>NW_008346824.1:927021-1088223 GCF_000622305.1 Nannospalax galili
ATGAGGGTGCTGACAACACAGTGGACCGTGACAGGGATGGCAGAGTATGGAGCCTCTATTGGGAGAGGAAGGCTGTCTATCTTATGAGTTTGTAATCATGCTCAGATGCCGAGGAGCTCAGAAGGTGGGCGACTGTGACCAGTGATAGTCATGTATATAGAGATTAGAAATGCATGTGAAAACGTCTCAATGTCAATTGCTTTGGAATGAATTCTTCTGTATGAAAAAAAATTAAAAAAATAATGATGATCGTAAAAAGATCTAGGCAAGTCTAATGCAGATGATTGGGGGAGTAAAACTTGAGATATGCTGATATGGTGAATCATAGTGAAAGCAGTAAATAGGAAAAATAAGAGGAGGTGCCATCTGTCATCACAGCAATAAAGAACTCATCCTCAGTCTTTGTACTACAAAGGGGAACATGCTTTGAGGAATCAAGAGTGATTTCCAAGTTCAATGTTGTTCTGATTAAGGAGCTTTCACCTTATTTCTTATTAGCACTTGCCCTTGCTTTTTACGATCACCTATCTCTGTCTGATATTCCCTAGGATCCACCTGTTGTTCTAGTATAATTAATAATAACATTTCCTTACATGCTCAGAAGTGTCTGGGGTTGGATGATAGATTTTATAGTCATTCTTTTGCTTCAGAACAATCTGTACACAGAAGGAATTCTTTGCCTCTCTGTGGAATATATTAACATATATATTAATGTATATAATTACTTTTCATAGTAGAGATTTTGATATCTTAAAATTATTCTTGATGAATCTGAACAACTTTAAAATTTCAGAAACTTGGGTGGCTTCTGAGTAGCACATGAACATTAGTAAATATGTACTCAAAATTATATATACACGTATACATATATTATAAAGTTCTCTAATATAACCCATCATCCTTAGGGCTGGCCTACTATAAACTAACAGTCAATAACAGTGGAGGGATACATTAGATATATGAGCAGAAAGCTCAAATAACATCTGGAGAGATGATGCCTGTCAGTTTGTTCCTAGTCTGGAAGTCTGTCTGTCAATGATACATTCTGGAACAACTATTGCTTCTAGTTAGTTGCTAACTGATTATGGTGACAGAAATAAAACAAACGATCTTTTATTCAGGTTAAAAAGTGAAATTAATGCAATTTTCAAATACCTAGAATGGGGAGATTTGCCAGAGCTGAATGTTGTAGCAACAGCCAATTATTAAACTAGTCTATTAATAAAACACTTGAATCATTTTGTCTTGTCTTTACTAATGCTAATATTACAAATATTAAATAAACACACAAAATACCCATCTTGTGTTTTCTATATAACTGAGGGTAGCAGGTATTTAATAGTGGCCTTCCCCTTCCTTAGATGCATATGCAGTTGTTAAATATTCAGAAAGTTTATGGTTTTACACTCATTTCTAGTGTTGGAGGAATTTAGATCAGTGATTTCTGCCTCACAACTGTTGTTTCGAGATAATTTGCCCGCTGCTTGCTTGGTTTTGCTCAAACACAGCTGTAAGGCCTTTCTAAATTTGGAGATGGAATGACTGATGGCTGGCATCAGCCATCTGGAAGAGGGTGGGTTGGGTGGGAGAGAGGAGAGAGGAGAGAGGATGTAACAGTACATGGCTCAGCTACATGACTGGGGAGACATCTTTAGATTCTTCTCTACCCTGTGTTTCTGCCCTGATCTTGAACTCAATCCATATGACCAATGAGGAAATGACTGTATACATGAAGTTGTTTTTTCTCTCATATGTATGTGTGTGTAGTGTGTGTGTAGGCCCAAGGTTGATGGTAGGAATCTTTCTTGATAATTATCCACATTGTTTATTGAAGCCAGTTTTCTCGCTTGAACTTAGAGCCTGATGATATGGCTAGTCTGGCAAACCAATTTTTTTCCAGGGATTCACCTGTATCTGCCTTCTGAGTGATAGAATTACAGGCAAATGGCATCACTCGGGATTTATGTGGATTCTGAACTCCAATCCTCACACTTAAGTGGCAAGTGCTTCAACCTCTGGGCCATGGCCTCAGTCCTGCTGGAAGTTTTGTTAGTTTGAAACTATGTATGTATGATAGTTTGATTTGTTAGTTTGAAATTATGTATCACTCAGTCCACTTTCCTGAAATTAAATCACACATAATAAAGTGCATGTACACATTTTCAAAATTACAATGAGACACAATGGTAATAAAGAGCTCAAATGTTACAGAAACAATGCATAATCAAATATTTCCATCAAATATTTCCTGTTCAGCCATGACTGACAAAAAGACAGAATGATGCAGTCAAATGTTTGCATCTCAATTTAGATTCACTCTGTCTGTAACAGCTACAAACACATATGAATACAAAGGGAATCTTTGCATTGCTTCTGTGTAACATTAAAAACAAACACACTCTTCCTTTTATTACATCGTGGTTTCATTATTGGAAAACTGAATGTCCGTTAAAATCTTGCAAAAATACTTTGTTTACCCGTGAGATTCAGTTTTAGGTGCCCACAATTTTAGATAGTCTCTTTCATTTATATGAATATGTGAATGGACATCCAAAAGTTATGTAGGACTTGAGGTAATTCTTCAAGGTAAAGAGCTGCATCGTGTGTTTCATTATGTCTAACAGACACGGTATCTCCTCACTAAATAGTAGAAGTTTCCCACTACAATCATATGACAACTAAAATATGACACTCCCATCACCAACATGCACACTGAAGGCAGATATTCACTATATTAGAACTATAAGCTGCTCAAGTCACTACTTATGCTCTCATTCCTATTAAAAAATGCTTTTTCTATTTTTGACCATTTCAGACTTTATATAATTAATTTTAGTTATCTTTACTCTGTTATCCCCCCTCCCATTGAAACGCCTTTTCTCAAGTACTCCTTAGTGTGTGGCCCACAGTGTTTACTAAGAGTTACTTACCTGAGTGTAGGTGAGCGATCATTCCCATTTTAATTCTAGGTTGGATTATTGAAGGGACTCTATGTTTAAGTTCCATTTGAAATAGAAGAATGGTTTGGTACATACATCTAATAGAGAGTAGATAGAATGTGTGTTATCCTTTATATTTATATATATATACATATATGTATATACATATATTACATCAATTGCAAACACTCAAAATTTCATATGGATATGAAATTTCAATTTATTATATATTACATTATATATACGTATATAATGTTACATTATGTATATATTTGCTTCCAGATCAATGAGGTTTCTACCAGGTTTCAATAAGTTTTAGCTGTAGGCTGAATGTCAGAAACCTGATTAGTGGTAGTGCCACTGATGCTGGAAAATTTTTCCTTCTTTTGAACATTACCAGCATTTTTCATACAAAATCTTAAGTGATATGGTTTAATGAGCATTTCTGAACCTGGCAATTTAGCCATAAAGGGAGGCATAGAACATTTGATTCTGATATTTGAATCTTATCTAGTGAGAAGTTAACTGTGTCTCCAATAGTCCTAAAGAAGTGGATGAGTCAGTTTTGGAATGTTAGGCTATGTTACATGACCCTGGTGTGTGTGTGTGTGTGTGTGTGTGTGTGTGTTTGTGTGTGTGTGTGCGTGTGTCTCTTTAATATGTAAATTATATATTTTATTCTTTAGCTAAGTTTTTATCTTTAAACTGCATACTGGTAGTAGATGCCTGTGATTCCTGAGCTCATTCTAATCTATTCAGAACCTATGTTTCTAGAGAAGCTCTCATCTCAAATATTCCACTTGTAGTGCCAGGTACAGAGAATTTGTTGAACTGGGTTCTTACATTACCAACACAGTATAATAAATTTCACTCTTATTTTCATTTCTAGCAAATTAAATGACCACACATAATACTAAGGAAAGTGGAAAATATAATTCTGCCTGTGACCAAAGGAAGATTCTAGAAATATTTGGTGCACCAGACTAATGATAATCATGGAGAAATTGCTCAAATATGGAAAAGAGCACAGATGCTGAGCTACCAAAAGACCAGAATACAAATATACCCTAGAGACCATCTTATTTATATCGCTTGTAGAATTACCAGGCTCCTGGTAACCTAGTGGTTATTTGAAGCAGAGTATGTCTTTGAATGCATGTCTTTTGAATAAAACGATGAATATGAACATTTGCTTAATTTACCAAATGTCACTATCATTAAAATTATTTTGCTATTTTCACTGCACACAATGAAGCAAGATAAAGATGTGTTGTTTGTACGAAATCATGCTCTTTAAAAATATGAGAGCCAGAGTGATACAGTGGACAGTGACAAAATAGATGTTTTGTCTCATAGTGCTTTGAATGTGATCACTTGTAAGTTTTCAAAGCTGGGACTTGGCCTCTTGTGCTTATACAGACGTTGGGGCATGGCGAGCACTGGGTGAAAACATGAGTTGTGTAGATTTGTGGACGGAATGTCACAGTAGCTATTGGGACCCCGCTCCCAGTAATATTTTGTTTTCCAAAGATCTACTAGATTGGAAAGCAGTATAATTGTGTGGTTGTGGTTGTCATGTTGTAAGGGACTAAATCCTTAGTAAGCAAATAGGGTCACTGAGAAATAATAAAGATGACATCCTTGGGTCTTTTTCTTGATCTCTGACAGGAACGCCTTATTTTTAACTCCAACGAAGATGCCTTCAACTGAACTGTTTAGAGTCACGTATCCCTGGATGGAGCTGGGACTTATCAGCCTTCTCTTTGTTTAAACTGACCAACTCAATAATACAGAGGGGGAAACCACACAAATCTTGAAACGCAGGTCTTCCCTGGAAAACGTTGGATTCTCAGTTTCTAGGTTCCCCTTGGAAAGGTTGATCTTTCTGTATGATGGTGTGTGTGTGTGTGTGTGGATGTGTGTGTGTGTGTGTGTGTGTGATTCTTTACCTTTCAATAAAAGTTTATTTGCCTGTTGCTCTCTGCTGACGTAGATTTTTCGTGCGTTTTCTCTAATTGGCTGAGAAAACAAAACCAACCTTTCCCCAAGATGCCAACTGCAACAATGTGGTATGTTTAGTCAATAGACACTTTTCTGAACTTTGTAGTAGGGACATTGTCTCTGTTTTTAATGTAGGATGGAATGGATACCCAGGAAAGTGTACAGTGGATTTATAAAAGTTCGTCCCAGGGAGCAGAATTTGTGAGAAATCAACAGTCACAATTGGTGGCCTTCAAGCTCTCACCCCGAAAGTCAGGCTCTTCAGCGAACCAATAGCAGCTCAGAGCCGGCGACGCTGCCTTCCTACGGCGGTTCCCCAGGAGGTCCGCGAAGCCCCGCCCCCAGCGCAGTCCTCCAATGAGCGGTTCGGCGCGAGCCCAGCCCTCGCGCATCACTAGGCGCGGTCCAGCCCGCTTCCGGCGCGTCGCGGGCAGCTGACGTCGCAGGCCGGCGTCGCGTCAGGGCTGGCGGGAGGCAGCGGCGGCGGTGGCGGCTGTGGTGACAGGGATGGTAGCGGCCCCCGTCCGGGCTTAAGGGTCGGACCCCGCTCCCTCCTGCGCCTCCTCCGGCCGAAGCGGCGCCGCGGGCCCGGCTCGCTCGGCTTCTGCTCAATCCCCGGCCGCTGCCCGCGCGGACGCCGAGGCGGAGGCCCGCGCTGGCCGCCCTGACGCGCCCCGGCTCGGCCCCGGACGGCCCGGCTGCTGTGCGGAGACGAGGCCGAGTCGGTAAGAGGCGGCGGCGGGCCTAGTGGCCGCGGGGTCTCGGGCCCGCGCTGTCGGCCGCTCCCCGCGCCCCGCTCCCCGCCACTCGCCGGCCCTATTGTCTGCACGCCGCGCTCCCCGCCTTCCTTCCCCTGCGGGCCGGGCTGTCAACCTGCAGCTCCCGGGCTCCGGGCCAGCCGCCCGCGGCCTTTCCTGGCTGCTCTCGCCGCCCCTCCCGGCAGCCTGGTCCCTCAGCTCCGCGCGGTCTGGCGGTAGTCCCTTGGCATTCCCTTGCTCGTCTTCTCCTTTTCTCTCCCCTCGCTGTCATCTCCAGTAACTTCCACCAGCCTTGTGTTGCTCGCGATCTTTTCGCAGCTCTTCTTTCCGTTTCCACTCCTTTTTGTTTCCTCTGCGTCCTTCCCTCCTGTAATTCAAGTTGTTTTTTTTTTTTTTTACTCCCCCCCAGTAGTTCTTTTGTCAAAGTTCTTAATTCAAATCTCTCCTCATTCTTCCCTCTCCACTCCAAGAGAAAGGAAATAATGCCTTTTCACTCCTTGGTGCCTAAGTGTCACCAGACTTACAGGCTGGAAGTTTGATCTTAGAAAATGTTAGTTTAACTGGTGAGCTGCCTCTTAGTGACTCTTCTTGTGAACAGCAGCAGAAATTCGGATCCGATTTCTACATATTTCAGCAACCCAGTGTTGCACACTGACAAGATTTCTATTAAAAATATGTATGTTCCCGTTACACCCAGTGTACCCTGACCACGATTCTTAGCTTTTGAATACAGTAACACTTGCTGATGCCATGCCAGGATGTTTTCCTACTCACCCTCTGCCAAGAGCTCTTAAAGTTGATCTCCCATTATCAGAGCAAGTGTTGAGGCTATTTCTTCCCTTAGATTCTAAGAGAGAGAGGAATGAGCATTTGGAATTTTGTTTGTTATTTTAAATTGTGACCAAACCATTATAAAACGTTACAGTTTTGTGAGTTTTTTTTTTTTTTTAAAGTTGGAGGGAGCATAGTTAATTAAATAACCTTTAATACACAAACATGTTTTAAGGATTTTCCTTCAACAATAGCAGCTTTATATTCATGATTAGCAGTTGTATTTTAATGAGAACATGCATTCCAATTTTATTTCCATTCCAGTTTTTATACATTGAAAATGCATTCTATTCCTCAATACTCAGTGCTGAAAAAGAGGCCTCCAGTATACTAGGTGCCAGTGTGGTCAGAACAGTAAATGCTCAGCATGTGAATGATCTAGAGAGACGCAGGTTCCCCTTCACAATTTTTTTTTAGAGTTATTTTTATTGTCACTGAGGATACTCTATTGAATTATGGTAGGAATAATTCTAAGTTAAAATCTCGGGCATGTAAAACATAAGAAATGTTTTTTGTAACTATATATGTTGAAAATATCAGATGATATGCTGCGCAGAGGAGAATCATAGTAAGGAAACATGCTAATCTCACAGGAAGAATGGTTAGAGTGTCCTCGGTGGTGTGCCTACATTTCCTCTGTGTTCTTAGTGTTGTTTTTTAAAGGATTGAAACACTGGAAGATTTCTTGAAATTAAATGAAAAACGTGATTAATTTGTTCTCTTTAAGAATAGTACAAGACACTGGGTTGTCTTAATTTTTAAAAGTTACAGTGCTTCCAGTTTCCCTGGGTAGAACTTCCTTAGGCAATTTCCAAGTTAAAACTTAAGGCTTTTAGCCATTCCTACGTTTTAGTGACTCATCTTTCCAGTTATCTTTTTCTGTACTCCTTTCCTTAATGCTGTATCAAGATTGCCTTCATGCTGCATGTTACCCACAGATATTGGTAATTGGTCAGTCAAAAAATTGTCAAATATTTTAACTTAGCATGTATTATTTTAAAAGTCATTTGAATTTTGCCTGTCCTTTGAACCATAGTCCTTAACGCATTTCACGTATCACAGTCTAACTTTTTCTTTTCCTCTTGAGGTATTGAAAAGAAAATACTGAAGAATAGGAACTCAAGATGAGTAAAAAGCCCCCAAATCGTCCTGGAATCACTTTTGAGATTGGTGCTCGTTTGGAAGCACTGGACTACTTACAGAAATGGTATGGAAAATGTAGAACTTTGAGCTGCAGTGCTGTGATCTAGCTCTATGTGAGTCAGTCAATGACTGTTCTACATGTGGCATAAGCATTAATTAGTATAGTCACCTCTTGAGTACATGGGGTTTTAGCTTTCAGGCTTTTCAGAGTTACTGTAGAGTGAGAGGCGAATAGAGAGTATCAGTACCCCTTATTGAGGGAACTGGAGAGGCAATGAATTCACATAATCACCTTCCAAAATTTTGGATAAAAACTTCGATGTGTCTGTTTTCTTGTCGTTTTCCAAAGGTGAGTTTTCAAACTGGAGTGTATTATTAACGGTTAGCATTTTATTTTCAAGTGTACACATCCACCAATATGTCCATTCTTCACTGTCCCACTGAAAACCTAAATCACACCTAAGCTCCTAAAGAGCAGAACCTCAAGGCAGGTTATAACTGGCTGTGGTACTAGAAGTTCAGTCCTCTCAGAACCCCTTCTCACCTTGCTCTGGCCATCTGTGGCAGCTAGTCAGTATAAACACCTTGCATACCCTTTACACAGTTGTGTGGGAAAAGGCTGGTGTGAAGTCACCATGTGGCTAGGAGAAGGGAAATAGCTTGCCAAGGTCACCAAGCCCTGGAGGAGCAGAGATGGGGAATGGGCTCCTCCTGACTAGCTGGCCCATGCTCTGCCTTCTTGACAGATGTCCTCCTCCTGTTCTCAGTCGCTGAAAAGGGCATTTGAGAGCCTCTGTCCTGGCACCTTGCTGCTTTGTTCCTCCTTCCTGAAACTCATTTTGGGGAAGGGTCTAGGTTTAGCTACTCAAAGACTATTTGCCACACAGTTTGCCATTTTTCTCTCATGATAGCTCCATTGAAACCATAGTTGGTACCTTGTAGATTTGCTTGTGTAGATGTGATTTTCAGGAAATCAACTTCCTGAATTGGCAATCACAGATGGAGAAGTCCTGTGTGGTCATGGTATATGACTTGAGACCAGCCCTGGCTTACCTTTCAACATCTAGCCTTAGAACTCAGCACACTTCTTTGTCACCTGGCTTAATAGCCTCAGTCCTGGATTTTGCTTTAGGACAGTTCGGAACTGGACCTTCAGTTTGAGGTTGAGGGACACAGTTTGTTTCTTGCTCCCAGCTACATTTTTTTTTTTAAGGAGCTTGATAATCTCAGCAGGTAGATAGTGTTCTTAAAACTTGGGAAGCACCTGAGAACTAGACAGTAGCTCCTTCAGAGCAGAGCTGATTAGAAAATAGTCTCCAGATACTCCATATTTGAAGGAAGATGGAATGGTGACAGTGGGGAGATGTTCCCTGCCGAAAAACCCTGCATTTAGACCAGGCAACAGAATGGGCCACTTTATGCAGAAATTGGTTCTTGGTTCTAAATCAGCTGAGATCTTTTTACTGTGAAGGGACATAATTGGATCTTTATGAGATGAATATAGAAAGAAAGAATGCTTTTCTTATAATGCTAATCTTTATTGTTGTTTTTAAGTTACTGGTTTGGGGAGTAACAAGTTAGTTCAAATTCATATGTTCTCTTTGGCTTCTCAGCCAATGGAGCTGCCATCGACCAGCTTCCCGTTTTGAAGATGCACATCGTTGATTTCTTCTCAGTGTCTTTCAGAGATAGTAACACAGCTATGGTCTTGATACTGGAAGAATTTACTTCTGGTAGTGAAGTCTCTTCTGATTCAGTGGCCGTTAAATTTATGATTCAGTATTAAATTAAAAAGATTGTTAAAAAGAAATACTTGTTAAGACCACACTTAAATGTGCTTCCCATGTCCTGTATTTTTAGAGCATTAATTTCAGAAAATAAGTCAAGGGTTATAGCTTCTCACAAAGAAATTCTTGCTCAGTAGGTTTTGATGTATAAGTGTTTTACCTGCATGTCTGTAAGTGCACCCACATCTTACAGTGCCCACAGAGGTCAGGAGAGGGCATCAGGGACTAAAGAGATGGCTCAGCGGTTGAGAGCACTGACTGCTCTTACAGAGGGCCCAGGTTTGATTCTCAGCACCCACAAGGTGGCTAACAACCGTCTGTAACTCCAGTTCCAGGGAAATCCAATGCCCTCTTCTTACCTCTGTGGGCATTGCACAACATGGTACACTTACATGCATGTAAGCAATACAGTTATGCACATAAAATAATAAATAAGAAAAAAAGAAAAGGTTGTCAGATCCCCTGAAACTTATGGTTGTTAGCTGTCATGTGAGTCTTGGGCATTGATCATAGATCCTCTGCAAAAGCAGCCAGTGCTTTTAACCACTGAGCCATCTCTCCAGTCCCATGACTTTTAATTTCTTTCAACTCATTTATATAAATATTTGAATACTCTACTTCAGATGGCTCCTTAATAAAGCATTTGGGATTATAGATACATATAGAATATACATACATATGTACATATATATTTGTTTTGGGTAATTCAAATAATTTTAAGATTGATTTTTTTTTTCTCTCTGTTAGTAATATCAGGAACCAGTTAGAGTTGGGTTAGCCTTAAATTTAGTACCAAGTGGTTTACTATAGAATTAAAGTGCTGATATTTACTTAATTTTATATGTGGCACAAAAATTGTATGAGACTTACTGTTTTAGCAGGTTTTATATCTTAAACAAGACAATTATTAACTCTTCTTTATGTCATCCCACTTGTAAAAGACCATTCTCTACAAATTCTTCAAAGTTTTGCTTTAATATCAAGTAAAAGTACAGGATAATTTTGATATTTGAGAAACTTTGACATCATGAAAGCTACAATAATCGTTTAAAATATATTGATAACAACCGTCTCTCACATATTTCATATTAAATGATTTATCATTCAGATGTATTCTGTTTAGTTGGCAAAGTATTGAGTCATTTTTGATATGAATGAATGAATGAATGAATGAATGAATGAGATAGGCAGAGTAGAGCAGGCTGCAAATCTTGAGTACTTTCCCTTTTCTCATCTGAATATCTATTGTGGAATTAGCTTATATGTTGTTATATTTCCATTTAGAGAGAGATACAAGAGGCGCTGGAGAGATGGCTCAGCAGTTAATAGTGCTTGTTGCTTTTCTCGAGGACTCAAGTTCTGTTCTTAGCACCCATGTTGGGTGACTCACAACTGTAACTCCAGCGCCAAAGGATCCATGCTTTCTTCTGGCCTTTGAGCACTTGCATTGACATTCATGCTGACACAGACATACATGTGATAAAGAGAGAAAGAAGGAGAGAGAGGTATAGGCCAAGCATGGTGGCACAGACCTCTAATCCCAGCACTGAGAAGGTTGAGTCAGGAAGATTGTGGTTCAAGACTAGCATGGGCAACTTAGTGTGCCTGCATCAAAAAGTAGACATTTTGAGAGTATAGCTTTGGGTAGAGCACTTTCTGGGCATGTTCCAGGGCCCTGGATTCAAGGCTATGTACCACCTAGACAAACAAAAAAGCACAAAAGTTGGTAATAATGAAATACCTAAAATACCAGTTATTTAATCTGTATCTAACAGGTTTTTCATATATAAAAAAGGAAAATAAATTTTGATGTGTGCCCTAGAAAAAAAAGGATAAACTCTAAATTTAGTGAACAGAAATAAAGCTAAGTTAAGCTCCTACTTTTAGGTTTGGGAAGAATTCATATAAGAAGACTTAATCTATTTCTTGGGAAAAGTAGCATCCATACAGTTTGTATAATAGCACTATCACATACTCCTTAAAGTTCATCAAGATTCCTTACCTTTGAAAATGCACTTTGCATTGTTTTAGTGATTTGTTACTCTGTATTTTCAAAGTAAGCACACAGCTGTGTATGAAAACTCATTGTTGGTTTATCTGAACTGATGGGTACTGACCTTAAGAAGTCATTGTGGGACTTGGCATCTTTACTTTGGTATTTGCTTTTTGATAATTATATCTCTTCCATGCTGACTTAACTCCCATTGAGTAATATGGACTGTTTTAATATTTGGCTATCTTACAGTCTTTCTTAAAACAGTATCCTTAACTTTTCCTGAACAGTCTGCATAAGGACTTTACCATGCTAATGTAGCTAATACAATCAGTCATTTTTACTCTTACTTCCATCATATTTCCCATATTACCTATGTCTGTCTATACTTGGGCATCGAGTTTTATCATCCCTTGACGATAACACCACCAGAAGAAGAATAATGATACAAGTTTTTCAGTCAAGAATGTATTTGAGGAAAGAATATTTAGATTTATATTGAAGCCATGAAGTGGATGAGTTTAAATTTATACAGTAATTATTAATCGTATTAAGTATGGGCAGGTCCTAGTTTAACAGTACTAGTTCTGGCTATTATTAAATTATTTTAAGGTTCAAATACATGTGAATCTAAACTTGCTTTGAATTCTAAAATCTAAAATAATGTAAAAATGGAAGGGAAGAGAGGAAGTTGAAAAATAAATCTCTGGGAACCTGAGGACTTTGGTGTATACACTCTTAAATGGAACATTATTGTTGGCATGAGATGGGCTGGACTCATACAGGAATGAAGTATCATTGCAACAAGCTGGAAGAGCATGGTCTTTTCAAGCTACCCACACAGCTTTGTATTCCCATAGAGTTTTCTTGCTTACAGAGCACTGGTGTGAATATTAACATGTCTCATCATTCAGAAGGTAGTTTGATAAGTGATGAAACTGGTATTGACTATTGATTTAATTGCTGTCTTTTGGTTAGAGTTAAAAGTTATTCTACAGTAAGTGATTTAGTTATGAAAGCAGAACAGATCAAGTAATGTGCTCTGGTATTAGTCTTAAAGTTAAAATATAGAGTCAATTTACGCAGTTCAGATGAGTTATGCTCTTCTGACTTCTTTTGGACTATTTCTATTTAATTCTCTTCTAGATCTAAAGAAAAGGAAAAATGAAAGATTAAAAAGTGTGGAGATGTCTCCAAGTATCAGAGTTTCCTAGAACAGTATAAATTTGAGTGACATGCTGGTCCCACACATTTGGAGGGTTTGAACTGTATGGAACATTTGCAAATGTGAGTGTTTAAGTTGTTCATGAACAGAGTTTTAATAGTGTGAGATACGATCATAGCAGTGAAAAATCCTGTGTAACTGAAAAGAAGTACAAATTTTGTGAATAAAAAGTTATCTTTTTGAGTTGGACGTGGTAGAGATGTGCTATGTGATCTATACTGAGGGCAGGAAACTGCTCCTGAAAATTAGTCATTTTAAAAGTGAAACAATATTAGATGAGTTTGAAATTTATGGGAATTTGAATAACACTTTAGTCTTTTTTTGTTTGGGGTTTTCCCAAAGTTATTATGTAGTTGAAATAGAATTATTATTGTGAATCATTAACTGCCTTTGAAAACCTGATTTCAGCTGTAGTCTCTGAAAAAAAGTGCAGTTGCATATATAATACCAGCATAACTGAATTATATATTAGGTTTATAAGTTCACAGAGAATTTGTTCATGACTATAGATTAAGGACCCTTCTTGCAGAATTTAAATTGAGATCTTCATGATCAGATAGTCACAAATATTGAATCTTAGGATTTTACGTAAACCATTTACTATTATCAGGCAGGCCTGTACTAGTGTACAAATGTTTTAAAATTTAAAAATTCCATAAAATAGAGCTCTGTAAGCTCTGTTTAATGATGCTAAAAATGAGACACTAACACCCCCCCCCACACACACACACACAAATGTGTGAAAAGCAAGATTAGGAAAAGAATAGGGTCGAATCATTCATCTGAGACACACTTGGCCCCAGCTGCTTGTTCTTGATGGCTTGTGCTTCGTTTCATTCTGCTGATTCATTTATAATACAAATTTTTCTGATCTGTACATTTTTTCTTCTATCATGATTTTTTTGAAAAGGAGAAGAAATGGATATTAGAAAAAGTAAATTTAACTAGAAGCCAGAAAATAAGTGTTGTAAGTGCTGTTTTATCATGAACTGTGTGACTAGGATGGGCCTCTCTGCTTTAGTGTCCTCTTGGGAGTGTTACAGGGCAGATGATCATTTAGGCCCTTTCTAATTAAACCCATTTACCTGTTTTCACCTGTTTTGGGTTGACATAATTTTATCTCGTTCATAGATGGACTGCTTGTTCAATACTGCTAGTCACTCAGAAAAATAGAGAAAGGTGAATGTAATTTGGAACTAAAATAGAAGTTTGGAACTAAATAGAAGCATTTGCATGATAGTTTTTTGACTCCAGGTATAGTGAGTTTACCACTATAATCTACTGCCTCTCATAGTTTCCCAAAAGCTTTGAGCCACCTAGCTAAATCTGCTCTGTGAGTATAGGCTAATGCAGTCACTGACTTACTCTAGACATGTGTGTACATGGCACTTAGAAGGGCCCTGTAGTTCCCATGCTGTTTAGAAGTAAAGAACTTAAGCAAGGAAAATTGACTTCAAGTCTGCCTAGCCCACAGAACTTTCTCCTGAGCTTTATGTAGCTGCAAAGTTCAAAACTGACAATTTTATATCCTCCTTCATCAGTTTTTAAAAATACACAGATAGACTCTCAGGCTTGCCCTGTGTGTGTATATGTGTGTGTGTGTGTGTGTGTGTGTGTGTGTGTGTGTGTATGTATGTAATGGCAAGGATTTGGCCAAAAGAAAGGAGAGTTACATATTTATGTGCAGTCATTATTTATCTTACGTGCCTCTTGGAGCATTCTTGTTGAATGTTGTTACTGGGTTTTGTGACATCACACTTGTCATCACGCATTAGATAATGGTTTCAGCTTTGTTGCCGACGTTGACTGTACTAGTTTGTTACGGTAATTAACTAATATGAAGAATGTAATGCTCTAGTTTTGTTCAGTGGCAGACAAGTCAGATGCTGATGTTTCAGGGTATTCACTTTTGGTTCTAAATGGTTTTTTATATTAAATTTATTCATGGTTTGTGGATGTGTGGAGGTCAAAGGACAACTTTTGAGAACTGGTTCTTTCTACCATATGCATTCTGAGGATTGAACTCAGGTCATCAGGGTTGGTGGTGTCTGCCTGCCGAGTCGTCTTACTAGCCTGAAACCTGAATTTTTAACAAAGCTTTGATTAAAGGTGTGGTTTGGGGAAGCAATTTTAACCTTGTGTGTGTGTCAAATTACAGGTATCATAAATTAAAAACCACATATTGAACCCAAGTTTTCTTTATTCAAAGTATTAAACTACAATCTTGTGATGGTTTGAATGATAATATCCCCCATAGGCTCCAAATATTTGGAAATTCTGTCGCCAGGTAGTGGTGCTGTTTTGGGAGGTTTTAGAAGGTGTGGCTCTCCTGGAGGAAGCACGTCACTGGGGGTGGACTTAGAGAGTTCTTAAGCCTTGCCAGATTGCCAGTTGCTCTCTTGTTTCCTGTGCCTGCTGGATGATGTAGAATTTATCTTCTGCCCCTCTTCTCCAGCCACCTCTGCCACCATGCCTCCCCGCCAAGACTGACCATAAGTCCCCTGGAACTGTAAACTCAAATAAACTCTTCCTTCTATAAATTGCTTGGGTCAGTGTTTCTATTACAGCAACAGAAAAGTGACTAATACAGTAATTGGTACCAGAGAGTGGGCTGTTGACTGTGAAGAACCTGATCATGTGGGGTTTTGGAAGAATGTGGAAGGCTTTGGAAATTTGGGCTAGAAAAGTGGTTGATTGCTGTAAGTGGAGCTTAATAGGCCATTCTAGTAGGGGCCTGGAAGAAAGTAGTGCTGAGAACAGTGTAGTTCCAGAGGGAAATAAGGACTTAAGCAGCACTTGGGCTGTTTTGGCAAAGAGTCTGGCTGGAGTCTACCCTCAGGCGGAAGAAATGTCAAGACAGCCTAATGTAGAAATGGTGGCATGGCTATTAGTGGTGAATATTATACAGATTTACAGTGAAAAAGAGCAGATGAGGCAGAAAGAAATACAGAATGTATAGGATGGATTGAAAAGAGCACTAGGAAGATTAATGTTGGAGCCCTGGCATGTGATGGAGAGGATCCCATTGATAAGGAGATTAAAGTGATTAAGGAGGGGCCTAGAGAGTCAAACTTAAAGAATGGAGAGAGTGCCTCCAGGGCAAGTCCACACCCAGTAAAGCCTCCAGTTTGTGAAAGGAAAATGCTGCAGCGGCCACTGAAGAGAAAAGCTTCTAAAATGGATAAAGCAGGCTGGAGTCCACCCCAAACGTGTAGTCAAACTTGGCAGTTCACCTGGTGCTGGCTTTAGAGCCATGAAAGATGGAAGAGTGAAGGGGTCATCAGTTCTTCTGTGATTTCAGAGAGCCTCAGAGGCCAGGCAGTGTGAAGCAGGGATTCCCTGCTTAGAAAAGGCCCTGATAGGTCATTGCAGGAAGCTCTGAAGGTGAAGCCTGGTTGGCAATGGAGACCTCACGATGTTCATGATACCAGAGCTGTGAGGCATCTGCCAAGAAGACCTGCACACGGAGTGGTACCAGCACAGGAGAGAGATGTGTGTTGCACGCAGCAAAGCTAGAGAGGCTGAGCCATCTAAGCCCTTTGGAAGTCCCAAAAGTTGGACGTGGAGCTACTGGATTTGGTGTTTGCCTGCTGGTTTTCAGTCTTGTTTTGGTCTGGTATTTCCTTACTAGGCCTCCATTTTTCCCTTTTGGAATGATAATGTGTATTCGGTTCCACTGTATGTTGGGAGTATGTAATTAGTCTTGATTTTATAGAGGCTTACGGTTAAGATATTTACCTGAGTCTTAGAAAAGACTGGACTGTGGGTTTTTAAATAGTATTGCAACTTAGTATTGAGACTGATAAAGACTATGGGGACTTTTAAAGTTGTACTAAATGCATTTTGCATTTTATATGGTCATGAGCCTATGGGGGTCAGGGGGTAGAATGTGATGGTTTGAATGATAATGTTGCCCATAGGCTCCAAATATTTGAAAATTCTATCTCTAGATGTTGGCGCTGTTTGAGAGGTTTTAGAAGGTGTGGCTCTCCTGGAGGAAGCACATCACTGGGGGTGGACTTAGAGAGTTCTTAAGCCTTGCCAGATCGCCAGTTGCTCTCTTGTTTCCTGTGCCTGCTGGAAGATGTAGAACTTAGCTTCTGCCCCTCTTCTCCAGCCACCTCTGCCACCATGCCTCCCTGCCAAGACGGACTGTAAGTCCCCTGGAACCATAAGCTCAAATAAATTCTTCCTTCTATAAATTGCTTGGGTCAGTGTTTCTATTACAGCAACAGAAAAGTGACTAATACAAATCTCATTTCTAAAATGAAATTGCATTTGTAAATCAAAAACTATGCAATAATTAGAAGCACTGATGGGGCAAATGTAAGAAGACACTCCCGCATTCCCGTGTTTCATTGGGCATCAGAAACCAGCAAACTTTAGTCCTTTCCTTGTGTGGTACTCTGCATCTACATCCTCTGCATCTGATTGGATCCCTGGATTTGACTTCATTTTTTGTGTGACATTTGTTGGAGTACAGTTAAAGGAAGTATGTGGATATTTATTTAATATTTAGAATGTTTTAAAACTTTTCTCATTGGCAAAACAAAACCCCACAAACATTTCAATTAAAAATAGTTTCCTGGGGGGCTAGAGAGATGGCTCAGTGGTTAAGAACACTGGCTGTTCTTACAGAAGACCTGGTTCAAATCACAGCACCCACATGACAGCTAATAACTGTTCATAACTCCAGTTCCAGGGGATCTAACAGCCTCTTCTGTCCTCCGTGGTCATTGCACGACACGGGTGCACATAAAATAAAAATAAAATATTTTTTAAAAGATTAAAAAAATATATTTTCTGAGGGCTGGAGAGATGGCTCAACAGTTAAGGCTACTGACTCCTCTTGCAGAGAACCTGGGTTTGGTTCCCAGCTCCCACATGGCAGCTATAACTCCATTTCCAGGGGCATCCCATACCCTTTTCAGGCCTCTGTGGCCATTGCATGTGACACAGGTGCACATACATACATGTAGGCAAAATACTCATACACATTACATAAAAATAAACCCCCGATTTTTAAAAAATGTTTCCCATGCATCATACTCAAGTATAAGTTAATTAAGTGATATACAACACAGGCACACATGCAAGGTACTGCACAAAATTCATTGAATTTTGGTAGACTTATAAAGAACAAACACAAATCAGGAAGTCTTGAAATACCTGCTTATGGGTTTTGGTTTATTGGTTAAGCATAAAATTGTATTATCCTAAATTAACAAATTTTATTTTTAAAATATTTTCTTTCGTTCTATAAAAAATACCCTAGATTTCCTGTCCTAATTATTTATATTATGCCAGTTTTAACTGTTAAAAATTAGCTAATTCCTTGTTTCTGTTTCATTTTAATAATGTGACATTTCATATTTAGATTTGAGATTCAGTTCTTTTGAGAAATTTTAGAAGCGCCTTTTCCATTAGTTTTTTAATGCACAGTGGGTATTTTGTTCAGTATAATAAAAAAAAAACTGTTATACCCTTTTGACTAACAAAAACACTTTAGGTAGGTTGTTTATATAGGAAGCAGATTATTTGCAAGAAAAAAAAAACATTTCATTTTTGTGTTGTTTGCAGTACTTCTTTGGTAAGAACTTTCTAGATTTGAACCACCACAGTTGCAAGAGTTGAACATTAGGTACACATTGCAGAATCTCTGACAACTGAATGGGAAGCTTTTATGGACCCAAACATCTGCATTCAGGCGTCCATCACTTGTTACCTCTTTAACTTGAACAAGTCACTGAACCTTTAACCCTGGTGACCTCCCTTTAAAAAGTGAGAAAAGTTGGGTCTGTGGTATATATACCTTTAATCCCAGTACCCAGGGGGTTGAGGCATGCTTTTGAGAGCTAGCTCAGCTTGGGCTGCATAATAAGACACTCTCTCCAAAACAACAAAACAAGTGGGGAAGTGGTGCCTCGTGTAAAGGATCCTTTGACAGTTAAACCAATAATGCACTTGGAAGAGATTAAGAGCTTAGCTCAATTTCTGCCACATGGAGTAAGCATTTGCTAAACATCATTAAGTAAGAAAGTAGTGTCAAGTGAAACAAATCAATGTAAATTCATAGACCTGATCAGTGGGGGATGATCAAAGATGACTATAGGAAGAACAGAGAATATTAAAGAGAGTTAGACAGCTACATCCTGCTGGAACTCTTGAATTTTGCAGACATGATAAAAAAAAAAAACAAAACAAAATAGTCTGGTTATACAGGCTTAGACAAGTTGTTTGAAGTGCATAAACTTTGAAACAAGTACTGGCAAAAGGGAGAGTATGTTTTAGTCGAGGTGGAAATAACTTTCTCTTAGGTGTGGAGAAATCTGAGGAATAACTGATGAGAATGTTTAGAATTCACTGTTAGAGAAGATAGGATTTTGACCCACAATCTATTATCTGAATACTCATGACGTTCTAGACCATTTCATTTTTATTCCATTTTAGAATATCATTTGAATTAAGATTTTGTTTTCATTGTGTTGTTTTTAAAGTATAAAGAAAATTGGATACTGGCATAGCAATACTGTTACATTTTCACTAAAAGTGTATTCAGTGAGTTGAATGGGTAAGGAAATTGCAAAACATAATTCTTCCAGGTAGCTAAAAATATTAGAGAGTTTCTAGGTTACAAGAATATTGCATTTGCTTTGGATTCCATTTTACCCTGATTTTTATTTGGCAAATAACCCTCTACCTGACAGTCACATGTAAGGCAGTTCTTACCCCTCTATTTCTGGCTCTCCTAGTAGGTGTTAGTTTTTTTAATGAATACGTTATAAGTGAGATTTTTATTCCATAATAGTTGTTAATCCTTCCTAGGATTCTTATGTTTAACTCATTTCAAATTTATTTCATATATTATCATCCTTAAAACTGAAAGAACTATCTTATCCAAGAGAACATTCTTTTTTAAAATATTCTTTCTGTATGCTAGTATAATACTGTATCATTACTCATTATATTGCTATTATGATTCTCCTTGAATATATGAAATAACTGTTAATTTCTAAATTATATGTTATAAATTTTATTATCAACATAAATAAGAAAATAACTTACTTAAAAATATTACTTGAAAACTTAATTGGGACAAGTTTTTAAAAAGCTTTTGCCATTTTGATTAACACAACAGTTATTCAAATTTATTCAACTAATTCATAGCATATTCTGGTCATATTCAGTGTGTTATAACTTAATGGTAGATGGTTGTTAACTCTGTCCTTGGGCTCAAATGCAGAAGATTTATAAGTATATCAGGAAAATTTCCATATTATTTTCCTGTGGTTGACTTTCTTTATCAACATGGGTTAAAAAAAATCTGGATATATGAAACTAGGTGACAAGTAAGATTGAGTTCCTTAAATACAAATAGTGTTTGTTTTATTGTTATTCCAAAATGCTGTTTTAAACTTTAACCCATCAGATGATGTTTGTAGCATAGCTGGATGCCTGCCCTTTCTTTTCTCTGTTCTCCAAGGGTAATAAACAGAGCACTGAAGGTAGTAGATGTTCTTACCTTGCACAAGGATTTCTCCATGGACATCACTTTCAAAATCTGATACAGCCTAGGAATCTCCATCTCTGAGGAAAACTCATTCTGAAGAAAACCTACAGTTCATTAAGAACTAGATATTGGCCAAAGAATTTAGCTACACCAGACACATGATCTTTTGCAATAAAAGAGTTCCTGGACTCTTGACCTAGTGGATAAGTCAATATAGCAGTGAGTAGTGTAAACCATGTAGGAACTCACATGTAGTGGTGACTCCCATCTTAGATTTCTGTTTCATTTGATTTGCCATCACTTGAGAGTTGATTCGATTGGGAACTGATAACGGCATGTCAGGTGTAGCTAACTTCTTTGGCCAGTGTCTAGTTCTTAATGAATTGTGGGTTTAGTCTACAATCTGTAGATACTGTTACTCTCTGAAGAATCTTCTAAATTGGAAGCACCAGTTATGGTGCTAAAATTATAGACTTCAGATGAGGCAGTAAATGTGAGAGTTCAGAGAACGTAAAAATGTTTTATGACATTGCTGAATTTGTAATATTGGCCATGGTTTAATTTGGCCATCAGAGAACTTAGATTTGGAAAGAATCACATACCAGTTTTACAAAGGTCACTTAATGTTAGCAAAAATTATTTTCAAGTCAGATTCTCAGTATTTTGGGGTCTTTTGCATTTATATTAGCCAGAAAACCTAGAATTTCTTTTAGGGGGAACTGTTTTTCTTAGTTTTCTGAAAGGAAATTGTCTCCAGGGTTAGGCATAAAAAACATAGAAAAGCAGAGTGGACCCAGAGCCCTGCAGGAAATTCCTTACTTTGGAGGCCAGTAAACCCCATCCGTCTAGAATGCAGTGTCTGCCTTGTGAGATGGGATTATTGCAGGTAGGTAGATCATGGAAACTTATTTTTCAGTAACGAATGGTAAGTGTTCAGAGAGCTTTACGTAGCATTTTGGCACTGAGGAGTCATCCTTTTGGTGAGGTTCACCTTCATCTCTTTCTGTTGAACCTCGAGATGAGGCAGCTGTGGTGATCTTCTCTTACAGCTAGTCATTTTGGTGTCGTACCTCTTACCTGACACTCTGAACTCTTAAACACTAATCTTTTACTTAAATCCTTTCCTGAATCATTCATAAATGTCTGGGACTGAGCCTAATCACTATTCCTTACTTTAACAGCTTTCTATGATTCAGCCTTTAAAACGACACAAACAAAAACATTGACACCATATTTTCCAAATTCAGGGGGAAAAATCTTACATTCATTTCACAATCAATTATAGTAGAGTATAAATAAGCCATTAAAATAATATTGTGCTTCAAGATATGGAGGCATTTTGAATGCATGTACTCAAGAATATTTTTCTTTTCCTGTGTGTATCAAAACACATACTAGTATGGGCCATCTGCTAGAGCACAGGAATCATTTCACTGTACAGAACTATATGTGAATTACCATATGTGAAATGTGTATTTTACATATTGGAAAGGTCTTAACAAATTTTTTCCTTCCTAAAGTATAACTGATGACCAAATTAAGCATAAGTGTTAGTGACCCCCCTCATTGTTTGCAGAACAAAGGGTCATTTCAATTAGCTTGCTATTTGATAGCAAGCCAACCAGTTTAATTTGATGGCCTGCTGCTCTCCTTTACCCACCTTACTGATACTTATGCAGTATAGCCAGATAGAATATTGCTCTTGCCTTTAATTAAGTACCCCAAAATATCTGAACATGAGGATCTTAAGGACAAACTACATCTTACTTGGCTCTACATCCTAAGTGGCTGTGTTCTCACCTAGAGTCAAATGATGGTTTTATTTGGGGGCGGGGGGGGCGGGTTGGGGGTTTTTTTTGGTCTTTTTGAGACACCATTCCCGGCAAGTCAAATGATATTTTTAAGTAATTGAACATTGAATGAATTATGTTCTGTGTTTACATTACATTTGAATTCTGCTTCAGTGTAAATCCTTAAATTCTCCATCAAGTCCAATATGGATGTCTCCTAAGAACCTTTAGTGGACTCCTTGATGCTCTTGAAAATACTGAAGCATGTGAAATAAATTTTTGTGTACACTTAACAGTTTTCCTATCTCTGTTACCACTTGGATGTAGGTCTTACTCCATTCCTCCTATTGGTATAGAACAGAGGCTTCTGTGCCAGTTAGTCTTTGCTTTGAAATTATGTTTTGTATTCTGTTAAAGGATACTATGCTAGCTATGCCTTGGACAGAAACCAAGATATGTGTATAAAGAACAATAAACAGTAAGCAAAGAAGATAGTATGATACACAGGACAGTATGTCTTCTAATCCAGCTCAAAGCTAAACTCAATGATGAAAGAATTTAATTACGTTTCTTTTTTTAATCTACCAACGGGGCTTCTCTTGAAATCCCAAGAGTCATGTGCTTGCTAGGCAAGGAAGCCTTCTACCAGTGAGCTAAACCTTCAACCCTCCTTTTGTCTTATTAGATACTTAAATATATGCCTAATGGATGAACAAAAAAATTGGACATTCTTGATAATGATAATTCTGACACCTTAACCTTCAATATTTGATTAGTAAAAATAGATTTGCATTATTTATTTAATCCTTTGCTGTGGCCTAGGTATATATTCATATCATTCTTAAGCATTTATGTAGAAACTATAGCCCTGAACAGTTTCCCCAAGATGTAATTTTTGATGTGACTGTTGCTACAGGCATCCTTTCAGTGAACAGAATTTGAAATATTTTAGGAAAACCATAAGTTGCTTTAAAATAACAGTCTAGGCCGGGCATGGTGGCACATGCCTTTAATCCCAGCACTCAGGAGGCAGAGGCAGGTGGATCTCTGTGAGTTCAAGGCCAGCTTGGTCTACTAGTGAGTTTCAGGCCAGCCGGGGCTACTGGGAGACCCTGTCTCAAAAAAAGACCAAAAAAAAAAAAAAAAAATCAATCTAGATTTACATTATTTAAACTCATTTAGATTTTGATTCTTTATGCAATTAAATCATGTTATGAAATTAGAGATGTATTTAACTGTGACTGTGGACTATTCTCACTTTGAAAATGTTTTAAATATGTAGAATTGCACACATTTAGATTTTGAAGGAACCTAGAGAGTAAACTTGTTTTTTGCTCCAAACTTAAATGATAAATTAAGTGAAATTGGGAGTTCTTAGGTATTTAAGGAAATTTATCAGTTTTTATAATCACTAGAAAATTATCTTCATAGTACATCAGTGGGTAGTAGATGTTGAAAGTATAGGGCATCCTTGTCAATTTCCCTTTATGCTGCTGACAATTTTTTATCTAAAAGAAATCGAGAACAGCAAGAGAAATACTGCAAAAGATGATTGTAGTTTTTGATTCTAAATGGGCTGTGTAGGCATGTCTACCCAGGAAATGTTAAGCTCCTAGATTTTTGCAGCATGATGCTTTTCTGTAGCAGAGTTATTTACACCCACTTCTTCCCAAAGACTATAAGACATAAGGTTATAGGGAGTCAGTAGCTGTCCTAGTTCTCAGGATACATGAAGATTGTCTTCCATCATATCACTTGGTATTTTTGTTGAACACTGCTCCAGTGGCTTTTCTGTCTTCTGTCGTTGTCTCAGCTGCAGGGCACTCTGCTCAGGCCTGTTACCTCCAGTGCTCACAGGCTACAGTGGCATTCCAGATTCATGTTCCTTAGCTGTGTTTTGTCTCTAGCAGTGTTATATAAACATTTTGTGATGGACATTTCTCTTAAGTTTGGTAAAGTCAGGTGCTTTACCTCCTGAAAGCACCAGTAAGTCTTTAATAAACAGTTTAATTTTTTAATCCAGTATTTCCCTAGAGTATTTGGCATTGGGACCTTCCTATGGCACATACCAGTGCCTCTGCTGTTATGACTGCTCTCAGCACCCAGTTTGGGAACCTGTATAGAGAGACTATTAACATGAGAAATGCTGTAAGAGCAGCAGAATGCAGAGGCAAGAAGTCTGCACAGGATGAGCAGGTACATGTTGAACAAAGCCCGAGCTGTGAGGATACAAAGGACAGGAAGTGCAGCGTAAGGCTAGGAGAAAGGAGAGAAAGGACAAAAGCTTGTGGCTTGTTGGACCATGATGTGTTTGGGGTGATATGAACAGGTCAGTATCCTGCTACAAAGATGGACTTAGCCAAGAACTAAGAAATGTCAGGAAGATTTAGGCCATTGACATGTGCAATTCACTGATTGCTAAAATCGGTGGTGACTTCAAAGTTATAGTGACTTTATGTTTAAAGACAGTTTTTCATAGAAAACAAAGATTCCGAATTTAACAAAAAACAGAAAAATACGAGATAAACTATTTGCTATTGAGTTCTTAATGCTATTCATATTTTTTAAATGGAGTCCTCTGTGAACACTTTAATGTAGTACATTAGGAATACCATTCCCTATAAAAGGTGAACTAGTTTTCTGTTTTGAAATTAATCATAGAAGAATTGTTACACATGAAGGTGGAACAATCAGATATTTTTATATTTTTAAATTTAAAAATCTTGCTGGGTTTTTCCTTGCCATCATTGATGCTTATTTTAGAATAGTGCAGAATATAGAAAAATAAAATGTATGCTCATACCATACAGAGGTATAGACTGGGAGATGGCTCAGCTGTAAGTACGAGGACCTGAGTTCCATTCCCAGAACTCTTGTGAAACGACTGGAAGTGTGGGGGCTGCTTATGATTGCAGCACTAGGAAGGTGGAGGCAGGCAGATCCCTGGGACCCGCTGGTCAGCCAGCGTAGCTAACTTGGTGAGCTTCAGGCCAGGAAAACAAAGTAGATGGCATGTGAGGAATGATAGCTGACATTATCCTTTGACTTCCACTTGTGTATGTATGTACATGTGTATTCACATACACAAACGCCCATCCATATACATAAGCATGCACACATACAACAAGAAACAGATGTACATATGTTGGCATAATTTCTAAACTTACATATTTATAATTTTAAATATAGTGTTTGACACTTGAAGATCAATATACCCCATTCAGAGATGCCATTGTTTGTGTAAGTATAAAAAGTATTCAGCTTTTCCAACCATATTTAAATAGGGTTCTATTTTCTTATTATGAATCATACTTTGAAGAATCGAACTACTGTTTCCAAAGAATAGGAATATGTTTAAGGCTCTTGATGCATTTAAACACATTGGTTTCTAAAAGAGCACAGCACTTTGTACTTCCATGGGGCGTGTATTAAAGTGTTCATTATCTCAGCTCCTGTGAGCAATAATTTAAAAATGATAATAATGATTGTGTAGGTTTTGTGAGTTTAGTAGTTTAAAAATAGGATATACTTACTATTTTTCTCATAGTTTTAGTTGTAAGTAATAGTTAATAAAGTCTTTCTATTTGTGATTTTCTGTATACAGATATGAGTTATTCTTGATATGGGGCTTTTTTATTTTATAGGTATCCATCACGAATTGAAAAAATTGACTATGAAGAAGGCAAGATGTTAGTTCATTTTGAGCGCTGGAGTCATCGATATGATGAGTGGATTTATTGGGACAGCAACAGATTACGACCCCTTGAGAGACCTGCACTAAGAAAAGAAGGGCTAAAAGATGAGGAAGATTTCTTTGTAAGTAGTAAGCTTTTCCTTGTTACTTTTCTAGACATAGAATGACATTTTTAAAGGATTGTGTTAAATTTGACAGAAGCCTGTTTTTGTTAAGGACATGTTTATTATATATGGAATTGATCTAAAAAGTTGTTTGAATAGGATTTTAAAGCTGGAGAAGAAGTTCTGGCTCGTTGGACCGACTGTCGCTATTACCCTGCCAAGATTGAAGCAATTAACAAAGAAGGTATGCACCTGAAATGATTGGAGACATAGAATGGGGCCTGTAGTAAAATGTCAGAGTTTTAAATTTCAGTTAATGTATTTAACTGTTGCATATAAGTTTTCTTATTTTATGTTCTACTGAGTGCATTTCTTGCTCATATTCTTTATGGGAATGTTTGTTACATATTGTATAGAGTGACCTGACACATGACTTAATGACTTGAATGAACTGGTCTAGTTAATAGAAGTAAATAGCTGCTTAAACATTTTCAACTTTGAGTTACAGGCATATATGCATCTTATTTCTGCTTTTCTAGTTCCAGTTTTTGTGACAAAATTATATTTATGAGTGTTTCAGCCAGTGTTAGGGAAGGTTAAAGATAAAAGGTGATTCAAATCAGCTCAGCTCGGGAGGAAAGAACTATGTGATTTGTGGAAGGGGTATTCTTTATTATATGTTTCTTCTACCATTCCATGATATCTGTGGGTAATTGGTTAATTTTCCTAATAACCTTTTGTAGACATTCGTTAGAATATTCAGCACTGACCAAGTCTTATTGAAGTGATCAGAAACTGAAAATAGCACAGAAATTGGGTGTGTCAGTGTGATAGGAGTCTGGGAAATCTTTCAGACAGATAATAAACTTAGAAGAAATAATTTACTAATTAATTTGGAAAGGCATAGGAATTGACACTTGTAGAAAATATACTTAACCTGGTTTTCAAGCTTCTCATTTAAGAATCTGTTTAGAACACTTGTGAAATAGTTGAAAGTATATTTTTCAAATTATTTATGTATTTCTTTTCAATCATAATTCTTTCTTAAACCTGACCAATAAGTATTGTTAAATTGATAAATTTACTGATTATTAATAGTTAATGTTTTTTCAAAGAAACTAGCACAAAATTGAATGACAACTTCTTTGCAAGGACCTCTGATCTGTGGAGGGGATACTTCTTTAAATAGAGTCCCGAAAGACCCATAAGTTAGGTAAAGACAGGATACAAGGACTTTGTTTCGTGTGGAAAGTGGGAAAAGAGAAAGATGGCAAGGATCAACATGAGGAGTTTCCAGAATCTTGCCAAATGATTTAAATTCTATTTGGAAATGATGAGAGCCATAGAAAAACTTTAAACTTGGGATTTAAAAACAAGTTTGAGGGGCTGGAGAGCTGGCTCAGAGGTTAAGAGCACTGACTGTTCTTGCAGAGCACCTGGGTTTGGTTCCCAGCACCTATATGATGGCTGATAACCATCAGTAACTCCAGGTCCAGGGGCTTCAAAGGATGTCCTTTTCTGACTTCTGCAGGCATTGCATGACATGGGTACACTTAACACACATGCAGGCAACACACTCATACACATAAAATTAATAAAATATATTAAAAAAATAAAACTAAGCTTGAGATAAATAGAAGACATTTGTGCCATTTTACAAAGCTCTTAATATCGTTTAATTGTTGAACTGGGTTGGAACCACAGGAAAGATAATGGCTTTATTTCTAGTGGTTACCTACTGCAAGCAGAGGTGAGAGCCCGGCCTTTATTTCTCCTTTTCTTTTTGGGCCCTTGTTGAGCTATGTTCTGCAGCTCATTCATCCAAGTCTTGGACCCAAAGCCCTTCAGTGTCCAGTCTGGAGCCTAACCAGTTTGCACTTTTAGGTGTTTGTCACACAGCTTATAGAAGTGAAGAAAGAGCAACACAAAAATCTATGGATATAAGCATAAATATTTAGAAGGCCATTTGATGATTTGATTTTTTAGCAAAACAGCATCATTAATGGGTTCCCCTCTTTGGCCTATGGCTTCTCTAGCCAAGGATTTGGTAATATTAATAGTACCAGGCATGAACCTGTAAAAAGGGCCTCAAATCCAGTCAAGAGAGCAGTTGGAGGGAGGGAATAGAATTCGGATATGATCAAGATACAGATACATTGTATCCCTTTGTAAAATTTTCAAAGAAAAAAAAAAGTATAGAAAGGGGTATAGGATGTGTGGACTAGAGTAATCAGGGAATAGCTTGACAATGGTCACTGAAGAGTGGTTAGACTTAGTACAGTTAAAGGAAGGGAGAAAGCATCATAGGGGAGGAAACCACATGAACAAGGGCTGGAGGGACTAAGGCTCTGCCAGTGGCTCAGCAGCATAGGTTTCTATGGAGTGCCATGTGGAGGAAGAAACAGGCAGTTGCAGGAATGATGGTAGCACACACTGTGCATACAGTTTGGCATTCTCAGAAAGTTAAATGGTCTTCACATTCTTTTTTTAATACATTTTATTTATTATTTTTATTTTATGTATAAGAGTGTGTTACCTGCATGTATGGAAGTGTACCCATGTCGTGCAATGCCCATGGAGGTCAGAAGAGGGCATCAGGGATTGTTAGCTGCCATGTGGGTGCTGGGAATCAAACCTGTGTCCTCTACAAGAGCAACCAGTGCTATTAACTTCTGAGCCATTTCTCCAGCCCTTGTCTTCACATTCTTGCTGTTTACCTGTCATTTGTTTTCCTAGCTTAAGTTTAGACATTTTTGATATTTAGCATTATGCTAAGTGTAGAAAAATACTAAATCAAATTATGTCATTCATGTTACAAAAATGAAAAATAGTTTTAGATATATGCCATTGGCTGGTGTCGGCTTCACAGCTATTGATAACGATGGCACTTCCTGTCTGTGCTTCTTTTCTCACCACCAGGTATCTGTTCACTTAAAGTGACACTCTTTCCATAGTGTAAAGCCCACTTGGTGTTTTCTAGTAGCCCTGTCTGGCACTAACTTGCTAACATGAGGTCTACCACAAAAAGTGGCTGTGCTTCAGGGTTTACAAGCAGATAGAAGCCTGAAGGAAATCTGGAGTCCCGAAAGCAGGATGAGTTGTTAGGAAGGGCACAACTAGCTGCAGAAGACAGCTCAGGAGAGACAGTTGTGCTGCAGAGCTGAGGGCATCCTTGGCTCCTCTAGAGCTGGTTGTGTCCATCTGTAGAAGACTTTCATTGTGGTGGTTTGGAAATGATTTTCTAGCTTAAACTTGCTCTGGAATCTGTAAGTCTTGTGTGCCAGTTCAGAACTATCAGAAGTAATCCTTTTGGGAAAATTAATGTTTTTCACATGTCAGATCTTTGTCTCCATTACTTATTTTAAAAGAACATTTTCCAGAGACTCACCCAGTGATCATTCCTGTAGCAGTACTATGTTTTTGTAAATAGTGGTTTTAGTTTTTCAGTTTTTTTTGAGACAAGGTCTCCCTGTAGTCTCAGGTGGCCTGGAACTCGCTATGTAGACCATGCTGGGCTCCATCTCACAGAGATCCATCTGCCTCTGCTTCCCTAGTGCTGGGATTAAAGTTGTGCCTCACCAGTTGGCATGATTTTATTTTTATGAGATAAGTCTCATATATTTTTACAAAATAAAATTTAAAGTTCTTCAGCAAAAACAAAAGTTAATGGAACTAAAATGTAATTTGTACATGTTTTAAGGGTAAAATTAGTTCAGAGTTGTTTTTTAAGACTGAGAGAAAATGTCCTTAAAAAATTCAGCAGAGTCCTTGAAAAGGATGTATGCTTGTGTTATTGTAACCATAGAGCATTTGTACACACCAGGCCACCACCTGTTAGCTTCCAGGTTCCTCCACAGAGTCGTATGATACTTTCTAATTATTCTGACTGCTCCTATTTCAGGCACATTCACAGTTCAGTTTTATGATGGCGTAATCCGTTGTTTAAAAAGAATGCACATTAAAGCCATGCCTGAGGATGCTAAGGGGCAGGTAAGAGTGTTCAACATTCCTAGCTACTTAAAGGGTTCTCTTCTTGAATGGTGTCTGATCAACATCTATGTGTTTATATTTTATTAATTGAACTAATTGTAGGGTTATGTGCTGATAGCCCCAAATAGCAGCAAGAGAAAAAAGTTTAGAATGTAAAATAAATTATACACTTGATTTTTGCCTCATTGGTTTTAGACCTGCTAAAGTTATAGGTCACGAGTTTCTGTTCCAGGTGAAATCCCAGCATCCACTAAGCTGGTGTTGTCCTATCGACCCAGCTGGATCGTGTAACCAGTCTATGGGAAGTGAGGTAAGTGCCTTTTTACTTTTAAATTTTGTTTTCTTTTATCTGGTATAGAGTCTTATTTAGAAATTCCATTTTCAATATGAAATTTTTACATTGAGTTTCTTATCTTCTTCTTTCCTTCTACAAACCATAGCTATTCATCTTCTTTAAAAGGCGCTTACCTGACACTCTGTAGGCTGTTTCAGGCAGGGCTCTCTGAGTCATAGGATGGAAGCAGTGTATTCTTTGCTTTCTCATGGCTCAAAGCAAGAATGAATGGTAAGCATTTGAAAGAGAGTCTGGGATGCAGTTTAAAAAAACCTCATTTGATGATTAAGCTTCCTGAAGTACTGGAAAGAAAGGTGCCATTAGAAACAAAGTATTTTCTTTTATGTTCTGCTGTTATTTGGGATTTTCAGCACCTGGACCTACAATTAATTTAAGAACTTGAAAGTAATCTATAAAACTGTTTAATGTAGAAATATGTTCCATATTTTTTCCATACTGTGTAGCAAAAAGTGTCATCCTGAATTGTGTTAAAATCACCTGGTTGGCTTCTTCAATTAGGCATGTGCATCAGCTTATAGTCTGCAAATGTGTTATACTACATTTGTAATAATTATTTCTACATATTCTGAAAAGTTTGATTGGTTATGAAATGATCAACTAGCCTAGTTCCATGCTTACTAATATGTAAATGCAATTTAAAATGAAAATGCTTTTGATCAACAAATTTGTCTTATGTGTTTATGTAAATAAAGTATTTTTTAAGCATCCAGTGGTGTACTTTCTTGGTTACTAAATAGAAAGCATGAATAAAATTTTGGGGCATAAGTCAGTATATAACTATTTAAACGATTTCTGTTTTTGCCTTTATGCTGTGATTTTATAACTGTAGTTATTCAGATATCATGAAATGTCACTATTATTTTGCTTTGAACTTTTTTTTCAAAGTGGCGCATTGAGCCAGTTTGGCTTGTGGTTTAATTTACAGACTATAGAAATTAAATTCATTCGGTGTTTTGGATGCTCTTTTATGTCAGTATTTTAGGTACACCATGATGTACATTAAATTTAAGCCAATGATATAATATAAAACTATTGAAAAAATTTGAATGCAGTGTTTTCTGCTAATCTTTCATTTTTCTTAAAAGTCTTAATTCTATGCAGATTAAAATATTGAGAAAGTTGATTTTTTTAAAATAAATTGTTACTTTATGAGTCCCCCAACAAGTTTTTATTTATTTTTGTCTAGGAAATGTGATAAATCAGGTGATAAGGCGGGGCTAAGATAATGCTATCTTATAAATTTTTTCTAGATTGTTAATACTTTGGGAATTATTTTATGAAGTAAAATATGTTAAACTAAATTATCAAAGAATAATGCATCAAAGAAATGCACCATAGTTATGTTCTCCCCTAAACTTTCTGTAGAGCTATATAAAATGGGATATTAATAATAAATAGTCTTACATATGTGCATGTCAGGTTAATTTCTTTATGCTTAAACCAAAGTTTTAATGTTTTTATTTCTGACTTTGAGACAGTTGATTAGTACTATTCAACTTCTGCGTACATTTAAAAGTTAGCTTGCATGCTAAAAGAGCTTTAAAAGTACTTCAGTTGAAGTATAAGCTGTTGGCATTCTTGTATTGGTAGATGTTGACTGTCCAAAGATCCCTTGCCTAAGCCCTGCCTTCTTTTTTTCTTCTTTTACATAACTTTGAGTAGAATGGTAGTGTTGATTCATAAATAGCTGTGAAGCTAACATTTTACAGGATAAAGGTGGATTCTCACATTTAGTGAGGTATCTTACTGTTGCTGTTAGAACTGATCTTCTACCCTGGTAAAACATAACAACAATACTTGCATGATGAGAGATTGAGGCATTTATTTTAAATTTGGAGTCCTACAGCAGTAGACTCACTTCCCTCCTTTCTTCTTGAAAGTGTGCTGATGTAAAATTTACACCAAAACATTCAAAATGGATGGATTATAAGTGTCTTGCTATTTTCAGTGTTTGCATATATTGTTTTGTTGGCCATAGCAGTTCTTTTCATATATTCATGATTGATATTTTTATCTCATAGTTAAGGGATTCAGAACTTAGGGAGTTGAATGACTATTTTAAAATTTCACTCAATCCTTACGTATAGAGTGACTGACTCCCTAACTCTGACCTTATGGTTACAAACCCAGTGTTCTTTTCAATGCACTTCTCTATAGTGCTAGCTACAGAGCTTTTGTAATATATGTCAGTATTTGTTTTGATTCATGGAAAAGCACTATTAGTTATTTTTGACAGTGAATCTTTTCTATGTCAAAATTAAAGGGAAGAATAATGGAGGTAATTCTATAATCACATGACTGTAACGTTCGTTATGATCAAAAGCATTTTTTAAATTACTTTTGAAAACTGCAGTGTTTCTCATTCATCTGTTGTGTCTTTATTGGCAGTATAAAATAGCTTAGAGTGGAAGTTTTTCCCAACGGTATCTTCCATTGCTCTGATAACTGAAAATTCCACAATATGGAACCTGGAGTCAAATTTTCTTCTTTCAATAAGTTTCTAAACATGTTCTCTGCTGCATAGAGCACTGCTGTTATGGTTGTATTTTTTCTTCTTTTTCTACTTTGTCAGTTGCTCCTTCTTGACTTCCCCATTCACTGTCTTTCATCACTACTTCAGTGTCAGTCTCAAGGCTCAGCGTTAACCAGAGTAGCTGCTACCTCTTTTCACTGGAAACCCCCAGCTCTAAGTTCTGTTCCTGCACATGGCTTCTGTGCCTTTGTTAATAGTTTTCCTGTTATTTGGAAGACCTATTTTCCCTTTGTAGCTGTCCATTTTTATAGCCAATCTCTACTTTAGGGATCATTTCTTGAACCCTTATCTCTGAAGTCTCCCACTAATTTTTCTCTTAAGTCAAAACTAGTCTTATGTCTCATAGTATTTTGTTTATTCCTCTCATGTGTCTTGTCACACACCCCCCCCCCTTTTGAGATAGTCTAATGACCTCTCTGTGGATGTGTGTGGCTGAGGATAACCTTGAACTTCTGATCCTCCTGCGCCCCACCTCCACAGTCATACTCTCTTACGGTTATTTTTATTTCCTTGTAAATTGCTTGAGATCCAGCCCAATCTCTTTTATCATATGTTGTCTCTTAGATGTTACCTTGATACCTGGCATATGTAGTGAGATATTCAGTAGAAAATTGACAAAATACACACACAAAACAAACAACAACAAAAAAAAACTGGCATGTAAGGTGCAATTGCACATTTGTAGTTCCTTTCAGTGATGGAGGAGAGGAGTCTGTAGATAGGTTTGCTGTTTGTCCTCAGTGGCCTGCACCTCTTCACCATGTATTTTCACGGGTGACCAGTCATCGCCTGTTATTTTTTGTTTAAAGTTTTTAACTAATGCTCATATTTATGCATGTAACCCATTAAATTAATGTTTACAGTTGCTTAGAACAGATAATATGCATGTTCAATGAATCTTATTGGCCATTTAGACAGTACTCAGAGGCATCAGTGGAAAATTAACTCTGTAGAGCCATTAGAAATACTTGGGTATTTTTGTTTGTTTTTTTTTTTTAGTTTTAATTTTTTTTTAGTTTATGTGTATGAGTGTTATGTCTGCTTCTTGTTTAAGTCACCCATGTTATGCAGTGCCTATGGAAGACAGAGAGGACGTCAGATCCCCTGGAACTGGAGTTACGGATGGTTGTTAGCCCCTGTGTGGGTGCTGGGATTTGAACCCGGGTCTTCTACAAAAACAGCCAGTGCTCTTAACTGCAGAGCCATCTCTCCAGCCCAAGAAATACTTGTTTAAAACAGATTTTCTTGTGAAAATTAACTGTTAGCACCACATTAGCCTTCTTGGTAGTGCGCTGTACTTTTATAATAAAGAATTTTGAATTAAAGATGAAATATGATGATTCATTTAGGTCTGGGAGATGGCTCAGCAGATAAATGTGCTTGCTGCCGAGTCTGATGACCTGAGTTTGATTCCCAGATGGAACGAGAGAACTGACCCCCACAAATTGTCCTCTGACCATCTCGTGTACTGTGGCATATATATGCCCCATACATCATACACATATATAGTACATAAATGTAAAAAATAATATCTAGCAAACAACAAAATTAACAAGGGGAAGATTAATATTTGTGCCTCAAAAGAATGATAACCCCTATCCAGAAGGAAGTGGGGGGAGAGAATGAGTCACAAGATTGCAGTTCGTGCTTTCTTTTAGTTTAGTCAAGCTTCTTAGCTCTTTTTTTCCTTTGGTGGTGCGATAAATTGATCCTAAACTTCAAAAGTTTCGAAAACTAATAAAATCATGCTTTTGTTTCTAAGAAATGAACTATGAATTGAATGATATGTACTTAATGAGAAATAGTAATTTGTTTTGCAAACATACATTTCTTTCAGTATTCACAGAATTGCAGTAATGCATCTTTTAGCCCCCAAATACTGAAATAGCATGCCATGTAGTAGTCTAGATTTTCTGTAGGCTTAAAGTTGTTGGGGATTTCATTATATATGGAAGGACTATTTGTTATTGAATATTTTCCCATTTTATAGATGGGTTTTCAGTCCTATTAGTCATTAGGTTATTAAGCTTGAAAATATATTGTGCTCTGTAAAATAATCTACTTTGTAAATGTAGGTAACTTAGTTATTCCATGTGTACATGTGAAAGTAGCTTTGAAGATGTGGTACATATATTTTATTCATTAGCATACCTCCAGTTTGATTGACTTTTTTCTTTTTTTAATACTCCACATGTTATGCTTTTCCTTTGGAGGACTGGATTGCTTTAGTCAAAGCAGCTGCTGCGGCTGCAGCCAAGAGTAAAACAGGGACTAAACCTCGGAGCAGTGCTAACAGCAACAAAGAGAAGGAGAAGGAAGAGAGAAAGTGGTTTAAAGTACCATCAAAGAAGGAAGAGACCTCAACGTGTATGGCCACACCAGAAGCTGAGAAGAGGGAAGATGCACCTGCATCTAGTGAACCATTTGGTACAAAATACGTTCTTATTTTCCTTCCTTGTGACAAAAGTAAACTGAGGTAGCAAATAAATAAAAGCCCTTGATTACCCATAATTTTGAACTAATAATTGAATTATCTTCCCCTAGTATTATAGGATGACTGACTTCTTATCATCTTATGTGTAACTCAGAAGATTAAAGATGTAATGTCAGTACTTGCTATTAAATGCTGTCGATACTCTTGAATAAAAATGAATTGATATTTGTTACTAGGTTTCTGCTTGCAATTTTAGTTTTATGTTTTATTTCCTTAAGTTTCTAAGGGCTGTGTCTTTATTTCAGTATGCTATGTGGTGGAAGAAGTCATCATTCTCTTCCTGCTTTTCTTTTAGAACTTGTGTCAATCTGAAGGGACTGTGTTTTTTAAAGTTCTAATTTTCCAAAAATTTTAAATGCACCAGATTAAAAAATGTGCAGAGTACTTTTACTAATTTTCTATTAATTATGTGTCTTAATTTTGGATTCCAGACAAATTCTCATATATGTGTTCTGTTAAAAGTAGGACTTCACATAGACAGCGTGCAAAAGATGGTCTTTCCACAGCCAGAGAGCTCATTAACAAACAAGAGGAAAAATAATCAAGGAAACTCATTTCAGGCAAAGAGAGCGCGACTTAACAAGATTACTGGTAAACTACAATGATTCTCTTTGGGGGATTAAGGGGCTTCAGTACTTTCTTTTCAATAAAGGAAATGTCTGTTAGTTCAGTATAATGAGCAGATTGCTTTCTGGTTCTTCGAAGTAAATGTTTCTCAACACTGTTTTGTGTCTTGTAAAATGTGAAAAATTTCAACCTACCCCACATTTTCTACCTACCTCACAGGGTTGTTGTGAGGATTGATGAGCTCAGGTACTACAAATTTATAGTTTTAAACTCACCTAGGTGGGAAAAATAATTTCTTTCAGAAGGGTTATCTGCTTTTATCAACCTATGGTAACTTTATTCCTATGGTTTAAATATTTTTATATATAAACATTCTTAGAATTGGCCAGGCTTACATAGGAATCAAACTATGTGTGACAAAAAGATAGATACCTGAATTAAATTCAATTCCTGGAATACTTTCAAAATTTCTGATGTTAAAGTACCTCTCTGAAGGTTTTTCTTATTTTTGCTGGTCTTATCTTCAGGTCAGTGTCTAGAATCGAGGCTTATTCTCATGTACGTCTTGTAATGTAGCATATAGCAGTGCTAGAATAATCAAGAATATAGGCAATCCTAACTAGCCAAGTGAGTGCTCAGAGAAGAGGAACTGAAATGTTAGACCTGGGGCCAGGCATGCCATGCTCTGCCTCTTCCAGGCCCTGCTCAGCCTAATGTTTTAGTATTTAAAAGACATTATATTTCTTTTTAAAGTATGTTTTAAATGGACATTTAAATATTTTAATGATTCAATTATGTTTTTTAAGAACAAAATGTTTTAAGAACCTTTCATCTAATAAAACTGAACAAACTTTTGTTGGCATTCATTTAAATACTTTGAATATTGGTTTCTTTGTTAAATCTAGGAATAAACATAAATTACATGTTTTGGTTATTTTCTGGAGAGAAAACCTACTGAAATATGACTTGGGAGCCAAGAATTCTTTAGAACCACTATTTTATGATAGGGTTCATCTAAGTGATTAGAATTTCTTTCAACAGGTCAGGAGATCCAGTTTTGTTCCATCTGTTAATATTATTTTCAGGCCTTTCTCTGATAAAGGATATATTTGCCCTTGGGATGGGACATAATTCATAACACTTCACCCATTAAACCTTTTCATTAGAAACTGTTAGCCTTGGAGAAAGCCAGAATCTTCTTTGATTGCTCTGCTGGCAACTTGAGACTTTGGTTATGGCTTAAAATATAGAACCCGGTGCTCTGTGCAGGGCAGAGTGGAATGCTGCTCTTTACTTCTGTCGTACAAAGATGAAGCTGCACTGTTGGAGGATTCAAGATCAAGGATGACGGAAATGACATTGACTGATACAGCTAACTACCAGCGTGCTAGCATCATGGGTTTTCCTTCCTCAGCCGCATAACCTGCTCCCACATATGTACTACTCCTACGTGCCTTGCTGGGTCAAGCTCAACATTTAAAGATATAAAAGACTAAGAATTCAGCTGAGGCCACAGGGATGCATCAATTCTATGTGGCTTTGGAGAGACAGTAGTGGGGATAAAAGAGCCAGTGACCTTGTGTCTCATGTTGTATTTATAGTTGCATAGTAACACCCCTTGCTTTCTGTGAAGGAACTTTCTCTTCAGTTTTCCCTGGGAATCTCAAATGTTATGAATTAGCAGCAAGAACAACACTTAAGATTTTACCAGTGTGAAGCCAATAAGTCTTCTCCCCTTATTTACTCAATTGTGTATTATAATCCTTATAGTAGTTTGTCTCTGCATCTATTTTTTCATGTTACAAAAAGACAAAGATATAAGATTCTTTTGAGTAGGTGAACCCTGGGCTTGCATCTACACAATAAATATTAGCTATGGTCCTTGAAAACCAATGAGAACTAATATAAAGTAGCATTTTATGTTGGGATTGTGGCATGCTTTAAATTTACCAAGTTCCATGTCTTTTTTTATTCCTTTACTGGAATGGAGCAAGAATCATGGTACTTTGTTCTCATATACTTTCCTCTATTCCATTTTGCTTTATAAAAAAAATCTTATTTTTTTAATGTGTATGAGTTTATTACCTGCATGTGTATAAGTGCACCTGTGTCGTTCAATGCCCACGGAGGTCAGAAGAGCATCAGATTCTCTGGAACTGGAGCTACAGATGGTTTTTAGCTGCCATGTAGATGCTGGGACTCTACCCCAGGTCCTCTGCAAGAGCAGCCAGTGCTTTTAACCACTGAGCCATCTCTCCAGACCCTCCACTTTACTTTCTTAAAATACTTCTAGCTAAAGTTTGGTGAGCCAGACACTGAATAAGTTTAACTCTGTAACTATTCACTTTTTTGGTTCCCTTCCTCATACAAATGTCCTGCAGTTCTTTTAATCTGATTCTCTGTAGACAATGGTAAAAGGATGGTGCTTTCAAAGCTTCTAGCTAGGTGAACAATGAAAATGTAGTTTGATTCTGTCTGTCTGTATGTGTCATGTGTGTGTGAGACATAGTTGTGTATGTGTTCTCCTGGATTATGATTTTTTTTAACATTTCTTGTGCCTTATTAATAGTATACCATAATATATGGTATATGTATGTTGATTTAAGGTAGACATTTTTACACATAAATGCAGAATCCATAATTTGGTACCAAGTTATAAGCAAATTGAATTTTAGCAGATTTAAAAATAGAACTTTTCCACACGGTGACAATAAAGCATAGTAACTAGTACATGATTTACTCTGATCACTATAAGGCATCCCTGGAAGTTCTACCTGTTTAGAAATGCTTGTGCAGCATACGGAATTCTTGAAATAATTGAAAAAAATCCAGAGATTTAAATTCACTAGTGAGCTGTAAAATTGACCAAGATTTTAACTGCTTTGCTCTTTGAGTGTTCCTTTTGTGTTCAAGGGAGCTCTGGCCTCCTCTGTTTTTCTTGGCAGGGAGAAAGTACTGCTTGTTGTCAGTGAAATAGATTGCTATGAAGTGACTTTGCTGGTAGACTCATGACTTTGATATTCTGCTTCTATCTCACTTAATCTCTTTGAGGGTGTGCCATACATTCTTTAAGGATGTTCTTCTATAGCAGGGCCTGTTTATGATATATGGGCATATTAATAAGTCTTTGCTAATGATTAATATTCATTTCATTGAGGCCCATTTCATTTGAATTATTTCTCATTTACTCTCAATATTACATTTCTTCTTAGAATTTTGGCAGGAGAAGATAAATGGTTTTGGACTGTCTTCTTATATGCCCTTTCTTCAAATACTTGTTCTGTCATTTGTCCCTGTTTGTGTCAAGTAATTCATTTTTGGGTGGGGGGGTTCTTTTTGAGATAGGGTCTCCCTGTAGTCCCAGCTGGCCTGGAACTCACTATGTAGACCAGGCTGGCCTTGAACTCACAAATATCCACCTGCCTTTGCCTCCCGAGTGCCGGGATTAAAGGTGTATGCCTGGCAAGTAATTCATTTTTAAGCTGGTGTAAACATAAAGCACATAGTTTTATTGTGCATATTTTGGGCTTTTGAATTTTCTAGATGCTAAGTATTGTGTGTGTGTGTGTTTGTGTGTGTGTGTGTGTGTGTGTGTGTGTGTGTGTGTGTTTTAAGTAGTTTGTCTTAAGTACCTCATTTTCTATGACCACATTAAAAGCCTTTTTTCCTTCTCTGTAATTAAATAGAAATGGCTTTTAATCATTTGGGTCTATAATATCCTAATAGATTATGGATGAATGATTTTTTTTAAAACCTGTGGTACCTTATTTTTCATTTTTTAGCTTGTAATTCTTGTTATCTATTGATGAATATTTACCCCTCTATGACAGGAAACCAAATAAAATATAATGATTTGATATATTGAATGGCAAATACTTGTGGATAATGATTTGATATATTGAATGGCAAATACTTGTTATACTTGAATAGCCTTAAGAAATAGAGCTCTTCATTTCCTGACAAAAGTAGAATTGCAGATTCTGTATTTTAAAAAATAATTTTACTAGCTCATTGATTCTCAAGACTATTACCTGGAAAAGAAAAACCTAGTGAATGTGGTTTTAAGAAATAGTTCATGCTATGTCCTTTTTACAATATAAAATATATTCAGAATGTAATTTAGATGAATTTCTTGGTTAAAAAACTTTATGAAATATATACGCCTTTCTTTCTCATTTAAATCTACACTCTATGTAATGTGAGACAGAGGAAACCACACAGTCTGTTCTCAGACTAAGCCAAGTATCAGTCACTGATGTATCAAAATCATTGTTTTACCCTAAGCCTGTTCATTATTTGTTAGAAGCTGAGCTGTAGATATTCAGCTTTCCAGTAAAGGCAGTGTGCCTCCTGTCATTAGTTCTACTTCAGAATGTTATATGAATATGCGAATTCCTATCTAGTAACTTAACATCTTTGGGGTAGTTATTTGATGTTCAGGTCATATTATCTTGTGAGTATGTGTCCTGTGGCATTTCAGGGTACCTTTTCTTCTCTGTGAAGTACTGCTGGCAGCTTGAGTAATAAAAGTGGTACAGTTGCTAGAGTATGTTTCCTGTTGTTAGTTGTGTACAGAGTCCCTTTCAAGCAAAGGTTTTGTGTGGCCATGTGATTTTTCCATGGCATTTTGTGAACAAAGTGCCCATAAACAAAAGCAAATTGTTGTCATTATATAAGCCTTGTAAACCTTATTTCATAGAAAGTACTGACAGAATGAACAGAGAATTTTATCCAGTAAATACCTTTAATTTATGAAGACAAAATTTTCATGTTTTGTGAAAATAACTACTCTGTCTTCTAAAATTCAGTATTGTAATATATGTTAGAAAAATCTAGAACTTTCCACGTTGTCATCGTGTGTAGAATGAAGCTGTAAGTTCAAATGCTCTAAGAAGGACCAATACATTCTTCCCTTTTCATAGAAAATGACACCATAATGTGATTTTGGAATTTTTGCAAGAAAATAAGAGTGAGCATAGATGTAAATGCATAAAGCTTAGGTTAAAGAATCTAAGTAAAGTTAAAATTGAAAGACTTTAAAACTAATAATACAATAGGATTTATTCTAGTTTGTTTAATAAGTATTACAATATAAACCATCTTAATGTGGACCTCAAAGTCATAAAATTTAAAATTTTTCTAGAATATGTATGGCTATTTAAGGCTCTTATATTTTTTTAAATACCACCTAGCTATGTAAACAACTCTCAAATTTTGGTTTAGTTTCTTGACTTATTATTAAGGGTGTTTGTATTTTTGAAAAGTAAGCATTTGAAAATTATTACTATATTTTAAAAATTATTCAAAATAGCTACTAAAATTGAGAAATATTATTGTGATATTGGTATTTTTTTCTAATAAGCCATTTCTGTACAATTTTTCTCAAGGTTTGTTGGCATCCAAAGCTGTTGGGGTGGATGGTGCTGAAAAAAAAGAAGACTGCAGTGCAACAGCTCCAATGCTGGAGCAGGTATGCGATGGTAGTATTTGACTATTTTCAAGGTTACCACTGGAATGATCATGAAGCTGTAGTAGCCATGTAATTGCAATTTGCCCCTCTGATCAGATATGGGAATAGGATACTGATTGACGATAGATCTTTAACTCTGCCTTCTCGCAGGTATGCAGATAAACTATGGACTTCATTAGTGTATGTTTTCCATAGACTGGTATTAAAGCCTTTGTCTCCAAAATTAGAAGGCCTGGAGACAGGCATCCCAGGGTATAAGCTTCTAGCTAGACACCTTTAAGTAGCTTACAAAAAGACCCTTACACAAATACTTTCCATTTGTGAGTTAAAACAGGGTTTTTTTGATATCAAATTAAGCTTCTTTTATAAGAAGTTTCTTTTATAGTGTAACAATTGGAGTTGTTAGACTGTGTTTTATGAATTGATCAATGAGCCATACATTTTTGCTAGGATGTATATTTTAATAACTACAATAAAAAAGAGAATTTAAAAACTATTAAGGGTCTGTCTTTAAACCACCTAATAGAGGAATTTTAAAGTGAAGGTTGCAGTTGCTAGATGTTGCCTTGGCTACCTTCGGATTCCCACAATACCTGTACATAATGAACTGTGCATGCTTTTACATTCTCTAAGGGCTTAACTTCTTAAGCACTGTATGAATACAGTAATAGCCATAACTGGATTTCCTTGGTTCTCCTGTTTTAAAATCTGAGCCTTAATGTAGTTTTAATATATCCTTTTTGTATTATTTTAATTTTCTTTATTAGTAGCCTAATAAAGAAGATTTTAAAATAACTATCTTTTTTGCTCCTCTCTATATGCATTTTAAAGGATAGCCCAAATTTAATTGATATTGTATTGAGTTTTTCAGTGTTTTTTCAGGCCTGATTTGGAAGCTGCGTTGTTTGGTGCCTCCATTAATGTTGTATTAAATCAGTGGTCGTTTTAAATTGATCAATATGTCAGTGACTCATACTTTCTGATTTTCTGTGCTCATTAAACGGTTAAGTCTTTGCCGTTCTTGTCAGTATATCTACCAAATTTTAAATGCCTTTTTTTACTGTGTATATTCATGTCCCAGATATAACAATATTTTGTACTTCCCCAACTGTTATAATATACTCAGAATGCGATATATCAGGGACTCGGGTAATAAAATGTTTCTGGAAAATTCATTACAATGTCAATATTTGATTACACATAATTTGTGAGGTAAATGTGATTGTGAAAATTATTTATTACATGTGAAGTCAGTCTAGAGAGCAGTAACCATTTCAGAGAAACTGAGTTTTAAAAAGAAAGGAAATAGAGTGACTCGGCTATTTGTACTTGCATAATTAAAAAATTCTTTGAAAGTCCTTGCCAGTTTTGTAACAGAGACCAGTAACAATCATTAATGAAAACTTTGTAAATTAAATTACTTTAAGATTTTAAGGAACATCCTTCTTTTCCTTTTTTTTTTTTTTTTTTTTGTCATTCAGGCTGATTTTATGTGAAAATGTTTTGTAACCAAACTCTTGATTCTCTTGATTTTTATGTTATGTGTTAGCTTTGCTTCTAAGTTAAAAAGCCGAGTTATAAAGTTCTAACTATCTCAGCTGGTAACAAGAGACCTAAATGAGAAGTTTTATTGTCACTAACTTCTGTTGTGCTGATGAGTTACAATGTCAGTCATGACATAGCTTGATAACAGGCCTATAGCCAAAACTTACTGTGCTAATGGATTTATTTATATTTCTAAAAGATTAAAACTACAGTTTTGAACCCCATTATTAGATTATTAATTATAGATTATTTAATTGTATTAGGGAAATGTCATGTTATTTACTTTTGGATAAAATTGCATTTGATGCATAATCAGTAAGATTTTAAATGTTAATTTGTCCTTGTTTAGAAGTTAAGCACCTTATCAAGATATTAATCTAAGTTTAAAAATCTTGTTTTATAACTTTGTAACTCAAGAGTAATGGATGCTGTAGTGATGTCTTTCACATATGTGAAGATGAACAATAAAATTGTTTATTTACAAGTAATGGCTCTAATTACTTTTCTGGCAACACCTTTTATGATAAGCTTAGGAGTATGTTACATTTATGGAGTTCTTTTTCAAAGGATAATTCCACATATACACATGTATAGTGAAGAAATTCAGGAGTAGAAAGGATGAGAGCTGAGTGAATGGGACACTGGACACCAGGCCTTTATGTCAGATGGCCAGCATGCCATCTCTAGGACATTCAGTGGTGCCATATTTAATACCAGCATATGCTTTTCTCCACCAAAATTTGAGTACCTTTTATTTTAATGGAACAGAAGTATTTATTTACTTGGCCCCATATACAGTGATCTCTCATATTCTGGAAAACTGCAGGCTGCAGATTTCATGACCATCTGCCCTCACCAAATATATGAAAGTTAAAAGATTTCTTGGGGACAAGCATGTTGTTCATAAGACAAGCAACTTTATTCTTTACAGGGACTTACCATAGTGTAGATTTAAAAACTATATCTCATATTTTGTTCTCGGATGACCTTTATCAGTAAGAGATCCAGTGTAGGCATCCCAGTACAACAGATTGTAAACTTATTCAGTGTGGCTATTTTCTGTTGTCTTTGAACAGCAGACACATTCACACATATTTTTATATATGCAGGGAATTTTACTGCCAAATGAATAAAATTGTTCTTTATGAAAGAACTGACAAAGTTCTAATTTTTTTAAAAGTATCAGTTGGCAGGAACAAGGTAAAAACTCATCTGAGAATGCGACGTATTTTGTTTTTCAATCCAATGTTTTAACTTACACTTTATCTCTTTGGTTTTTTTTCCGTTGTTACTGTTGCTTGTTTTGTATTGTTTCTTAGTCTTTTAACTCTATTGCTGGCGGCTCTGATTTCATGATGCATTTTGCTTATGAAACTCTAGCTTTCAGCACTAAAATGAGTTAAAGATAACGTTTTGTTAATTTGGTCATTGTTTTCCTGTTGAGATCGTTCTTTAAAGGGAAGCTGTCTACTTAGACCTCTACATACTTAATGAAGTAGATTACAGGAAATCTTCTGTAGACAGGTTTAAATGTATTCTTTCAATACTCTAAAAACATGAAAATTCTTTTTTTTTATTAAAAATTATGGTTTCACAAGGGAGAAGTTTCAATTTAATACTGAAAATGTCTGTTAAGGTATTTTATATAGGAAGAACATTATGGATATTTAAAAGTGTAGACAAGTAGTGGACAGTATCCCTTTAAAGACAGCCTATTCAACTTTTAGTTAATAATCTGTGGGGTTCTTTTTGGTTTTTCATTTGTAATAGAAATGTTATATGTTACTTAACAATGTTTTTGGATACTAAAGTTGCTTAACAATCAAAAATAGAATACAAGAACAAAAAATGAAGAAACCAAAATAAAAATATCAATTTTTTATTATTTATTCAGGCGATTTCACCTAAACCTCAAAGTCAGAAAAAAAATGAAGCTGTCATTAGCAGTTCTGCCAACACTCAGAAACCTGCACTGTTATCCTCAACTTTGTCTTCAGGGAAGGCTCGCAGCAAGAAATGCAAACATGAATCTGGAGCTTCTTCTGGGTGTATAAAACCCCCTAAATCACCACTTGCCCCAGAGTTAACACAAGCGGAGGATTTGACGCTTGTGCCTCAGCTTTCTTCTTCAGTGATAAATAAAACTAGTGAGCACAGACTTTTAAGAAATAGTTACTTACCCTGTAAGATACATTCAAAGCAGTTTGGTTGTAGTTATGTTTGTTTTTTTTTAATGAAGATACTTTTTATAAACTCAAAGCTCAGTGGATATGACAGAGAAGGCTTACAACTATTTCAAGGGCAAAAATCGTAGACATATCTTTCTGTTCTACTGTTCAGAGACTGTAGTTAAACCTTGCCATTGAAGAACACAGATTCCTACTACAGTGCAGCTATATACTCGGCTAATAATACAAGCTCAATGAGAGGCCTGATTCATTGCAAAAAAACAAACAAACAAGAACACCCCTTGAAACAGAACTGTAGAACAATGCATAGGTGATATTTTTACTTAGCTCCTCATGCTCCTCCTATGGATAGATATTACTTAGTTCCCCTTTTATCTGTAGTTGTCTTCAATACATTTTATTTAATTATTCTTATAATGTTAATAATGCAGACTTGAGTTCAGTCACATTCTTAATGAAAGGAGAATACCCCCTGGATTATAGTTTTAAAGATTTTATTGCTAGAGTACTCATCTTTCATGTGTTAGCCTTTAAAAAAAATGTTCATGTCAGGCATGATGCTGCATGTCTTTGATCCTGTCACTGAAGAGGCAGAGGTAGGTGGATCACTTTGAGATCAAGGCCAGCCTGGTCTTTAGAGTGAGTTCCAAGCTACCTGGCCACAAGGGGACCCTATCCCCCCCAAAAAAACTAAACAACAAATACAAGTTTCTCTTTGTTAGTTTAGTATTTCAGGCAGTTACCTGGAAGGTCATTCGGCAAATGACTTGTCTTTTGCTCTTTGTACAACAAATGAATTAATGTGATGATCAGGAAATGAGGGTGACACATTTCCTCATCAGCCATTCATATTTTGTCTCTCAGAATAGAAGTTGGCATTTGGGAGATTACCAAATATACTAGGCTGTTTTCCATTCAGTTGGTGTTTGAGAGACTCTACCAAATGTACTAATCTGTTTTCTAATCAGTTGTCATTTTGTCCACTAAACTATATTTCTCAGTTTTGGGTTTTTTTCTTTTCTTTTCTTTTTAAGTAAATGAACAGAAACGAAGTAAACAAAAATTGTTTTCTCATAAACTACATTGTGAAATATCAGCAGTAGCACTAGAATGTCACTTGACACTGTTAAGCATTTTATTTTGAAGGTGTTTTATGCCTTGGTATTATAACCACAATTTCATAGAAGTCACATTTACTCTTGTTTTTTTTTCCCATTATCACCATGTCTTTTTCATTTTGGTCATTATCAGATTATCCTTAAATACTCATGGCCTCAGCTCTTTTTAACTACTTGTTTCTTTTTTTCTAAATTAGTAGTAATGTATTGCGCTGCGTAATCTTACCTACTGTGTACTCCAAATGTCAAGTAAAATGAAGGCGTCTCAAAAGTTAGAAAAAGAAAAAGGATTGTCCAGACATTTATAATAATACTGTTAAAAGACACATAAATAAGATAGTTTTTTGAAAGCAAACAGTGTCAGTAATTAAAATCTTATTTAACCATAGTAAACATCTTAGTTTGTTTGTGTTCAATTTTTTGAATGAATCAGGCCCAGATAAATATTTGTATAAAAAAAATCCATCTAGGGAATGAGAATGGGACACAGTTCTCTGCATTAGCTTCACTTTGACAAGTGAAGCAAAGCACCTGTATGTTAGAATACTGCCACCTGTACCCCTGCCTTCCGTTCCCCTTAGAGTGCCTAGGGTCATGGTGTAGCAAAAGAGATTTATTTCTCTCTTTTCCTTCCTCCCCTCCTTCCCTCCCCCCTTCTCTGCCCCCCTCCCCCCTCGTTGCTTATAAAGAGACTACTTTCCTGAGGGCAAAATGGCAATTGACACAACCATCTGCACTTAGAGAATTAATTCCAGTCTCAGACATGGGGAGAGCTACTGGAAATTAAATGTTCTATGTTAATTGTCTTTGAGTTCTAGTAGGTTTTAAGTATTAAATTTTTGATGAACTCTGTGAAGAGGGCACAATTTTTCCCTTTGATTACCAATGGAACATACCATTCCTTGTGGATATCTTATAGCAGCATCAGAGGGCAGAATATGGGTCATTTTCCCCCCATTTGTCTCCGTAAATATTATAAAATGGTCCTGGTATGTATCTGCTCCGTGAACATTGAAGATCTTTTTCTAGGTCCTCCACAGCCTGTGAATCCCCCTAGACCTTGCAAGCACAGTGAGCGGAGAAGATCTCAGCGGTTAGCCACCTTACCCATGCCTGATGATTCTGTAGAAAAGCTTTCTTCCTCTTCAGCCACTGATGGGAAAGTATTCTCCATCAGTTCTCAGAATCAGCAGGACTCTTCAGTACCAGAGGGTAATGTACATTAATTTCCTATAGAACCCAATGTAAAGGAAAATAAATACTGAGATAATTAGTAGAATATTAAGTTTTCCTTCTTATGTCTTTTGGACTTAAAAACACTTCTTATATTCTACAAATATTTACCAAGTGCTTTTTTGTCCAGGCACTGCTTATATATCAGTGATCTGCATTGATAAGACCTGGGCCAGGCTCTCTGTGTTAATATTACGTTGCTTTGTGTGTGTGTGTGTGTGTGTGTAGTGCCTCCTGTCGCACATGTGCCGCTTGAGAAGCTCGGGCCCTGTGTCCCTCTTGATTTAAGTCGTGGGTCAGAAGCTGCAACACCACCAACCCCAGACTCCTCCTCTCGCCACGGTGAATATTCCAAAGCAGAAAAAGAGGAGACACAGTTGCTTCCAAACCTTTCCTCCAGAGTGATGACTGATAGGAGAGGCGCTCCAGCAGCCACAGGTAAAGACTCTTGTGCTATAATAGTGAGGCTTGCTGGTTTGGGGTAGAAACACTACTTGTTAAAAAACTTTTAGGCAGTATTCTTTAGAGGATGGACTATCTGTTTTAAAGTTTTGTATGACCATTTTCGTCACATCCTTAACATACTTATGGTCAATTTATTTTCTTTTTTTTTGAATTATGTTTTATTTTTATGTATGTGTAATGTCACTGACCTGGAGCTTCCAGATTGTAGCTGGTCTAACCAGCCAACTGGTCTCAGAGATCCCACCTCTGCTGCCTCCTGAGTACTAGGATTACAGGTGGCTGTCATGCCTGCCCCACATTTAAATGGATTCTGGATTTGAACACTGGTCCTGATGCATGTGCATCAAGCCCTTTATCCACTGAGCCATCTCCTCAGACCCCCTTGCTTCTTTCTTAAATGCTGTTTTTGCCAAGTGTCAGTGTATGCCAGTAGTCCCAGCACTCTGGAGGCTCTCTGCAGGAAGATCACTGGCAAGTTTCAGGCCAGCGAGGGCTACATGACAAGACCCTGTCCCAAAACAACAACAATAAATGAATTGTATGAAGTCATTGTTTCTATTTATAGAAATTCTTAATATGTTTCTATTATAGAAATTCTTTTGAAGCCAGGCAGTACTTCAGGGATCAATTCTTAGGTTTAAAGACTTCAATTGAATTTAAGTACTTAGATTCAGTTTAACTATACTACATGTGTCTTAAGTGTAATCCTGTATTTGGAACCAGAATCTCCTTTGTTGAATATAATTTGTTATAAAGTTTTTGAGGGACTTTAATCAACCACGTTTAGTACATGTTCTGATGATTTTGTTATTTGTAATCTGAAAACATTCGGTGGTTGATCTTTCATATCTGCTATTCATATTTCTCATGTATAGTTGTATCTTTTTTTAGAAATTTTATAAAATGATAATTTCATTAAAAGAATATATTTGCTTTTCAAAAGTCAAATAGTGCTTTTGAAATGCTTTTCGAGTATTACTAGTTTGAATTGATAAAGTATAAAACATTTGAGTACAATCAGTTCAGGAAAAAACATAAAGCAAATATGCTGGTAATAATTATGTTTAACAACATTGTCCCCATAGCACATTTCATCACCTTCTTAGATGAAGCAAAAATAGAGCCTCTGGTCATGATATATATTGAAATAAAGCTAAGCAGAATTTAAGAAACATTTAATTTTAATATGCTACCTTTAACATGTTCTTTCTTCCAAATTAGCAATATTACTGCTATTAAATGCATAGTTATCTACAATTCCATTTTACCTGTAAAGTTTGAGATTGTTTCATATGTGGTAATGTTTCCTTGTTTAAAAACAAATAATGCACACATCTGAAGATTTGTAGGCTTTGAAAAATTGTTGTTTCTCAAATCTGATCCATTGTCTTTTTAGATATTTTTTCCAAACCTGGCCTTAGAGTAACTAATTTTACTTTCAAATTTTCCCATAAGATTTATGAGTTATCATTGACCTTTTGAGGTAGTTTTTCTGGTGAAGTGTTCCTGCATTTATTTAACAATCTGAAATTCTTTGTTGATTTTTATGATGTATGCCCATTGGGAAAGTGATTTATAGATATGTATGTGGAAATATTTATATTTTCTTTGAAATATATTCAAAAATTATAATAAAACTGAAATGTAGATCAATATAAGTCATGTCATAAGTAAGAATCTTGTGTCAGCCAGATTATATATTCTAAACATCAAAGATGTGATGGTACATGGAAATCCTTTACCCAGGATTTTGCTTCTAACCAGAGGATTAACTTGGTATGTTCTTGTTTTGTTTTGGTTAACTTTTTACTCCTCAAAATTTCTGGCATATTTGTAAAGATGTGGCTGACTGTCTTGGGGAATTGGTTCTCGATACTCACCGTGTTGAATTGCAGAAGGGAAAGGGAAGCCTCAGCAGTCTTTAAATATTGCCAGTGACTGGAAAATGTGGTAGTTAGGATGTAGTAGGCTGGTCAGTACAGAATTCACCCTTTAGCTGGGAGTAGAAAGAAGTAGGTCTGTGTGGTACACAAAAAAAGAACAGTGGACATGGCAGTAATAGAACAACTGTGTACAGCAAGGGACTGGGAGTGGGATGGGGGGTTCTCCATTTTTGGAAGAATCCTCTAATAGAACCACTGTGAACAGTAAAGGACTGGGGATAGAATGAGGGGGCAGGGGGCGCTCCATTTTGGAGAAAGCCTCATTAGGTTAGTGTTGAGCCACTTTGCTTACAGTTTCCTGGCAGGTAATTCCTGTCATAGATGAGGGCGGTCCAGATTGGTTGCTGTTTAGTCTTGGGCAATTAAGATGAGCCACTCTACATGTGATTTCCTCTCCTGAAATTCTTGAAGTGCCGATAAGGGAGGCTCTGTGATACCTGGGTATGGCTAAGTTGGTTTGGCTGTTCTACCATTTTGTCAAAAGGAACCTTAGTTTTTCTGTTTGGGGGATAATTTCAAGGCCCATTTACATGGTCTCAATCATGGCCTTCTCTCCACAGGAGTTAAATGTAATAAGGCAGTTTCTGAAGAAAGTGAAAGGTTCAGATTTTCATGTGCTGCCTTTGTAGATCTGTTTGAAGAACAGTGGGAATCTTGGTCACTGATCTTAGTATTAATAGCACAGTGGTTGGCAGGTTTAAATGCTTATATCAAGTAAATACGTAGCTTTAAGTTAGCTACTGAAAGCTAGTGTGTTACAGAGTTAGGTGTACACAGATTGTTTGGATAGGAAGAGATGAGATGTTAATTTGTCTGTGACCTTTTTTAGTTTAGTTTTTTGGAGGAAACCAGTAGAATTTAGATGATACTCTAATTGGACATCTTTTATTTTAAAATCATGTCAGTTTGTCTTACTTCCATTGAACTTCCAAGTGGTCAGCATGTTTTTCTCTCTTAATACATTATTATTATTGATTTGTTTTCTTTTTTTGAACAGAGTTTCATTATGTACATAGCCTAGGCAGTCTGGAACAAGATCTGTAGCCCAGGCTGGACTGGAGCTGTCAGTCTTCTTGATTTAGCCTTCAGATTGCTGAGATTACACTTGTGTATCATCATATCTGGCTTTCCTAATATTCTGTTATCTAACTTTTATATGCTGTTTTATAGTATTTTTTGACTTCTGTCTGCTATCTATGTTGTTTTATATCTATAGTCAATGGGCAAGATTTTATTATTTCTTTTGTGCGTGCGTGTGTGTGTGTGTGTGTGTGTGTGTGTGTGTGTACATGCATTCGGTTGGTTGGTTGGTGTTCATCCTAATTATAAAAGTAAATTCTGTTGATATTTTAAAACTTCTATAGAAAACGTTATATGCCAGGACAGGTATTTGTAGTTTTTTAAATCTGAAACTCCTAGGGAGTTCAGACTCATAATATTAGTCGTTAACTGGCAAGAAGTTTAGTAAACTTAGGTCTCCTAACAGGTTAAACTTTGCTTTTAATTGTTTTTTCAGTAGAGATAATGAGCTTGCACTAATTGATCTACATTCTTCCACTGGGATGGATGCCAACATGACTGACTAAGGTTAGGAATATTGTTGCTGCCCACTTTAGCAAAAAGTGAAAATAAGAATAAAAGGAAAAGAAAAAATATGGTATATTTCTAAAAGCATCAATGCCTTTGTTTTCAGAATCTTTTTTTTTTAAATAACAGAGCCAATGAATTTTAGGTAGGGATACAGCTTCAGAAACATTAGTTCTGTCGTTATCTGGGAAGGCAAAGTGATACGTGTTTCTTAAAAAGGATCCTTTTCTAAAGAACCTTTACATGTCCTGGGCCTGAGGGTATCTATTCTTCCATCTCTAAATACTGTCTTAAGATAAAGGACTCAGAGTGCTGAGATACAGAATCTACCCTCAGAAAACTGAACCTCTAGAAGGGAATCAAAGCTAGTAACTGAAATATACATACAAATAATAGTAACTGTTTCAATGCAAGGGTAGGTACCTTCTGAGTTTCAGCAAAACCTAAATCAACTTCCTTCAAGCTCAACTTTTTATCTTTATGTTGAGAAGTTTATAGTAGGTGATGTCTGTGGCCACTTCCAGCTCTAAAATCATGCATTTGATGCAGTCTAAATTTATTTCAAAGAACAATAATGGTATGGTAGGTTTAACTTTGAATTTAGAAATGACAACATATTCTTAATAACCCCCATGAAGACAAAATTGAAATTAGGGGAGAGTGTGAATGTAATTCTAAGCATTTTTAATTAATCATATGCTGAAAGATGTAATTTCAGTAACATTTTAATTTTCACATTTTTGAGCAAATTGGAATACAAATAACAAGATATATTTATTTTATCTCAGAATACTTTAATGTGGATACAAATATTAAATATATGTATATGAGCACTACGCCTTTTTAATATAAAATGTTCAAGCTTCAGATGAATTCAGTTAATTACGTGAATCCGTTTTTAAATGAACTGTAGATATAAATAAAAATATAAACTTATGGAGTGTCACAGTTAAGATAGAACTCTTCTTGTTGAACTCCCTGAAAATTGTTTGGTTAACATGACATATGACCAAAGAAAACCAGAGGTGGATTTGAGGAGTCTGAATTAGTATGGCAGTGGCTCCACCCAATCTGACTGTGGCTGCCTTCAAATGGCAGTTATTTTCTTTCCTAGTATCTGATGTCAATGTGCCTTTACTAGTTAACATCCTTTTTATTTAAATTACTTCTGAATTTATTCTCCAGACCTGTTCAAAACAAAACTATACCTGGTTTTCTGTAATCTACCTCACCTCCATACCAAGTGCTCATGGCTTCTCTGGAACCTCAGGTTTCCATGAGTCTCAGTGATTGTCTAGCCAGAAGAATTCAAGATAGTTAGTGCCTTGGAGGAGTTGTAGAACTCTTTACTTTCCTGATTCTGAAGTATGTGAGCAAGAGCAGTCAGGGTTCTCCTATTCTTAGTTGAGTTGGGAGTACTTTTTTACTTTTTGCTCTTTTTTTGAGTGGCACTAATAGTTTATTTGAAGAAAATATTCTGTCAGATAAATTTAGTTTAAAGCTCACTGTCCTGTACACTAATATCTTAAATACTTAGGTTTGCAAATTCTAGCACATGAAGAAATAATAAGAGTCATTTCTTGGGAAACTATATTCTTTGGTTGAATTCTAGGTCTGTTTTGGTTTTTTTGTTTCTATTTGTCTGTACTTCTGAAAGTCTTGCCAATATCACATATCTGTATATCTCTTTTCATACCCTTGTGTAAAAGGTTGGCAACATCTTTCAGGTCCCCAATTTAGCTTTTGAAATTTTTACCACCTGCGAAATCTGAAAGCAGGGAGCCAGCAGGCCCTGGAGCTTGCTCTCCTAAAACCACTCAGAATAGCCTATCTGCTATCTGTTCTGATGTGCCATCCTCCATAGTCTACAGCTGTGGCCTTTTGCCATTGTGTTTGAGCTCCACCTACCTGAACTGCCTGAAGGTAGCCAATTTGATGGTTCCCTTAGTCAGACAGCCCTGCGTTATCCCAACAGTGCTCCAAAGAAGAAAGCACACAGGGGATGAAAATCATTGTCACTTTTCCTTCTGCATACCTGTTCTGCCATAAGGGCTGAAAAAGCATATTTTGAGTTGTTTCTTAGTTTTAAGAAAATCATATGTTTTCAGTTTCCATGGTCCAGTAATCAAGAGAAGGAAGTAATGAGTCTTGATAAATGCAGAAATGTTATTGTGTTTATCTTTGCTCAGCTGTCCCTTTAGTTCTTTCTGTCACAATCAATGTGGTTATCAATAGTCTTATTAATCTGAAGTTTTCTAGAGCCTTGTTGCTACTTGATTTGAGTGTTATTTTTATAATTTTTTCTTTAAACTACATAAAATATTTGAACAAACTGAAATGCTAACGTTTTGATACTGTAGATGTGAAGTAATTTTCCTAGATTAACTGTACCCCAAAACAAGACCTCAGCAGTGAGAAATGTTTGTGAAGCTTAGTTAAGGAAATCTGCACTGTTTAGTTATCATTAGTGAGATGCAGCATTTACAAATGTACTTTGGACTACTCAGTAATACATGTCATTAACATGGCATATTTTTATGTGTATGTGTGTCTTTGCATTTCACATTAATGCAGACCGAAAATAATTAGCAAAATAGTTTTGTTTGAGCTCTTATTACCCAATAAAAAGTCTTGATGAAATTCACATATTTGTTTTATGCAACAAGAAGGCAGATACCAGTTTAAAAAGTTATATACCTTGTTGAAAACCAGTATACTTTAATACAAAGTTGAATATTTCATTTGGATGCTCTGAATAGCATTCATCATAAAAGCAGCAGGAATGTGTGGGCCCACTACTCCAAAGGCTGTGTCAACTGCTTCTGGATTGCCCAAGCTGAGATGCTTGCTGCCTGCCTTCACTGATGGCGAAAGACCTTTACCATAACCTTTATATATGGTTAGAACCAAATTTATGCTATTTCTGGAATAGTATAGTCTCAAATAATCTCACCATTAAAAAAAAAGGAAAGAAACATACTTATTAGGCACTGGTCTAAACATTTTACATACTTTGACTCATACAATCTTTATAATAGCGTGGTAGATCCTCTTAGTCATATTCATAAGGACGATAAGGAAGCAGAAGTATAGACACTGAATGACATACTCCTCTCATACCACTAGTGAATTGTGGGGCCAAGATTTGAACCCAAGTAGTCCGAAGAAACACAGATCATCCCTAATTAAGTTTTAGTTACTCATTCAGGTAATAAGATAGTGTACACCTTGGGGAAAAGAGTCTGATTTAGATTTTTGTGAGCAATTGTAATTTAAAACACTATGCAATATTTTATCTTTCTAACTAAACTTACATCTTATCCCCCTAACCCACAGGATTATCGAAAACAGAGAAAAAAGTGAAATTGGAAGAAAAAAGCTCCACTGCATTTGGTATGGACAGAAAGTAATCTTTAAGCAAAAGACTAGAAAGCTTGACAGAGAGAGGACAGCCTCTGTCTTCCCTTTTCTTGCTAGGGCTCCTTAAGGTGCCCCAAATCATTCGCTTTCATGCTTAGCAAGTAGCTTCAGACCCACTTGTTCTTCAGTGTGTAGCTTATACTTAGATGTGTATTTTCTTATCCAGGAATTCTCTGGCTTTCTCTGAGAACTTTTTTTCAGAACATCTCACATTAAAATTATGGATGACTTTTTGAAATAAGACATTTAATATTATTGAAACTTAGAGAATAAATGATACATTTAAGTAGTCTTTTTTAAGCATTTCTTCGGTATGCCTTATAAAAAGATTACTGACATTTCCACTGTCCTTTCTTCGGTCAAATAAATGATTAAAAGTCATGAAATAATGGATGCTAGTGTTAAATATTTCTTAGCTTAGCTAATTGGATCCTGGAGTTACCAAAATCTGACTTACTATATTTGGAAAATTGTGGACTAACCTATTCTGATATGAAACAATTGCCACTAGAATATATGCATATTTTAATTTGAGATGGTAATGTCCTACGATATTGCTAAAACATGCATTTATTTTCTTTAAAGTGCTTATGACTTAGGAAAAGAATCCTTTCAATTTAAAAAAAATCAGAATGAAATAAGTCTTTGCTTTCTTAATCTTAGTCTTCATTTGTGTAGACTCAGGGCAAGTGTTTAAATACTTAAGGGGTAATTTATGGATTGATTTAATTGATCTGTTTTTTGTCGAAAGGAAAAAAAAGTCCATTTTTGTAACTTTCTAAAACTTTTCTTATTATATCTACAATTACTGATTCCCCTCAGTGAAGTCTTTATTAAATTATGGAATTTAACTTCTTGGCACTAGTAGGAATTTTAGTCTATGACTTATTTAAAGATTTTTAACTACTGTCTGTGTTAACTTTAAGGTGTCAGGAGTTGGGATTTTTCAACACTGCTAATGAAGATCCCCTCTTATAGTCCAATAAACTAAGCAAGAGTTCCAGACTTATGACACCAACAGTTTAATTGAATCCGTCCACTCTGGGCAGGTGACTGGAATCGCTGATGCAAACATAAATGCTGCTTTGAGGGTAACCACAAAGGAGCAACTAGGAATCACTCGTGATTATTGAAAGGCTTGCTTTTATTTATTTTAGGTAAAAGGAAAGAAAAAGATAAGGAAAGAAAAGAGAAGAGAGACAAAGATCACTACAAACCAAAGCAGAAGAAGAAGAAGAAAAAGAAAAAGAAATCTAAACAGCATGGTGAGTATGCAGGATGCATTTTATAGTATTTTGAGATTTGTCAATGCTCCATTTTTTCAACAAGGTATCACAAGATCCCCATCTTGTTGAGAGCTAAGGCATTCTTGTAACTTTCCTTTGTTTTGTCATTACAAAAATGTACAACTGTGATCTATAAAGTAATTGTTGCAGCTGACTAGAGATTTTAGTTTTCATCATTATGGTGGACTAGGTACCGTAACCAAGAACTTATCAACATAATGAAGGAATTCCTCTGTCTCTCCTCTTTTCCTCCCTCTCCCTCCCCCTCTCCCTCCCCCTCTCTCATCTGTGTGCCTGTGTGTGTATGTGTTTGTGTGTATACATGCCTTTTTTTCCTCTGTGTGTGTGTGTGTGTGTGTGTGCTCATGAATGTCCTTGTGTTGTGGAGGCCAGAGGTTAACATTGGTGTCTTCCTCTATCATTCTTTACCTTCTTTTTTGAGACAAGTTCTTTCTCTAAACCTGAAGCTCTTCATTTCAGCTAGACTAGCTGACTAGGGAGGCCCTGAGATCTGCCTGTCTGTATCCCCCAGCACTGGGGTTACAGACATGTGCCATCATGCCTGATTTTTACATGGATGCTAGGGATCAGAACTCAGGTTCCCATCTTTGAGAACCAAGCACTTTATCCACTAAGCACTCTCCCCAGCCCAAGTGAAGGAATTCTTAGCCTAGAATTGTAGAGTCGTTTGCATTGGCTCCCAAGAATGAGAGAAAAATATATTTTGGGGGAAAACCTGGAAAACCAACAGAATTTGGGACCAGAGATCTAAAGGAAATCCCAAAGGATTTCCTGAAAGCCTAAGGAGGTGATACAGAAAGAAGGCGTGAGATGTGACTGACAGGATGAGCATACTGTGAGTGTGTGGTCAGTCTAAATTCTGATAATGCAAAGCAATTAGCTTGTAAGGAAAAGAAAAGAAAGTAACAGAAACCAAAATATTTAATACTAACTCATATTTAGAGACAAATACTTGTTTGTAGTTCATTGTTTTTAATTTCCTTACATGTTTGCTTATAGGTTCTAAGAAGTTCAATTTTCATGTTAAGATTTTCTAAACCAGATATGGTGGCTCACACCTGTTATCTCAGCACTCAAGAGACTAAGGCAGGAGGATTGCCATAAGTTTTAGGCCAGTCTGGGCTACAGTATGAGACCTTACCTCAGGAAACAAACAAAACAAAATGAAATAAAAATATTTCTAACATAAACACCAAAGAAGGGTATAATTTCTTAAATAGCAAAGAAAAGAATGTAGTAAATAAGCCATCCACATCCAAAGAAGGCAATTCAAGAGAAAATTAGATAACAGAGAATTACAAACTACAAATAAGGTGTTATAACTAATGGCATATTTAGATTTATTTCTACCTCATACCCATAAGAGCGATTAAGAGGGTTAGGAAAATGACTCAGTCCATAAAGCTCTTGCCTTGCAGGTGTAAGGACCTGAGTTTGATCCCCAGAATCCAAACAAAAATGCCAGGTATTGTGGCACATGCTTGTAATCCCAGCACTTGGGGAGGCAGAACAGAGGATCCATGGACTCATGACCAGCTAATCTATCCTAATTGGTGAGTTTCAGGCCAGTGAGAGACTATCAAAAAGGAGGCGGGTGGTATTCTTGAAAATGACATTCAAGATTGTCTACTGGCCTCTCCACACATGCACACATGTGCATCTAGACACAGTATGAACACTCAGATTTTTAAAAATGAATGACTAGCATATTTGTGTTTGTCATCTTTCCATTACTGTGATAAGTACCTGAAAAACAGCCTTAAAGGAGGAAAGATTTATTTGGGCTCTTAATTTCAGAGGTTTCGTTGCATGGTTGCCTAGCTCCATTGCTTTGTAGCATTGTTTGCTGGAACCCTTGGGAAAGACTGCCACACTGCCCAACCCATTGCAGCCAAGAAGGAAAGAAAGAGGAGAAAGAGGTCGATGGTAAAATAGATACTTCAAAAATATACTCTAGGGGGCTGGAGAGATGGCACAGTGGTTAAAAACACTGGTTGTTCTTGCAGAAGCTCCAGGTTCGAATCCCAGCACCAACATGGCAGATAACAACTGTCCGTAACTCCAGTTCCAGGAAATCCGATGGCCTCTTCTGTCCTCCGCAGGCATTGCACAACATGGGTGCGCTTACCTACATGCAGACAATACACTCATACACATAAAATAAAAATAATACAATATTTAAAAAAAAACAAAAACAAGAACATAGCTCTAGAGGCCTTCTTCCTCCATCAGCTTCTCAGTAACCTATTTGAAGTGATTAATTTTTTTCAGTGAATTAATCCATTGGTGGGGTTAGGGTACTCATGATCCAATCACCTCCCAAAGGCCTCATTCTGAGCATTAGAAATAAGCTTTTAATATATAGACGTTGCAGGGACATTTTAGATCCAAAATATAACAATATAGTTTTTTTTGGTTGATATTTTGATTTTTTGAGACAGGGTGTCCCTCTAGTCCCAGCATTATTTCTAAACCTTTGTGGCATTTCTATTTATCTTTTGAAACTGCTTCCAACAGACTCTTGCATTCAAAAGAACATTAAGTCTATATTATATTCATTTTTAACAAATTTTTGTTATTTGCTTAAAGATGGATCCCATGGTCCGTTTAAGAACTGCTTGGGGGTGGGGGTGCTGGAGCAATGGCTCAGAGGTTAAGAGCACTGGCTGCTCTTGGAGAAGACCTGGGTTAAAATCCTAGCACCCACATGATAGCTAGCAATCATCTATAACTCCAGTCCAGAGGACCTGACACCCTCTTTGTTCACTGCATGACATGGTACACTCATATACATGCAGGCAATACACTCGTACACATAAAATAAAATAATAAAATATTAAAATATATATATTTAAAAAATAAAAATTTAAGAAAGACAGAAATACTCAGTTGCTGAGTTCAGTGCCTTTTCAGGTCTGTTATATCAACTGCAATATGGTGAACACATAGAGAGCCTGCACTCAATGTCCAGAACCCAGTGCCCTGTAAGAAAGCTGAATGTGGTAGGATGAGATTGTAATTCCAGCACTGAGCAGTGGAGACAGGTGGATCTTTGGGACTACTGGCCACCCAGCCTAACCTAATTGACAAGTTCCAAGCCAGTGAAACATAATTAAAGAATTTTTTTTAAAGGGGTGCTCAGTGCCTGAGCAACAACACAACACCCAGGATTTTACTCTGACATCCATATGCATTTGCATATGTGCATACATGGACACACATGCACACATACAAAGTTAGAAAAGAACCAATAATGAATCAAAAACTGTAGAAATAAGTGGCAAACATGAGCAAAAATTAATAAGGAGAACAATGCTAGGAAGAATTTCTAAATGCCAAGTTTAATTATTTGATAAAAAATGAAAAATGTAAAGAAAAAGAAAAAAGAAAAATGTCAACCAAGCTATAGAAGGTTAAGAAAAAAAGGGAACATGCAAACATATTAGATATACAGAAAACATAATTATACAGGCTCCAGATGTTTTTAAAAAGCTTAATATAGACAACTAATGCGAGTAACTTGAAAAATTAGATGAAAGGATAGACAAGTACCAGAAATTAAATTCAAGAGAATAGGCTCCAAAACTTAAAAAAACATAACCGATATGTTAAAATCTTTCTACATGAAGACTGAATCCAGACAGTTTTTTCTGTTCACTTCTTCCAACCATTAAAGAAACTTATTTTTCCAGTTATTTGTGTTACTCACCTATAGCCTCAGTGAGTTAGGGGCTATAGCAGGAAGATCATTTTGGTGCAGAAATCAACATTAGAGAAAGAGGGAGCATTTCTCATAGTGGGCACAAATAGTGCCCTCTCCAAATATAAATTCAAGTACTAACTCCTTGTAGCCATGAATATGACTGTGTTTGGGAGTAAGGAATTTGCTGATGTGATTAAAAATGTCTCAGAGACATCATTTAGGGAGTGTAGTTTTGAGACGCAGACATGAGGAGCTCTTGTAAAGGTGGAGGTAGAAATGGGTGATGCAACCCTGAGTCAGTTAACAGTTGCCATCAGAAGCTTAAGAGGCAAGGGAGCCTTTGTTCCAAGACTCAGAGGGAGCCTGGGTCTGTTAATTAGTACCTGGCCTGAGACTCCTGGCCTGAAGAACTTTGAGAGCATAAGTTTTACTTTGTTTTAAGCCATCAAATGATGGTCCTTTCTTGTGGTACCTATAGAAAACAAATGTAACTTCAAGTGTGTTTTAGGTGATTTAAATACTGTCGAAATTATCAGAGACTATAAAAGAATTATGGCTTCTTATTTCTGACAATAGATTTTTAAAAAATCCATAAATACTACAGAATTAAACTAGCAATTTCTAGCAAGGATATGAGCACTTAAGATTGGAATGCAAAGCTGGTTGAACATCATGAAATCCATCATAGTAAAGGTGAAGGAGAAACATTACTTTTCTCTAAGTACACAAACCATTCCATATACACAAACCTTGAATAGTTGACTATAAACTTTATTTAGAAATATTTTTAAAAGCCTAAGTAGAGAGAATTCATCTTCATAGGTTGGAAGATTCGGTATCAAAAAGATGTCAATTAATGCTGAATATGTTTGTAGAGTGTATTAGTTACTTTTCTCTTGCTGTGATAGAAACTCCAACTAAAGCAGCTTATAGAAGGAAGAGTTTATTTGAGCTTATGGTTCCAGGGGAATTACAGTCCATCATGGTGGGAGGCATGGTGGCAGGAGGTGGCTGGAGCAGGAACAGCAAGCAGAGCACTCACATCTTCAAGCAGGCACAGGATGCAAGAGAGTAACTCAAGTTCTAACAAGGCTTAAGAACTCTCTAAGCCTGCCCCCAGTGCTTCCTCCAGCATGGCCACACCTTCTAAGACCTCCCGAAACAGCACCACCAATTGAGGACAGAATGTCCAAATGCTTAGAGTCTGTGGGGGAAATTTTCATTCAAACCATCACATAGAGTTACTGCTTACTTTTAAACTGAAAATGGAAAAAGTAATAGTTATTCTTATGAAAAAGAAGAATTGCTGTTTAACTGTTGTTACTCAGATGTTTTGGAAAATGAAATAGGCAGTCAAAAACATCTATATGTATTTATACTACAAGCTAAAGGCAAAGGAAGTTTTTAATAAATTGTTAAAGCAATTTCTTATCTATATAGGGAAGAAAAATGAAGTTAGACTGATGTACTGTACACAAAAATTAAATTCAGGTTTATTAAAGATTAAATGTATGAAGACAAAAACTAAAACTTTAAAAGACAGTATAGAAAAATATGTTTATGATCCTGGGGGCAGAAAAAAAAAAGTAAACCCTGGGGGCAAAGGTTGAAAGTATGACTGTATTATAATTTAAAACTTTGAGCCTGGAGAGGTGGCTCAGTGGTTTAAGAGCAGAAGACATGGGTTCAATTTCCAGCACCTACATGGCAGCTAATCACTGTTCATAACTCCAGTTCCAGGGGATCTGACACCATCTTCTGACCCCCTCAGGCATTGCACGACACTGGTGTACTTACATACATGAAGGCAATACATTCATACACATAAGATAAAAAATAATAAAATATTAAAAAATTAAAACTTCTGTTCATTAAAAAAATCATGAGGTAATAAAAAGATAACTCACAAAGCAGAAGAAATGATTCTATCACATATAATTGATGAAAGATTAGCACTTAAAATATCAAATTCAGGCTACAGAGATAGCTCTGTTAAGAGTGCATACTGTTTTTGCAGAGGACCCAAGTTTGATTCCCAACCCCCACATTGGGAGACTCATAGCCACCTGTAATTTCAGCTCCATGAGAACTGATGCCTCTGACCTTCTCAAGCAAGTGCATGCATGTGTGTACACACCCACAAACCAACATACCCATAATTAAAAAAATAAAAACAAATCTTTAAAATATCAAACTCTCATAAATAAAATTATGGTCACTCAGATGACCAAAGCAGGAGCATTGTGAATTAGACAGTCTGGACGTAATACATAGTGAGTTCTAGTCTGCCTTGAGCTATATAGTGAGAACCTGCATCAGAGAAAGAGGAAGAAACAAGGAAGGAAAAATGGAAAGAAGGAAGGAAGGGAGGGAGAGAAAGGAAAAAAGGAAAGGAAAGGGGACAGAGGACGAAAGGAAGGGAAGGAAAGACAAGAGTGGGGAACAGGAGGAAAAGAATTGCGCATAAAAAACGGGCAAGAGATTTTAACAGATATTTCATAGAAGCCACAACTCTTATAAAGTAGGAATAAGATGCTCGGGATTATCAGAGACTGAGTAAATAGTTTTTAAAGTTCAGCAAACATTTTATGCCCTTTGACAAAAATTACTAGGTAACTAATATGTTGCTGAGGAAAGGTAGACACCTGTACCTTTTCTGTGAGAAGTCAGTTGAGTGTCAGCACATAAAGCTGAAGAAGTTGCCACACAACCTAGATCATGTGATTCCTCAGCACTCTCACCTGGTACACCCAAAGCAAATCAGGAGTGTTCACAGCAGTGCTGGAAGTAGTCCAAATCTCCAAGAGAAGTTCCATGTTCCTACAGTGGAGTCCACATCACAGGATAAAATAATGAATTACATCTGCAGGAATCTCTCAGACAGAATGCTAAGCTCTATGTCAGATCACTGAAGAGAATGCCTCCATTTATATGATGCTCAAAGGGTTGTATTACTAAGCAGTGCATGTTTTAGGGATTCAGGTACATAGGAGAAAAGCATAAAGGAAAGGTAATGATGAGCCAAAATTCAGGATAGCAGGTCCTCTGAGGGGAAGGGACAGAATTGTTATCTATCCAAATTGGAAAGTGACAAAGGAACCTTTGATAATTATATTTTAAACTGCCAGATCAGTACCTGAATATAAGTTACTGTTATCCTTTATAGCATAATTATTTTCTATATTCATTAAATCTTTAATAAAGTTAATTTTTAACAAATATAAACCCAACCAGGTGTTGTAATAACCAGGTGTAGGTAATCATGGTGGGAAATTCTTCAGATTCCAACTCTCTCCACAAATTTGATTTTTCCACAGGATATGACATTGCCATTTTAAAACTGCCAAAGTAAATTTGAAGACGCAGGATCAAAACCACATTCCAGTGGGTCCTGAATATGCCAAGCACTCTTGTGCCCATCTTACGTCTCAGCTCCCCCCAACCCGGCCAATCCTATCTTGTCTTGGCCTCTCCGTGAACAATACTGCAGAATCCAAACCAGAGATGACCTGGGCTTAGGAAACAAGGGAGCCTTGAGTACTGATAAACACCACTAACCAGGACCCCTGAGTACTGAATAGCCTCCTCTGAGTGTGACACAAACTTCATCCTGTTGTTGACACTGCCAGATGACACTCCATCTGGCCCATCCCTGAAGGTTGGAACTGGCATGGGTGCTCAGTGGAGACTTCGGAATGTCAGGGTGGTAACAGCAGGTGCTTATGCATTGGATGTTGTATCAGTTGTGTCAGTGTGCTGGTGTGCTTCAGCATTCAGCACTAGACAAGAACACCAGAGAACATGGAGAAATGGAACTGTGAGGAGTGAAGAGGGGGGTAGAGAAGATTAGAGCAAGTGGTCCCCGGAAGGGAGGAGAACATTCAGGATTTGCAGAAGAAAATCTGCCCTTTCATGGGAATCAGCTTCAGTAACCTTTTATTCGAAGCCATCTTAAAGATAGTGCCTCAAATTACATGCATGTGTATTCTTTTTTTTTAAAACATTTATTTGTGTGTATATATGTGCTCACCCATGTCACAGTACATGTGTGGAGGTCAAAGGACAACTTTCAGGAGTTGGTTCTTTTACCATGTAGTTTCTGGGTATCAAATTCAGGTTGTCAGGCTGGGCAGCAAGTACCTTTAGCCACTGAGCCATCTAGCCAGCCTGTGTCTTTCTATATTTTAAGGAAAAGAACTTTCTACTTTGACTTGCATTTTAAAATCAGGCCAATAAATGGCCTTTGTCCACAGAGCCTTAGCAAATCCTGAAGAAGCACAAGCATTGGGTGTTTATGAACAACAGGTATTGAATATAGTGATCACCAGTATCTTCAATATTAAATATTATGTTGGTGGAAAGTCTATTCTGGGTTGCTTACAATCTCCTTGGAAGTGATACTTTCACAAATTATTGGAGGATGATCTTTAAGCAGGAAATAAGGGGTTCCAAATGGCTGAAATTTTAATGACTTCTTAGTGCCAAAAAGTTCACATTATTGCTAAATTTATAAGATTTGTACCCAAGTGTTTTTAGTCTACAATTAGCATATGGGAGAATTTCTTAAATTCTTTTACCACTTGATGGTGTTTTGTATATCACATTGTGTTTTTAATCTTTCACAGTCAAGCTTGGTTGTTCATTTTATTTCCTGTACCATAAAGATTGCTTTTGTGTTCTTACAGGAGTTTTTCCTTATCTTTGTTAGCATACTGAAAGTTCCTGTTTTTACCTGACTTTGAAATGAAGTCAGGAAAGTAGTCATTTATTTAACTAGCTCTTTATAGTCATTCCATGTGAACTAACAAACTTTGACAATCAGAACAACTTTTTCCAGATAAAAAACTAGCATTGTATCCAATGAGTTGCCATGTTGGGATGTACAAGTGTCATTTTACTAGTTTTTAGCCTTGTTACTTTTTGGAGGTGACTTAATCTCATTAATGCAAGGAAACCAAAGGCAGCAAAGATTATAAGGAAATAGAGCTAGTGGTGCAGAGAATTCAAAGCTTTATATAGTAAAAACAATGTTTTTTCAAAGAGCTTACAAACAAACATCTTTGTTTATTTAGTGATAGGACAACTACAGATGTCTACCTGGAAGGTGTGATAGGTCTGATAAGATGGTACAAATCTGTCCAAAACCTGGAGGAATCAAGGAAGGGCATTAATGGAGGCAATTACTCTCAGTTAACTCTTAAAAAAACATAACAGACTTGACTTCATGGTAGCCAGAGAAGAGTGGAGTTGGAACGTAGGTGGGCTGTAGAGTGTAAAGAAATCATCTAGACCAGTTACATGTCAGCCTTTTTAAAAAAAAAAAAAAATTATCATTTTTATTTTATGTCTATGAGTGTATTGCCTGCATGTATGTGAGTACATCTGTGTCATGCAATGCTGCAGAGGTCAGAAGAGGGCTTTGGATTCCCCTGGAACTGGAATTAACGGTGGTTTGTAGCTGCCATGTGGGTGCTGGGAGTCGAACTTGGGTCCTCTACAAGAGCAGTCAGTGCTCTTTACCACTGAGCCATCTCTCCAGCCCCAGCCATGTTTTATTTTTAACATCAAATTGTGATTTCCTTTACTATTTCTGTAAGTGGTTTCTGCTGCTTTTCCTTTCAGACCAAGGGTAGTCACTATAGGTTGTAGGCTTCATATCCTGACCATAACACTTATGCTAGCAGCCTTGATCAGGTCGTTTATATTCTCCACCTCCCAGTTTCCTCACCCCTAAAATGGTGGCACTAGTTTGTACTACATCTGAATATCATCAGGATTAAATGAGATTATCATTGTGCAGTGTTAGACAAGGTATCTAGTGTGGTAAACACCCTCTTCATGCCTCCCTAGATAATGTAGGGTTTGTGCAGCTGGCTCAGTTGCCCAGTTTCTGTGAAGCCATGAGAGGCAGGATAGCACAGTGCTCTACAGAGATTGCTTCATCCTCCGGCAGCAGCAGCCTGGCAGTGTTCCCACTCCCTCCATGGTGGGCATGCTGGGAGTAGACATGAGACACAGAAACCTAAGCTTTACCAAGCATTCCAGTTTCTAGGCACTTTAAATACCGGTTCTCCAACACACTGTTGCTTGAGTGAGATTTCTGGAGTTAGTCCACTAGGCCATGTAGGTATGAATGTTGACTTTGCCAGTGACAGTAGGCTATCCTGCAGTTTACTTCATGTGTTATGTCTTGGTTTTTTCGTTAGTAAAAATAGCATGAGCAGCCTAACCTCATTCACTGGAGTTTTTGAGAGGATAAGAGTTACTGCACAGAACTAAAACTCATCTTGGCCAGAGAGCCTTCAGTGTTGGACTGGTTATATTCTAGTTTTTATGGTGATGATTGTGTAAAGTCCCCATGGCTGCTTTCCCAGACACCTGTTATATACCAGTGGTTTACAACAGTCCTCAAATTCTGGAGTTCAGAAGTCCAAAATGGGCCTTTAAGCTAAAACCAGGATATAGCAGGGCTATGTTCCTTTGTGGAGGCTCTAGCAGGACAGCTTCTGCTCCTTTTCTAGCTTCTAGAGGCTGCCATGTGTCTTGGCTTTGGCCCCTCTCGTCTTGAAAGGAGCTTTAGCCAGTCAAATCTTTCCTTAATCATTCACTCTGACATTGATTCTTTTGCCTCTTTCATTTAATAGACCCCTAGGATTCCACTGGATACGCCCAGATAACTTGGAGCACTTTATCTGCTTTACAGCCAACAAGCCAGCTAGTCTATTAGTTTAATTTCACCTGCAGCTTTACTCCCCCTTCACCATGTGAATTGAAGTGTAAGAAGTTCTAGGGATTAGGATATAGATGGATGCAGTACTCCAGTCTGCCTGCTGTCACCACCAGCTTCACCACCAGCTTCAGATGGAGATTTAGTGCTGATTAGTGCTGTTCTCCTGTAAACTTACTTTTTCACCTTTTTCCTTTCTCCTATATTTGCTATTTTTTCTACCTCTTTCTTACTCTCTGACCTTCCTCAGTAGGGGTACTTTGAGAAAATAGACATAGCAGATGAAAATTTGCTTTTCTGTCCACACATACACACTTACCTAAGCATATCCATCTTTTTCCTCTGTCCCTATTAAAATGAAAGGAATGTCTGTCTGTATTCTTAAAATCCCAGCATTTCTCAGCACCCCACTCTACATCTTGAGATTCCATATAAAGGATATCTAGATAGTTTCTCCCCATCCTAAAAAGAAAACCCAGTGCTCTATCTACCTGTTCCTTCTCTTTTTCCCTACCTCCTATTTACTGTCCACCCCCATCACAGATCCATGTTTACCACCTAGTTCCTCAGGTAGAAACCTGGTAACCCATCTTGATGCCACCTCTACTCTTGGCCTGCAATCTATAGTATCACTGCATCTCCCTCCCTGGCTTGCTCTCAGCTGCTGCCATCCCAGTTGAAGTCACCAGCATGTCTTGTCTGGACCACTGCTCTGGCCCATCTCCCCTCTCTCTGTGTGTCGCCTTCTGTTCTGTTCTGCCACTCCAGGAATCTGGTAGAAATGGAAGTGGACTCATGTCACATTCTATTTCCCCTCAAACCCTGTGAATAAAACCTTAAAAAAATTTTAAAAAGCAACCTGTAACCTGTGTGGCTGCTCTCCCACATCAGGCTCCAGAGTCTCACTCCCTGCTCTTGGCTTCTGAGCTTCCCTAGTACCTTGAATCCACCCACAGCTCCTGTTCCATTTTCCCCATTCTGAACCCAATGAGCTCTTGCTTGTCTGTCTGACTCATCCCAAGCTGAGAAGTGCAGACCTTTGACAGGACCAACTCATTTTCTTCAGAGGTTTGTTGTTGCTTTGGGGTTTTGTCGTTTGTTTTGTTTTGTTTTTGTGTGTGTTTAAGGTTAGCCTGTCAAATTATCACTATAGTAATTAGTGTCTCTGGCAGGAGAACCTCTTTCCAAACTACAAAAATGGGCTAATTCCATGTTGCATATCTTGCAGACATAGCGGTGAGTATAATGGAGGAAAATGTAGGAATAACCTTTTTTCATTTCTGGATTCTGAGAGTTTACAGGTTTCAGATAGATCCTGGCAATCTCAGCTGTCTATGTTGTTCAGAGTTATGATTTTCCAGGTTCTTGCCATTCCTTTTTATCAGCTGGTGATGATCTAGCAGGTCATAGACGGTAAAGTGGTGGCATGATGACTTTGTAGTGACTCTTTGATTTCTTGAGACTTTACTAACATGCCTTTATGTATCTTATGTTGCAGACTATTCAGACTATGAAGACAGTTCCCTAGACTTTTTGGAAAGGTGCTCTTCTCCACTAACTCGATCTTCTGGGAGCTCTCTGGCTCCACGAAGCACGTTTACAGAGAAAACTACAACTTATCAGTACCCAAGGGCAATTCTGTCTGTTGATCTCAGTGGAGAAAGTAGGTGTGACTGTATAATGACTAAAACAAGACCTAAGATTCCTCAGTGTGGAGTTGAGAATACATGTACTTTTTGGAGTACCATTCAAGCCGGCCACACAATTGGCAAAGTGACTAGATAACTAATAGGAAAATCCCAGCACTAGATATTTGAAATTTGGGGGCTGGAGATACAGCTCAGCAGTTAAGAGCCCTGGCTGCTCTTGCAGAGGACCTGGGATCAGTTTCCAGCACCCACGTGGTGTCTCACAATCATCTACAACTCTGGTTCAGGGGATACTATAATCTTCTGGCCTCCACAGGCACTTCATGCACACAGTGCACTTACATACATGCAGGCAAAACAGTCATACACATAAAATAAAAATTTTAATAATTATTTAAAGAAAGAAATTTGAAATGTTAAGTTTTTTGTAGTATTGGGAATTAAACCAGAGTCTCATGTATGGTAGGCATGTGTTCTACCACTGGACTGTATCCTTAGATATAAAAATACTTGGAAATTAAATATCTGGTCTGAGTAAGTCTGAAAAGAAATTGTTTTTTTTCTATTGTCTCCCTCTACCTCTTCTACTCACTTCCTGGATGGCTCCATATATGTCCTAACCACTAGGGAGGTAGATACAGCTCCTTTTATTAAAATTGTTCAGTGGATTCTGACATTGAAAGAGAGATAAGTGATGAGCAAGTAAAGAAATAATTCAGAACCTGACTCAAGGCTGAGAGGGTGAGAGAAGTTGGAAGTACCCCTGCTGAATTGCCCAGCCTGCAGCAGTGGTTAAGTCTTCTGCTGTGTGTCTTGTGGTAACTTAGTTTCTCCAGCATTTCTCTACTCTTACTACTCCACCGAAAACCCTTTGCTGTCAAATCATCATTTTCTCTGATAGTGTCATAAATAAACATTACTTTTTTTTCTTCAATAGCCTGAGGAAAATGATGGGCTTTGGCACTGACACTGTTAGAAACACAAACCTAAAACCTGGCATTTAAATCAAGTTGTATATCATAGTCACCCATACAATCTAAGTGTAGTATCTTAAAATGTGCTTACTATTTTAAAATTTTCATCAAACATACTATAAATTTAAAAATTCCTCAGAAGTTGACCCTAGCTTAAGAATAAGAATACAGGGGCTGGAGAGCTGGTTCAGTTCCCAGCACCTACAACCATCCTTAACTCCAGTTCCTGGGGATCTGATGCCCTCTTCTGGCCTTTGTAGGCATTGCATGACACAGTTGCACTTATATATGTGCAGGCAAAATGCAAGCTCGAAGGACTTCGTATACTGTTTTGCCATGCATGGTGGCGCACGCCTTTAGTCCCAGCACTTGGAAGGCAGAGGCAGGTGGATCTTTGTGAGTTCGAAGCCAGCCTGGTCTACATAGTGAGTTCCAGGGCAGCTGGGGTTACAGGGAGACCTTGTCTCAAAAAGGCGAAAAAAAAAAAAAAAAATGCTGACAATGCCAGGCATGGTGCCACAGGCCTTTCTTTAATCATAGCACTTGGGAGGCAGGGGCAAGAGCAGATCTCTGTGGAATCGAGGCCAGCCTGGTCTACGTAGTGAGTTCTAGGCCAACTGGGGCTACAGGAAGACCCTGTTTTAAAAGAAAACAAAACAACAAAAACGTTGATGAAATAATTTAAAAATATGTTTGAAAAGCAGGTAGTAAATTTGTGCATATATTCATGTGTGATTCATGTGTGTGTATGTGCATATATATATGCACACATACTTATTGTTACTACTGTTTTTATTGTATTTTGGTTTGTTTGGGAAGGAGCAAGGTCTTACCCTATATCCCAGGATGACCTTAAACTCTTCCTCTTCCTGTCTTAACCCCCTGAGTGCCTGGGGTGTGAGGTACCAAGCCCAGCAAGGCAGTTAATGCTTAGTTGATGTTATCACCACCTGACTGCATTATCCAACCATATTGCATCTCCTGTGCTTAGTGTATATAGTGCAGTGGCACTTTATGCCACTGACCCTTATGTGCTTTTTCACCAGAGCTCTTTAAAGTTGTTATCTCTGTAGTACAAATAATAAAACCCACTTTTTCACAATCAAAAAAGATCTAGTATATGTGAACATCCAATCAAAAGGTTGGCAAAGTGACTCAAAGCTAGCACTTTGTATCAGCCTCTAGTTGTAACTTCTATAAGCAGGATGACTAGGAGCTACTCACTGTTACTTGACTGAGTGTGCATCAGAAGAGAAAACAGCATACTATCCAAGCTTCAAAGTTGATCTGTTTCTTTGACCAGAGGCAGGTAGTCCATTCACATGTGTTTACTCCATTGAAAAGCTTATACTCACTTTCCATAGCTCCTTCCTTTCTGGTAAGTGTAAGTGACCTAAAAATAGAAAATGGTGTTAAGTATACTTCTCATGTGTCTTGCAGACTTGTCAGATATGGAATTCCTAGATGATTCTTCAACGGAGAGCTTGCTTCTGAGTGGGGATGAGTACAACCAAGACTTTGATTCAACCAATTTTGAGGAATCTCAGGATGAAGATGATGCTCTCAATGAGATTGTGCGGTGTATTTGTGAAATGGATGAGGAGAATGGCTTCATGATCCAGGTATTTGGCTAGTGTCTGCCCTGCAGTTCTGGGTCACTGCTGGTACTCAGCAGGTGTGCATCTTAGTGCTTTCCCTTTGTATTGGCCATGCCACAAAGTATGGTTTCTGCTAGATTGCCATGCTTGCAATTCCAGCAGTAATAGGAAATCTCTTCATTAAGTGAAGACACTTGGCTTGTTTTAGTATTACTCTTCCCTTAAAAGGTATTTATTAACTAATGGATTGAGGCCTTCATGCTGAAACCTTTAAGGTGGGTCTGCCTCCACATGGAAGAGTTGACCACAGCTACTGGTCCTTAATAGCAAGCAGTGTATAGTCACCTTCCAGTGAGTAGAAATTGAAACCTGAATGTCCAGTACTCTCAAAGAAGAGAGAACATTGTTGCAAGAGTTAAGGGTATCTCGAAAAAAAAAAGGGAAAGCATAACCTATATTCTATGATAGCATGTAGGAAAATTTGGAGACAGTGATTACAAAACTGAAAGTATAAGCTCCTTTCTTCTTTGTCAGTGGTGTTCTCAAATTAAGTTGCTGCAAATTTAGTTTCACCACATGAGTATTACCTTAGGAGGCCATTACTGCAGACATTGTTACAAACTGACTTCAAAAAAATGTTGAACTTTAATAAGGTGTTTTGAGGATGTGATTGCCTAGGAATTTACATGGGGGAATTCTGTCATTTTTTTAATCTAAGTAATTTATAAAAACACTTTAATAGATGTTAAACATGTTAATAGATATAATCTAATGAAGTTCATAAAATAGCTATCTCATTGATAAAATTCATCTTAAATCATAATGTGTTGTGTCAAATAGGAGTTGAACTGGTAGTGCAAGAAAGCTAGCCAGCTAGTTAAGGCAGGCAATGCACCTGCGCTTGCCTTGTCTAGCCTTGTTTGACGGTGATCTTTTCAATCAGCACTGTAGGTCTTTTCTGTTATTTATAGTGTGAAGAATGTCTGTGCTGGCAGCACAGTGTATGCATGGGCCTGCTGGAGGAGAGCATTCCAGAACAGTACATTTGCTACATCTGCCGGGACCCTCCAGGTGAGGCCCTTCGCCCCCTGTGTGTTGCGTGACACTGACTCCAGAGTATGAGCACTGTGTGCAATACCTGTACCTCTTGCCTAACTAGAGTGTTTCAGGAGTCTGGGTTAGCATGAGAAGAAGATATTTTTTAAAATTCACTATTACAGGGGTTGAAGATTTAGCTCAGTGGTAGAGCACTTGCCCAGCAAGCACAAGGCCCTGGGTTCAGTTCTCAGCTCTGGGGGGTGGGGGTGTAATTCACTTAATTCACTGTTATAGTATGGCTCTCATAGAATTCCCTACACAAACACATTTCCATAAATGTATCAACAAAGTGATCACCTCTCCAAAAGGGAGATTATGGCTTTTTCCCTTAGCAGCCTAGCTTTTGCCTACTCCCATGTGTTTATTTCTAGCTAGGTTTATTTATGCTGATTTGAGTGGACCACCATTCTCTACATGCAGTCCTTCTGACAGGTTTTGAAGAAATTTCTGGTTGCCACATATCCAGTTCATTGTAGAACACATGGGGTCTCAGATATTTGTATTCCTTTATTTCACTGATGAGGGCAGCTAGAGGACTGAAAGTCATGCACTTGTGTCACAAGAAGTACTAGTAAGTGTGGCAGGCTGAGATGGAAATGGAACTTTTTGATTCCCAATCTGTTATGCTTTCTTCTTCTATGCTGAGAGTCTTCAAGTAGTATGTTCTGAGTGTAGATAGTTCTAGCCTCTAAGACAGAAAATAACCATTTATTCCTAAGTAATTAGAAAATGAACTGTTCCCATTCATACCTACCAAAAAGATAAAGGAAAAAGTTACAGTAAGAAGTTAAAGAGTGGTAAGGAGATGGCTAGATCAGTAAAGTGCTTGGAGGAACTCAAGTTCCGATCTCCAGCACCAATGTAAAAAGTCAAGCATGCCTGTAATCCCAGCATTGTAGAGCTAGAGACAGGAAGTGTCCTTGGGCCTTGCTATCCATCTAGTCTAGCGAATCAGTGAGCTCTAGATTCCCTGAGAGAACCTGTCTCAAAAAATAAAGTGTAATATGATAAAGATGACACCTGACATCAACCTGTGGTCTCAACATATGTGCGCACACACACATGAGCACACACACAAAAGCAAGGGAATTATTCAGATCTATATGAATATAAACAGTTGCTTATTCTTTCAGCTTATATTGTTGACATTTGTTTTTCTTTGTATATTCATTCACTAACAAATTTAGACTTTCACCATTCAGTAGCATTTATTAGATGCCTTCTATTTGCAATTACTGCATGTACTTCATAGTACAGAAGGGGATACAGACATAGGAGCATCTAATTGTAAGAGGCTCAAATTGTTCTTCGAATAGAAGCTATCAGGTACCATAGGCATATGTGGGAACACAGACATGGGGGCAGGTTCTCTGCTTGTTCAACTGTAGCTCTGCTTCATCCTGGTAAGAGCAAGTTAGTGAAGAAAGAACTCCTGTGGTTTCTCTCCAGCTGTCTTAGAGGAAACGTGGCTGATGGATTAAATTTAGATAGTCCATCAGGGTTCTTTTTGCTGTCACTTGGCCCTGAGCACATCCTCAGTGGCGTTGCTTCACCTTACGTGCAGGCACACCAGAGGTACTGAGAGGTGCCTCTCATCAGCCCCGTCTTCAGCATGCTGTCTTACTCTGCTGTGAGTCTTCTTTCAGTTCTTGAGCTTGTCTTATTCCCTGAGGATCTGAATACATAGACTCCTTTATGACTTTAGTGTCAACTTCATCTACAGGTCAGAGATGGAGTGCAAAATATCGTTATGATAAGGAATGGTTGAATAACGGGAGAATGTGCGGGTTATCTTTTTTAAAAGAAAATTATTCTCATCTCAATGCCAAAAAGATAGTTTCCACACATCACCTGCTTGCTGATGTCTATGGTGTGACAGAAGTACTGCACGGGTTACAGCTGAAGATTGGAATACTAAAGTAAGTGAATGGGGCCATGCATTCTTGCGAATTTGTATAAAAACCTAAAGACAAAAGGCAAAACATCAATTAAACATAAAGGAGTAAACAGACCAACAATAAACAGATGCAGGTGGTCTTTTGAAGGTTTAGAGTACTACCCCAGAAGACAGAATATTTAACTGAAGTCTAATTTTTAAAAGTAAGAGAACTTTTTGGATGACAAAATCTATCCACCTGTCCCCTTGAAATTAGGTGAGCGTAGTTAATGGTTGATAGCATCTGCTGTTTTAACCAATTTTAGATCAAATGTTTTATGTATTTACCATGTGCACAAAATTAACTGCAGCTGGGCTGTGATGAGCCCGTATTTTGTGTCTTTTGGGAATGGCATGGAGATGAATAAGAGTCTAGAAGGGGTATGTTCTTTAATCAGCTGGAGATTGATTCAGAAGAGGTAAGGAGCCAGCAGACTCTGGGACCCACCTTACTGCTGTGCACCAGTTATGTTTTAGTCCCAGGCATCCCCCACCCCCATAACATACTAAATAGTCTTTGAGGTCCTGCGCTCATTTCCTTCTAATGCCAATCCAGCATTCTTTAAAAGAATAAGCAAATAATCCTTTTATTATGTATAAAAACAGGATGCTGTACTCATTCTTCACAAGATTTTCTCCATTTGGACTCACTTGTCTTGACTAGAAATTTCCCCACCCACCCCTGTATGCATCCCTAGGTCCCCTCATTCTTCCCTGTGATACCTGATCATCACTCTGCCCTTAACTCACTCTTCACCCAGTGCTACTCTCAGCCAGGCTGCTTTATTTCACAGGAGCAGTTTCTGTACCATTCAGTTCTTTGTGGTTCCCTTCTTGTCTTCTTTTAGTTCATTCTTGAACACTATTGCCAGCATTACCTTAGTGAAGATGCACATCAGCTTGCTTCTTTTCATACCCTGTCATCTTGTTGCCCACTGACCCCAAGCCCTTGCATGATACATACTCTGTTGCTGCTCCTTCCGTCTCCTGCACATTATACCCAACTGTTCTAGCTATGCCAAAGCATATGCCCTGAATGAAGTATGCTTTCTTGGAGAGCCAGGCCTTTAACTCACACTCCCATCCTCCCATCCTCCTACAGCTGTTTTCACTAGCAGTGCCTTTCCATCAGCTGCCTGGCTAGATTTGACCCCACTCTTTTTTTTTTTTCAGTATTTTATTTATTATTTTTATCTTATGTGTATGGGTATATTGCCTGCATGATATAAGTGCACCTGTATCATGCAATGCCCTGGGAGGTCAGAGGTGGCTTTGGATCCCTTGGAACTGGCATTATGGATGGTTATTTGCCACCATGTGGGTGCTGGGAATCAAACCCCTGTCCTCTACAAGAGCAGTCAGTACTCTTAACCACTGAGCCATCCCCCCAGCGCCTACTCTTCTTGATGTACTGCATGCATAGTGGAATTGTGGTTCCTTCTTGGTAGGACTTGAGTTTTTGTCTTTTTGGCCCTAGTGTAAAATGTAGGGGTAGTTACTCACTTTTAAGAGAAATTTGATTAGTTATACGTCACCAACCAAATAGGGATTTATTTCTGTATTTAAAGGTCACATAAGGAGCTGGAGACATGTCCCAGTAGTCAAGAGCACTTGTGCTTTTTTAAGAAAGTCTTCTTACATGCCACAAATTGGTAATTTCATGTGATATTTCATTGAATCCTTACAATAATAGATATAAATAAATCTTGCCTCATTTTAAAGATGGATTTTCTTTTTCTTTACTGGAATTGAACCTAAGACTTCGTGCGTTTGAACTGAGCCAGTGTTCTACCACTGAACTACACCCCTGGCCCTCTGTTTATTCTTTCTTTCTGAGACTGAGTCTCACTAAGTTCCCTAAGCTGACTTTGAACTCACTGTGTAGCACAGTCAAGCCTTGAACTTCCTCAGCTTCTCTAGTAGCTCAGATTATAGTTGTGAGCTAAGATGGGTTTTTCAAAGGGCTGTGTCACCTCTCCAAGCTCTTCTCCAATGGACTGTGGAACCATAAGGCCAATTTGCTGTCTACTGTGCCTTCTACTGGTTGAGAATTTTTAAATGAATATTCTGTGGATATTAATCATTAGAAGCCTAAAAGATAAACTTTATGAACTGAGAAATTATCAGTTGGTATTATTAGAAGAAAACTTATTTGATTGAATTATTAATTTACAACTATATTGAGCCTTTGGGTAGAGTCATACCTCTTAAATATCTTTTCACTTTAGCTGAGTGGAGCCCTGTTTTGCTTATTGCAGTATTTATAATTCTATAGAGCTAACTACTCACATCCTATTCTTGTTTAATAATGAAAGTTAGTGGGGGTGTAAATAATGTACCTTCTTTGGAGACCAGTTATACAGTAGCTAAAATAAAAGCATATGCTATTCAGTAGTTCTATGTCTAGAAATGTGTCTGACTGCAATATTCTAACTTGTGTGCAACAGTACACATTCACACACATCATCTATTAGTAGAGAATTGGTTGACTAGACTAGACTGGCAATTAGCACCATTCAACCACTAGAGTAAAAGCATAGGAAGTCTGTGTGTACTGATGTGGCAAGATGCCCAAAGCATATTGTATAGGAAAAAGGCAAATTGTATGTGTCCTAATTATATAAAAAGAAAACAATGTACACTCCTTTTTAAAAATTTTATATGCATAGGAAAATTCTGAAAGATTATATATCATTTATGATTGCTACAGTAGAAGAGATTTTTTACTTTTTATTTATTTATGGTTGTAATTTTTGTCATGAATAGTTACTGCTTTTTGATTGACTAAAGGTTTTTAAATATGCTTATAAAAGTATGTGTGCCATACAGTGACATGGAAGAATCTGTGAAGAAATGTGTATGTCAGACACTGACATTAATAATCAACAGAATTAAATACATTATTGATTTTCTGCATATTTCTTTAAAATTGGAGAACTTGAATTTTGTATGAAATACTGAAGGAGTTACTGTAAATAGTGTCTTTGTCTTTGTCTTGGGTCCTGACCGCCTCTTCACACAGTTATGAAATTATTACGGTTTTTAACTTGTTACCAGATTTTTTTTCTGAAGTGCCGTTTCTTCAATTTTGTTTTAAGGGATAAACATCATCCTGACCTTCATCTCTGGGCCTGTTCTGGGAAACGGAAAGACCAAGATCAGATAGTAACTGGAGTGGAGAAAAAAGTAACAGTTCAGAACACAGTTAATGTAGAGGGAAAGAAATACATACAGAACCATAAGGAACCACCCATGAGAATGGAAGGAACTTACATTACAAGTGAGCACAGCTACCAAAAGCCACAACACTTGAGCCAGGACTGCAAATCTCTCGCAGACCCTGGGAGCTCAGATGATGATGATGCTGGCAGTTTTGAAGAGGAACCTGAATTTCACATAGGAGATAAAAGCCATTTCCAGTACTCAGCAAAAGAGTTTGGAGCATCAGAAAAGGTAACTGGTTCATGTAGAACACGAGGAAAAGTTGTTAACAGTGCCCACACCCAGTCCCCACGCGTTGCTAATACTTGGAAGTTTTTAAGTACCTGAGTAAAGACTTTTGTTTCATTTCTCTACCACAAACATTCACTTAAACATTGAACTGTTATAATACAGTAAGCTTATTACAAAAGTGTCCTTACAAAAGTGTCCTTTTGCATTTAACCCTTACAAAAGTGTCCATTTTACTAATTTATTTTAAGCTGAATTCTTATGGCTATATATGTATTAACTATCTGTAAACAGGTTTCTTGTTTGTTGGGATTGTCTTTGAGATTGAAATGGCCCTCATGTTTTATTGGTTTTTATTTAGCAACATCATTTAAAATTAGTTCTTTAATTTTCTGCGTTTAAAAAAAAAATCAATCACTGTAAGTAAATAAGTGAATTTGGAAAGCTTATATTTCATGAAATTTGTGAAAAGTATTTTGTCAAATTAATATCCTTCCTATAAAATTAATGACCTGTGGCAAATAGAAGTGCAAATTTGAAACATTCTTGCATTCTTGAAGTTTTTAGAAGATTTTAATCTTCCCTTATTTCATGAATGTGACTGCAACAATAAGACCGCTCTGCGGTTAACTGGACTTCTATGCATTTCTGGCAGTTTCCATGGTTTTCCAATCATTGCTTTACCCTCACTCCATTTATGCCACCAGTTAAAATTTATAGAGGAAGGATATGATTCAAGTTCCCTAATTATGGAAAGGACTTTGTGGCTTCATTTCCTTAGTACATTTTACTGAAGCCTTCTGTGGGACACTCTGATAGGCTTTGGGGAAGGATACAGTATGTACATTTGCTCTGAGGGAGTACCACATGTAATTTGATAATGTGCTGGAGCTTTCGCTGAAGGCTTCTTCAGAGTCAGATTGGTGCATGCCGATGTCTGTGGGTGGTAGGTTCTACTGTATCCTTCCTTTTATGAAGTTGCATTTCATCCATTTCTCTGTTTTCTTCTCTTTTGGTTTGGTTTTCCCAATGATCCTTTGGCGAAGAATCCAGCTTCAGGGAATAAAGCATTTGTTTATAATGATAAAAAGGGTACGGAGGGCCCAGGAAACTCGCATCTTCAGTGGCAGCTCAATCTCCTTACGCACATAGAAAACGTGCAGAATGAAGTCACCAGCAGAATGGACCTCATAGAAAAAGAAGTGGATGGTAATTTAGCAGAGTTAACGTGTAACTACTGTGATGTGCTTAGTGTTGTTATGAAGAACTGTTTAAAACTCGGTTATGGGTTGAAAACTACAGAAGCTCTCCATGCCTGTCCAGCTCCATCCCTTCCTTCACACTGTGTTTAGTACATCCAGGGGCTTGTAGCTTAACACAGGATGGCTGGGTATTACCCTTAGTAGTGTTTTGTTATTGTGTTCATTTTGTTTTGTTCTTAAAAAGAATGGCTATTTATTAAATACTGCCCACCTGTCAGGCTCTATAGAGCACTTAGGGAATATTCGTTAGTTTCATTGACATGTGTTCCTTTGGAAGTAAACATACAGCATTTTAAGCATGTATATTTCCACTTGGCTAGTATTAAGTGGAATTAAAACCAGCTCCTACAAGTTCAGTAAGTAAACCTTATGGTTGCATACAAATTTCAAATGGTTTTCTCTAAGTTTTTAAAAATTTTATCATAACATAGAAGCTCTGAAAAGTAGGCAGAAAAAATGCTATTTTGGATTTTAGAAACTAAAATAGGATTCCTAGATTTTCAGTCCAGCATGTTTCTTTTGCTTTGACTCCTTCCTCCTGACTTCATAGATCACACCTGCCTCCACCCTTTGTTTTCTCCCTATAAGGATCACACTGAATTAAATTGGAGCTCCTCTGTCTTTTCTTTCCCTTCAGAAGAGAGGAAGTGGATACCATTTGAGAAGCATCTTCCATTTGGTTTTAATTTAATTGTAGACTTAGTTTAATGTTCTCCAGAGATTTTTGAAGAAAAGGAAATGCAACTTGACAGAATTCCATATTTTAGGATAGATTTTTCAAAGGAAAAAGTAAACATTTAACATGTAATTGGTCAATTAAATTCTACCTAGAATTGAGTTCACTTGCATATTTTTTTATTGAGCTTTTAAAATGTCATACAATATTTGCCATTCATAGTGAAGCTGAAAAGGACACTGAAAAATTGATGCCTCTTTCCTTTGTTAAAGAGGAAGATGAGGACTTGGAAAATGGCTCAGTTGATGGAGCACTTGTTTTACAAGTGTGAGGACCTGAGTCTAGATCCCTAGAATCTATGTAAAAAAGTAAATAAAAAGCCTAGTATGATGGCATGCCACACCCTTAATCCCAGAAATGATGAGATGGGAGGCAGGTACAGTTAAATGCCTAGATCTTGCCAGTGAGCCCAGCGGCTTGGCCAAGTTTCAGGCCAGTGAGAAACCTTGTCGTAAAAGGTAAAACAGTGCTCACTTCGGCAGCACATATACTAAAATTGGAGTGATACAGAGTTTAGCATGGTCCCTGCGCAAGGATGACACGCAAATTCGTGAAGTGTTCCATATTTTTAGTTAAGAAGAAGAGGTGGAACCGTCCCAAAATGTCCCTTGCCCAGAAGAAACACCAGGTACCTCAAAAGAAGGCAAGTGTCCTCAGAGCTCGGGAACGGGCTGCTGAGAGCCAAAGCAATTTTCTATGAAGATTTTTTTTCACAAAGACAATAAACTTATTGGACCAGCAAAAAAAAAAAAGTAAAACAGTATCCAATTTTTCTTCTGATCTACACATACACATGCATGTGCTTGGGCAAACCAGTGCTCACATGCACCTGCATTTATGCACAAAGAGGAAAATGAAGTAGAAATGATCTGTATCCAAAATAGAAAGTTGAGTGGGCTTAGAAAACTGTTATATCCTATTCCAAAAGAGAGTAAAGGAGACTTTCAAAGTGAAATGTATGCACACACATATTTACAAATGTGTATGCGTGTATGCATATGAAAAAAATGGGGCTAGAAATATAGTTCACTAGTGGAATACCTGCCCTGAGTTCATTCCTCAGTGCAGCCTTGGGGGGAAAGTTCTAAAATAGCAGGTAAAGGTTACCCAGAAGGGCTAGACCCACTGTGGTTAGGATAGAGAGAATTCTAGCTCTCCCAGTGACTTAAGTGGTTGGCCTTGTCTCTGCCACCATTCCAGCCCTCTAATTATACCATCTTCTTCCTGCTCTTCCAGGTGCCATTTAAATTTATTTTTTCTCTCTTCTAGTTCTGGAAAGCTGGCTTGATTTCACAGGGGAGTTAGAGCCACCGGAACCCCTTGCAAGACTGCCCCAACTTAAACGCCACATAAAACAGCTCTTGCTTGACATGGGCAAAGTACAACAGATTGCAACTCTGTGCTCTGTATAACAACGGTGAACAATTGGTGGCAAGAATGTGGCTCTCTTCAGTCGAATCATTTTTTTATTGCTAAGTGGATAGTCAAGAAACTTAGTAATATTGGTCATTTGCTGATTTGTGATATCAGTAGTATGGCAGCTTGGAAGGAAAATGAACAACTTTATCAAGGAAGCCAACATTAAAAATGAATGCGCAAGCCCCAAATGATAGTGTTTTATATGCCAAGGATCAATGAGTAGAATATAATCTGTACTAAAGGAATCACATTGGTAGGATCTTTGAATAGTTGCTTATATGAAGAGCAAGATACCTGTAGAAAGAAATACGGTATGTTAATATAGGTTTTATTAGAAAGATCTGTGTTTAGAAACCAGCATTTGACCAAAACCAAAATGTAAAGGAAATTTAAGTTCTGGAAAATTCTACAAGTTTGCTCTAAAAATTGCCTTCTCAGCAGTTGGATGCAGCTGCAAAGAAATTTAGGTTATTTAAACTTAATTAGGATCATGAGCTGTTTCTTGGGTGATGAATGTATTTAATCCGAAAACTGATAAGAGAAGTCTCATGTTTAGGAAAAACAATTGTGGAATTCTAATTTCATTATGAATGTATTAAAAAAAAACCCAAATAATTAGAATTTATTTCAGGCATTGTGCTCTTTAAAAGCAAAGTGGCTTGCAGAAGGGTTTGATGTGCCAAATGTTGATACTGCTGAAGAGAGGATTTGAACACTGGGGGAGTCCTTCCACCCTATCACACATAATGCCATCAACCCATGAAAGTGCATCTGTCACATATGCCATGTGTGTTCTGTGTAGTTGAATGGCACTGTTCAGGCTTCAGCATACAGCTTGATCCTGGATATACTTGGTGTTTGCTTTTTGAAAAGAAAACAAAACTATAAACCTCAGCTGGGATGAGGAGTGACAAATTATCAAAATCATCTGTGGCTGTGGATTTCTTTTTAACTGCTAGTAGTGGAATACTGGAAAAGCTTCATTTGTGAAGATGAATTTTATTTTTAAAAGGTATACACGTACTCAAAATTTTTAGCTTTGATCACAAATGGACAGATTTGTGAAACCAAAGGCAACTAAGTTGCTGACTCAGCTCTTGCTGGAGATATACATATACATATATATATATATATATGTATGTATATATAATTTTTTTTTTTTAGCCTAGGTCCTACTGTCTGCCAGTCCTTGTGCAAGTTGTATGCACCCCAGTGCTACCTGTGCAGGTATGCACTTGTGAGTATGCTTGTTTAAGTGCTCAGCGTACATATGTACATAATCACATATTTATATCACATATCTAGTTTTATTACTATAGACTATACAAATTGGTGGTTAACATGAAATGTTACCTTTTAACAGACTGTTTTTAAAAATTAAAGATGTATGTACAGGTTTTGAAATTTTTTTAAAAAGGGGGAAAAAGACTGTTAAGAGGAGGCTATTTGATGACATTACACTTGAATATTTTATGCCTCATACTGCTTATCAGTTCTAGAAATCTGTATAAATGCATCTTAGAACTGATAGTGAACTTGAATTTATCTTTGATAAGAATACATGCCACTGTACATTCAGATATTATTTAAATTTGCAAACACACTGTTCTATATGTAAGGTACTGTATGTAAAACTCTTTATTAAAACTATTCCACATATCTAAAACTTCAGCTTGCCTTTTTGCGGCCTTATGTTTTGATGTGAAGATTAAAAATGTGCAAAATGGTGAGAAATTTTGTATTGCCTTTTGAGATTTTCCAACTTGACAAATGTGCCAAAGATCACCATACATAAAGTGTAGTCCTGTGTATTTACTTGTGATACCTAAACTTTGTCAAAGATCCTACTGATAAAAGCTTTAGCAGAGGTCATTGTGGGGGTAGTTGCTTAAATTTGCATATTAAAGTAAAAATTAGTGCCTATATTCCATGTGTAAATTTGCTAATGTCTGTGTTTCAAGACTGATATTATATTGTTGATTGGTGTTTTAAAATAATGACTGATATTTTCCCTGTCATGACTAAGCCCTAAATATTGAATTTACGTCTTCTTTTCAAAAATGGAGCAAGTAATGTCCTTGGCCTAAGAATAGTAGTGTTGCCTTGGTTCTTGTCATATACACAGATGACCTTTACCCTCAGTCATACTCATCATCTTGGTTCTGGTGAACATATTTAAAGGAATGTTCACTAGTTCTTACAGTTCAGACAGGAACTCTGGTACAAAAATCTGAAATGTTGCAGATATGGAGTGGGGATAGGACTCCACCAATGGAAAATTCCACACCTCACCTCGTATAGCAGAGTCATGGACAAAATGTAGGCTCTACACTTATTCTTACACTAAAAATACAATGTAAAATTATCTTCAGGCTGTATGTTTAAGTTGTACCTGGAACAACAATGAAGATCGTGTTTAGCATTGACTCTCGTGGCAAGAATGTGTCATTATAAAATGTAAAGATCCCAGTATCCCAGAAGATGCCAAATCTAAGACATTTTTCTTCTCAAGAATTTCCAGTAATGAATACTAGCCCTACATCTCAAAATTAGGTCACTTTATTAGCAGCCAGTAAATTGAGTGCTTTGTTAATGGATTGCTACATGTATTGCTCTACTTACATGTAGAGGAAAGAGAAAGCTGATTCTTAAATTTAGATTTTTAAAGAATTCACCAGATTATATGCACATATCCGTTTACTATAGAGCATATCATCAGTTGGTTGAAGATTGTGCACAGCTACAGGTTAGAACTTTTCTTTGAGAGAGCAAATTAATTTTGGAGAAGTAAATCCATTGTGAGAAGTGTCAGGTAAGATTTGTTTTTTCCTTTTAGTCATCTAAAGTCACTGTTTAAATGTAAGCAGTGGACTGGAGAAGATGTTTCCTTAAAAGATGATGTTTTATTTGCCATCCAGACAAAATGGAATGAGCCTGGGTGGAGGGATTCCTACTAGTATGTTACTGGTAAATATAATTTGTACTTCCTCTTGGTTGACTGTGGTTCTACTGACTTGTAAAATAATGTACTTTTTTCCTTAAAGGAACTTGGTTATTCTTAAACTTTCAGGTAAAGCCCCTGTTCATAACTGTTTGAATTCAGTGTTCATACTTCACATGTTCAAACTGAAGCATACTACTTCCTCCCTTAATAAACTGAATCTGCTGCCAATGTCACTGTCTCATTTAATATCCTTCCAGTCCACATTTAATGCAAGTGATGAAATGGCTACCTAACTTGGAAGATTGCTTGTAGAGTTAAAATGAAGCTTTTTAAATGAATTGGAAGTTTAGTGGACATGGAGTGTCATCTGTGTGCAAGCCATTAAGTTAACATAGTTGGGGTGGATAGAGAATAAGATCACAGTCTACTGGCTGGAAGCAGTCGCATTCTCCAGTGAGAGCCTAGGCCAAGGAGGCCAAATGAAAGGAGGCTAGTTAGACTCATAGGAAGTAGGCTGTGGGAACTAGATGATGTATATTCAGTAAAACTCTGGTCTTTGTTAAATGTGACTGGAATCTCTAGAGGAAATTTAAGAAATTGCAATTCATTACTAGTCCTATTGTCTTCAAGTACCCCTTAAAGTATAGACTTTAATCCCAGCACTCGGGAGGCAGAGGCAGGCGGATCTCTGAGTTCAAGGCCCGCCTGGTCTAAATAGTGAGTTCCGGGACAGCTGGAGTTACAGAGAGACCCTGTCTCAAAAAGACCAAAGGGGTGGGGGGAAAAGTATAGACTTCTAAGTATACTTAGTTTATCAGGAAGAAAATCTGGGCAAGTCAGTGTAAGTGAAGGGTGGGAGGAATGGAAGAGGGAAGGAGAAAGTAATGTGCAGATTAGGACACTGCCCTGGGTAAGAGGGCTTTGGTTCTGCCCTTTTTAAATCTTTCTAAATGCAAGGGATGTAATTTTCAATTTGTATATATTTACATTATATTCAATTAGTTACAACGTTTTAAAATGTATGCAATTGAATCTGAATACAGTTGGGCTATTTATGCTATTTTTTTTTTAAAGTACATGAGAACTTCGAGGTAACATGGCAGACTAGAATTGCTGTCATGTAACCTGGTGAAGAGTCAGAATAAGAAAAAGACTATCCCTTAAAGAGGAAGAACTTTAGAAATTCATAAAAGTGCTAGAGTAGTTGGAAAGTGCCAGCATGGGCTGCATACTGAAGTAAACTAAACAGAACGTAGCTTGGACAGTGTAGCCCTCACAAGTCTCAGATCTGTTTGCAGGCTTTGGTGAGAGTACTTGTTCTTGCAGCCTGGTCAACCATGGAGAGGAAGCCCATTTTGTCACAAAGGTCAGGATGGGTGCCATCCTGAGAGAACCTGTTTAAAACTGACCTAGCCTGGGTATCTGAGAAGAAGAAACAACTAGCCAGGGTCCCTGACACAGCAGAGTGAGGGACAGACTTAGGAGAGTTTTTGTAGAGTGCTGGCAAGCTGAGAATTCTAGGTGGCAGGAAACTACTCAAACAGCAAAATGTACAGGCTATAGTACCCCTGCCCTTGGTGGCTTGGAGCAGATCTGAGAATAACTCGAGGTTTATAACCCAGAGCATGAGGTCAGCAGGTAGACTAACCTCTGGAACCAACTGTGTTTACTGCTGTAGAATTTTCAAATTCTGAAGATCCAGAAAGTTGTCGGGATGGCAAGTGATCTAAGGGTACCAGACTCAGGTTTCTGCTTCCTGTGAAGATCCAACAGAACACTTACCCACATCCTCTTTCCAGCTGATTGACTAATACTTAGGGGCCTTGGAGAAGTACAAAGACAAGTCCTGTGCATATACATGTGTTAATGTTGTAGTGGTTTCCCCAACTCCAAGTATACTTGGAAGTTGTCCCCTGACTAGAACATTAGCCTCTCCAGGGGATATGACCTGGCAAGTTTCCAAAGAGTGGGAGAACCTGCCTACCACACTGACTGCACTGTGTGACCAGCAGAGGCTCCTGTTACACAAAGAAGGGAAGCTACTTAAGTGGGACAGTTCTGGTGGACATTAGATACTTACCTAGTACAGAATCAATACCAGTGTAAACCACAGGAAAGATGGGTCTACAAGCTCAACTGATCTTTTCTTACCTATGTATAAAACTGGCAGTCTCCGATTTCTGAGAACTCAGAAGCTGCTCAAACACTTCATCTTTTTTTTTTTCTTTCCTTTTGGCCCTTATGTCCCCTTCCCTCACCTGTTTTTTGTTTTGTTTACTATCCTTTTAATCACCTTTACTATGCTTTACTTAATTGTACTAAAAATAATAACCTTGGGGCTGGAGAGATGGCTCAGCGGTTAAGAGGACTGATTGCTCTTGCCAAGGATCTGTGTTCGGTTCCCAGCACCCACATGGAGGCTAACAACAATCTGTAACTCCAGCTCCAAGGGATCCAACACCATCTGGCCTCCCTAGACATTGCACACACGTGATGCATTTACATATTCGCAGGTAAAACATTCATATACATAAAAATAAAATTTAAAAATCAAAAAACTTCATGTTTCTATTTTTATGCCCTGTCATACATTCCTCTGGTTTTATTGTTGCATTTTTTTCATTATTGGGCAATCTTCCCTTTTTTTTTGTCCTGCTTATCCTGCCCCATTTTTCCTTCCTATTATACATTTAGTATTTTGACTATCTTATTAAAATAAGCTCTTCTGTTCTTATTTTTATTCACCCTTTCATATCTGTTTTCAAGCTTTCCCATTATTGGGACATCTTCATTTTATTTGATTCTTTTATTATTATTATTTCTTGTTCTTTCCCTTCCATAACATTCTTGTCTACTCCTTTATTCTTTTATTTAACCTCTTTCTGTCTTTCGGTGCCTCTTTGATTTATGCCATTCCTTTACTATTTCCACTTTCACCCAAAATTTTAGCTTCCTGCCACACCATTAGTTTTTCTATTTTTTTATTTTATGGTCATTTGTGATGTATTAGTGGGCTTTAGTTGATATTAAACAGTATCTTGTATGACTTGATGTTGCTATGTCAATAGTGTATTACTTTTCTGTTGCTGTGATAGAAACAACATGACCAAGGGAACTTATAAAAGGAACAGTTTATTTAGCTTATTGTTCCAAAGGGGCAAGAGTCCATCGTGGTGAGAAGGCATAGCGACAGAGGTGGCTGGAGCAGAAGCAGAAGCTAAGTAGAGGGTGACTGGAGATCCTGCAAGACTTGAGGAAATCTCTAAGCCCGCCCCTAGTGATATGCTTCCTCCAGCATGGCCACACTTTCTAAGACCTCCCAGAACAGTGCCTCCAAGTGGGAACAAAATGTTCAAATACAAAGCCGGGCGTGGTGGCACACACCTGTAGTCCCAGCACTTGGGATGCAGAAGCAGGCAGATCTCTCTAAGTTCAAGGCCAGCCTGGTCTACATAGTTCCAGGACAGCTCGGGCTACAGGGAGACCCTGTCTCAAAAAGACCGAAATAAATAAATAAACAAAAAGTTCAAATACTTGGAGCCTATGGGGGACCATTCTCATTCAAACCACCACAAATAGTTTGCTTTCTGTTGATGGTTCTTGAGCCCTCTGGAGTAGCTGCTCAGTAAGATCCTCAAATAAAAGTGGAAGTATCTACACCAGCAGATGCATGAATTAAAACAGAAGCACAGGAAAGAAACAAAGGGAAGGCAAGAGGACTCCTCCAGAAGACTGATTCAACTACTCAGATAATGAAATAGAATACCAGGTAAAGATTTCAAAAGTTTGCTATTTAAGTGACTAATGACCTCAAAAAGTTACAAATAAGAGTATTTGAATCCAGGACCTAGAGAAGAAAGCTGGCAACAGAGGAAAAAAGAAAGGCAGATGAGAAATGTAACAAAATGAAACATTAAAAAGGTAATAGAAGTGTTAGCAATGAAAAACTCAGTGAATCCAATAAAAAACTGGACAGCATCACCAGTGTACAGAAGAACAAGTATCAACCTATATAAAACAACATAAACCTATAGCCAACATGGATGGAGGACAATTCTGTATATATAACACATTCTGATTACTTTTAATCCTCACTCTCTCTTGCCTCTCAACCACTCTCTACCACCCCTCACCCCCCAGAATTGCTTTTCCCCCCATTCAGTCTTTTTGTGAGCCACTGAATTTAATAAAGGCCATCTGCATTATCATTTGTGTGGAGGGCTCACTAATGTGTACATAATTTAAGATAATAACTCACCTTCCCCCAGCATCTATCAATAGCTAATGGTTCCCTAAGGAGGAATGAGGCTCTATGAGCGCATCTGACATTCATGAATAACTGTTGTTAGGCCTGTTTTGTTCTGAAAGAGTTTTACAGTGAAAACTTTAAATTTACTTTGAAGAATTTGGATAAGACTCTAGAAGATGGAAATACCTCCAGTTCTTATGGATTGGAAGAATTAAAATGAATCATTTTACCAAAAGAAATCTACAGCTTCAATGAAGCCCCAGTAAGAATTACCATACCATACCATTCCTCACTATTAAAAATAATAAAAAAAACTTAAAACTATGTAAACCTATAGCCAACATTAAATGTGGAAAAAAAAAAAACAAAACCCAACCCATTTCCTCTAAAATCAAGAATGAGAAAAGGGTGCCAACTTTCTCTGCTATTCAATATGGTGCTCAAATTCTTAAAACAGTAAGACAATAGAAACCAGTATACAAATGGGAAAGGAAGAAGTAGGATTCCTATTTACCTATGAATGATCCTTTATTGAAAAGAGCCTAAGAGCCTATAGACTTCACCAGATACCTATTAGGTCTGATACACTTCCAGAAAAGTAGCAAGAAAAGAAATCAACATACAAAGCAGTAGCTTTTATATATGCCAGTAATGAACTTTTTGAAAAAAAAAATCAGAAAGCAAAATTCTATTCTCAATAGCTTCAAATTATAACTAGGAATAAATGATGACAGCAAGATGACTCAGTGGGTGACAGTGCTCACCACCAGACCTGACAACCTGAATTGCTCCCTGGGACTCACATGCTGGAAGGTGAAAACTGACTCCAAAGTTGTCCTCTGATTTCCATACACACATTGTGGCGTGTGCACAAATTAAATAAATGTAAAAATATACCTAGGAATAAACCAAACAAAGAGGAAAAGGACTTCTAGGTTGAGAATTTTAAGACATTAAAGGAGAAAATTGAACACTAGACAACTAGGTGTGGTGATACACACCTTTAGTCTCAGCACTCAGAAAGTAGAAGCAGATGGATCTCTGTGACTTCAAGGACAGCCTGGTTTACATAGTTCTAGGCCAGCCAGTGCTACATAGTGGAGACTTGTCTCAGATGAAACAAAACACAACCAAAAAAGTACACTATAGGGAAAGACCTCCAATAGTCAAAGATTGACAGAATTAATACTATAAAAAAAAGTACTATCAAACATGATCCACAAATTCAACAAAATCTCCATCAAAATCTCAATGACATACTTGACAGAACTAGAAAAACTAATTCTAGCATTCATATGAAAACAAAGATCTTGAGTAGTCAAAGCAATTCTTAGAAAAATCTTTGAAAGTAATACCTACTTTAAAATTATATTGCAGAGGTATTGTAATTAAAACAGCATGATACTGGCACAAAGACAGACATGTAGACGGATGAAACAGAATAGAGAACCCAGAAATAAAATCATACAACTGTACCCACCTAGTCTTTGACAATGGTGTACAAAAAACAAAACAAAACTGGTTTTTCATGGAAAAAAGAGTACTAGAAAACTATATATCAGTGTGTAAAAGGAAGGAATCTTTCTCATTCTGTACAAAAAAAATAGTTGAAAATGAATTTTAAAAATCCTTAATTTTAGACACAAAGCTCTGAAACAGCCAGAGGAAAACACAGACAAAATACTTCAAGATAAATGCATAGTCAAGGACTTCATGAGAAGGATCCCAATAGCACAAGACATAATTTCAGGAATTGTGACTGCATGAAATTAAAAAGGGTTTGCACAGCAAAAGAAACAGCAGAATGAAGAGACAGCCTACAGAATGGTAGAAAACTGTTGCCAACTCTACATATGACAGGAGATTCAGAATCTCTTTTTTCTTTAAACTGCAAAAATTAAACACCAAAACCCCCAAACCACTCAATCAATAGATTGACTAATGAATAGACAGTTTCAAAGGAAAAAAATACAAAAGGCAAATATTTGAAAAAGTGTTCAACAACCTTAACCACCAAGAAAATGAAAATTAAAACTGCACTGAGATTTCACCTCACCTCGGAATGACTATCATAAAGGAAACAAAAAATGCTGGCAAGATGTGGGAAAAGGTACACTCATTCACTGCTTGTGGGAATGTAAACTGGTGCAACCACTGTGGAACTCAGTAGGGCGACTCCTTAGAAAACTAAAAGTACAATTACCATAGGATTCAGCTATACTACACCAGAGTGAATACTGGAAGAAATCTATTTCATCACACCACAAACATACTTGTATATAGAATTGAACATCTGGATAGACACAGAGAACATACATCTGAGAGATGCTCAGTACTAGGTGACACATCTACAGTTGAACCTGTACAACTAAGGCTCATGGGACATAGTGGAACAAGGGACAGAGAGAAAACTAATGCATCCTTCCGCTCTCACCAGTGAAGCTTCCTTATACAACAGAGTGTGATGCTCACAGGAGGCCACAACTGGCCAAGCTTTAAGGAATAAGAGACTGCAGAGTGTAGGATAAGACTCCTTTATGGAATTTCATCCACTCAAAGCTCAAGGACCATTGTGGAAGAGCCAGTGCTGGTTCATGAAACACAAGGAAGCAGAGGCTTTCAGGCCACTGAAAACTTGCACATGTGAACTTGTGGCAATGGTGGCATCAAGCACAGGACCCATGTCAACTCAAACAAGGGCCCCAAAGGGCAGGATGTAGAACCAGCCTAGGCAACCATAAATGGATGAATGAATAAATGTGGTAAATACATCGAATTTTCTTTATAAGGAAAATGAGATTATGACATTTTTAAGAAAACAACTAGAGATCTCATCATGTGATGCAAAATAAGCCAGACTCACAAAAATAAGTATAGCATGTTTTCTTTCATATGTGGAGTCCAGATACTGTCATTTATATAGACATATACATATATATGGCATGTGTAGGACACTGAAGTAGAAAGGAGATTGTGAAATGGGGGGACAAGTTTTAAAGGGAGGGATGAGAGAAAAGACAAGATAATGGAATATATGTGACATGAAAGCAAGAGGAGGGACTCTTCTGAAAGAGCAAGGGGATTGTCAAGGTGGGTGGAGGACTGTGGAGGGGAGCAAATGAGAAGAAAGAAAAAAAATATATATATCACAATGAAACCATTACTTTGTTTGCTAACTTAAATATTAATAAAATTCTGTTAAGTATGCACAAGCAAGCTTTACTATAACATAAAGTTACATATTTATATATTCTTGGTTTTGTCTTTCCATTTTATTTCCCAACAGAGTATTATTTTCTTTTATATTTACATGCCTTTAGCTATAATCCTTATACTTTTTCCCATAAAAGAAACAAAACGCCTACTTTGTAATTTTAGCTTACAGAATTCTTAATAGAGTATCAAAATAAACAGTAATATCACTGAGTGGAAAAATGGAAAGGTTTACCATTATTATTGAGTTCACTCCTGCTTTAGCATTAACTGATAGAACAAGCATACTAAATCAGTATTAATACAGAACACTTGAACAAAAATAGACTCTTAACTCTGCTTGCTTTATATTCATAGGCAATTCCACCTAGCAGCACAAGAATATAAATTGTCAGGTGCACAAGAAACTTTCAAAACAATAGAATAACCCATTGTGGTGGCACATATCTGTAATCCCAGCACATTGGTGACATGAAAAATAAAAACATTCAGATACAGTGCTTAGAAATATACCATGGTCACAAATCAGAATCCTTTCAGTATTTTTGATCAACATACATAAAACACTTTTGTCAAAATCCCAGAAGGACTGAAAAGAAGTTGGCAATCTGACACTTAAATCTTTACAGAAATCTGAAAAAAGGAAGAAAAAAATCCCTGTAGAATTGAGAAAATTTATAATAAATATTAATAATTCTGTTACCTGATTACAAACTGTACTACAAATACATAGTAACCAATACAGTATGATATCAGCAGGAAAAAATACTGAAAAAAGATCAGAGTTCAGAAATAAATCCATATAATTATGTTTACTAGATTTTACAACAAAGGCAGCTGAATAGATTGTCATGGTTAATATTGTCTATTTCACATGATCTAGAATTGCCAAAGAAATAAGCCCCTAGGCATGCTTGTGAGAGATTATCTTGATTAGAGTCTTGTTTATATGATTGAGGTAGGACGACCCATCCTAAATGTGGGTGCCATCATTTCATTGGGTGGCTCATTGGCTGAATGAAAAGAAGGAAGGGGTGGCTGGAGAGATGGCTCAAGGTTAAGAATACCAATTGTTCTTGCAGAAGACCCAGGTTTGAATCCCAGAACCCACTTGACAGCTAACAACTGTCCGTAACTCCAGTTCCAGGGGATCCAACAGCCTCTTCTGTCCTCCGCAGGCACTGCATGACATGGGTTCACTTACATACATACATACAGGCAATGCATGCATACACATAAAAATATAAAAATAAATAAAAATTTTCAAAAGGAAGGGAATTGAGTAGCAGCATGCATTCATCCCTGTTTACTTTCTGAATGTTGATGCAGTGTGACCAACTACCTCACATTCCTACTGCCATATCTTCCCTGCATGACGGACTTCCCTTTGAATTATGAGCCAATATAAATCCTTTCTCCTTCAGGTTTCTTTTATCAAGGTATCATAGCAACCAGGAGAGTAACTAATTCAAAATATCAGTACCATCAATGGAATCATTAATGTGATAAAAATGACCATGTGGTTCTTAGGCTTTTGGTACTGGTTTCTGGGAGGAATGTAGAAGAGTTTGGAACTTTTGGGTAGAAATGCATTTGAACACTTTAAATGAACATTAATGAACCATTATGGTGGGCTATTGGAAGACAAAAGTTCTGAGAGAAATAGAGACAACAGAGGCCCAGCTCATGAGGATTCAGAGGGGAATAAAGACTATGTTGAGAATTGATCTAGAAATCATTCTTGCTACATCCTGGCCAAAAATCTGCATTCTTCCCATGCCCTGGCAATTTTTATGAGGCTGGATTTAAAAATAATGGACTAGGGGCCTGGACTTCCTTGTCCCATCACCTCTCCTTACATACCTGATCTTTTGAGACTGTGTGACAGTGCCCAAATTCAACATTGGGTGGTGAGTTGTCCAAATCTCTCCAAGCCCATCCCCCTGCTTTGGGACCATCTGCAGTCCCTCCCACTGCTCCAGGGTTCAGGCTTCCCTGCTGACTAGAAGGCACCAGCACATCTGTTTCTCATCTTCTCTCTTTGGACCTTGGCACTATCACTCTGATGCTACTGAACTGTTCCTAACTATCCAGGGCATCTTTGCCCTCCTGGAGAGCTCTTGACTAGCCTGACTGAATCCATTGGATCCTTCCAATATAAAATAAAAAGAGAACCTGAAACCTAGACCAACTAAATTTTCATACCCAATTAGAAAGCAGCCAAGCTATATCAATAATACAAACAAATCAAGCTTCAAATCAACAAAGGCAGGCTTTAGTTTCATTCCAGAATCACAAGCAACAAAAGAAATACACATGCTGCAACCACAATGAAAAAATAATATGGAAAACCAAAATAGTATGTCCCTATCAAATGTCACCAGTCCTATAGAAGAGTTCTACAATGAGAAGAGGTAACCCAGGACACACAATTTAAAAGAGCAATCATAAACATGATCAAAGAATTCCACAAATTTAAAGAGCATGCAAACAGCTCAAAGAACTAAAAGAGGACAGGGATAAACTTCAACTGAATTCACAAAATAAATATAAATATTTAAGAAAACCCAGTCTGAAATGAGAAGAAAGCCAATTTGAAACAACGGAAGAAAGCCTCGCCAACAGAATTGATGAAAAGGAAAACAATATCAAGACTGGTCAATAAAGCTGAAGAATTGGACCACTCAAAAATATGAAATAAAATTAAAACACAGGAATGTAATATGCAGGAAATGTGGGACACCGTGAAAAGACCAAATTGAGGCATCATAAGCATAGAGGAAGGAGAAGAATCTCAGAATAATGTCACTGACCAGATCTTTGACAGGATTATAGAAGAAAATTTCCTTAAATTAAGGAAAGATATGCCATACAGGTACAAGAAGTACACAGAACACCAACAGGACAGGACCAGAAAAGGAACTCCCCACAGCATAACATAGTAAGAACACTAAATATACAGAACAAAGAATACTGAAAGCTTCAAGAGAAAAACAAGTCACATATGAAGGAAAACTCATCAAAGTTACAGCTGACTTTCAATGCAAATTATGAAAGCCAGAAGAGCCAGGATCAAAGTATACCAAATTCTAAATGATCATATATGCCAATTCAGAATACTTTACCCGGAAAAACTGTCTATTACGATAGAAGGGGAAAGAAAAATTTTCCATGACACAAATAGACTGAAAGAATTCATGTCCACCAAGCCAGCCCTACAAGAGAGGCAACTGAGAGGAAATAAATGAAGGTATATTTATGGAAACACAAAATTGGAGCAAGAATGCAAACTGAAATTAAAATGACAATAACCAAAACATACCTTTCAATAATGACTTTAAATAACAATGACCTCAACTTCCTTTTCAAAAGACACAGGCTAGTTGAATGGATTAAGAAACAAAATCAATCTTTTTGTTGTGTGCAAGAAACTCATCCCACCTTCAAGGATAGACAGTACTTTAAGGTGAAAGGCTGGTAAAAAGATATTCCAAGTAAATGGCACTAAGAAACAAGCAGGTGTTGCAATTATAATATCTGACAAAACAGACTTCAAATTAAAACTCTTCAGAAGAGAAAACAAGATCACTTCATTCTGATCAAAGGAAGAACTCACCAAGGAGATATTACAATCATGAACATACATGCACCAATTAAAGTGCACCCAATTTCATAAAAGAAGTGCTACAGGACTATAAAACACACATTAACCCCAACTTAGTAATAGTGGGTAAATTCATATCCCCCTATTTACAATAGATAAGTCAACTGGATGAGTAATAAACAGAGAGACATCTGAATTCATATATCAAATGGGTCTAACATATCTACATAATATTCTACTCAAGCACTAGAATTCAGTAGCCCACTTTCTAAATTCAAGGAAACCACCAAAGCTAAACCAAGAAGAGATGGACAGCTTATCCAGACTCATAACAAATAAGGAAACTGAAACATATTAAAAAGAAAATCTCCTGACTAAAACATGTCCAGGCCCAGATGGATTCACAGAAGAATTCTACTAGATATTTAAAGATCTACATCCAATACTACTTAAATTATTCAAAAAGATAGAAACAGAGTGAGAACACCTGTATTAGTCACTTTTCTGTTGCTATGATAGAAACAATGACCAAAGTAATTTAGAGAAGGAAGAGTTTATTTGAGCTTATGGTTCCAGAGGAATTAAAGTCCATCATGGTGGGGAGGCATGGTGGCTGGAGGTGGCTGGAGCAGGAGCAGCAGAAATTAAGCTCTCACATTATCAAGCAGGCACAGGAAGCAAGAAAGCAACTGGAGATCCAGCAAGGCTTAAGAACTCTCTAAGCCCACCCCTAGTGATGTACTTTCTCTGGGATAGCCACACCTTCTAAGTCCCTCACCACCATCTGGGGACAAAATGTCCAAATACTTAGAGCCTATGGGGGACATTTTCATTCAAATCACCACAACACCCAAACTCCTTTTATGAAGCCAGTATTATTCTAATAAAAAATCCAGGTAAAGACACAACAAAAAAAGAAAACTATAGACCCATATCCTTAATGAACATAGATGCAAAAATTCTCAACAAAATACTTGCAAACTGCATACAGACTCACATCAAAAAGAGCTTCCATCATGATCAAGCCAGCTTTATTACAGAGATGCAGAAATGCTTCAATATACATAAGTCAATAAATGCACTAAATCATATAAATGGACTTAAAGACAAAAATCACATGGTCATCTCAATAGATGCAGAAAATAAAAAATCCAACATGCATTAATTTAAAAGTGCTTTAGGGGGTGAGGGTGATTAGAGAAATGGCTCAGTGGTTAAGAGCACTGGCTGTTTTTGCAGAGGACCTAAATTTGATTCCCAGCACCCACATGGTGGCTGTATGTTACTTTTCTGTTGCTGTGATAGAAGTACTGAGCAAAGTAACTTATAGAAGGAAGAGTTTATTTGAGCTTACGGTTCCAGGGGAAGTACAGTCTGTCTTGGCAACAAACATGGTGACACAGGTGTCTGGAGGAGGAGCACCAGAAGCTAAACTCTCACATCTTCAAGCAGGCACAGGAAGCAAGAGAGCAGCTTGAGATCTGGCAAGGCTTAAGAACTCTCTAAGCTGGGCCTCTGTGATGTGCTTCCTCCAGCATTGCCACACCTTCTGAGACATCCCCAAACAATGTCACCAACTGGGGACAAGATGTCCCAATATTTGGAGCCTTTGGGGGACATTTTCATTCAAATCACCACAGTGGCTAACAACTGTATGTAACTCCAGTTCCAAGGGATCTGATGACATCTTCTCACCTCTGTGGGCATTGCATAAGATGGGTATACTTACCTACATGCAAGCAATACACTCATACATGTAAAATAAAAATAATAAAACACCTTTTAAAGTCCTAGAGGAAATTGGACTGGAGGGAACATAGCTCAACATAATTAAAGTTGTATTCAACAAGCCGCAGCCATTCTAAATGGAGAAAAACTGGAAACATTCCCATTAAGATCAAGAACCAGACAAGACTGTCCACTATCTCCAGCCCTTTTCAATACAGTGCTTGAAACTCTTGCCAGAGCAATAACACAAGAAAAGAAAATTAAAGGAGTACTAATTGGAAAAGAAGAGGTCAAATTATCCCTAAATGCAGATGATATGATATTATAAATAAGAGATATCAAAAACTTCACCAGAAAACTCCTAGAAAGGATTGACACTTTCAGCAAAGTGACAGGTTACAAAATGGATTTTTAAAAATCAATAGCCTTTCTATATAACAATAACAAGCAATTAGAGAACTAGTTCATGGAAACCCTTCTATTCAAAATAGCCTCACAAAAATATCTAGGAATAAATCTGACCAAAGACATCAAAGATCTCTACAATGAAAATGTTAAACCTTTGAAGCAAGATTAAGGAAGACACCAGGAAATGGAAGGACCTCCTGGACTCATAGATTGGCAGAATTTATGTTGTAAAAATAACCATACTACCAAAAGCAATCTATAGATTCAATGCAATGCCAATCAAACCCCCCATGACATTCTTCACAGAGCTAGGAAAAAATATCCTAAAATACATATGGAATCACAAGAACCCCCAGATAATTAAAACAATCTTGAGGAAAAAGAACAATGCTGGAGGGATCACCATACCATATCTTAAGCTATATTACAGAGTTATAGTCATAAAAACAGCACAGTACTGGCACAAAACCTGACATGTAAATCAGAACATAATAGATAGCACAAACATGACTGTATAAGATTTTACTCACCTGATATTTGGCAAAGATTCTAAGAACACACACTGGAGGCAAGACAGCAACTTCAACAAATGATGCTGGCAAAACTGGATCTCACCTGTAGAAGAATGAAATTAATCCCTTATCTATCACCCTCCACAAAAGTCAATGCCAAATGGATCAAAGACCTCAATGTAAAAACCTGAAACCCTGAAACTGTCACAAGAAAACAGACATTATCCTATAAGATATAGGTGCAGGAAAGGACTTTCTAAATTGAACATCAGTTGCTCAGAATTCAGGTCAACAATTGACAAGGGAAACCTCATTAAAGTAAAATACTTCTGTACTGCAAAAGAAACAACCAAGGAAGCAAAGAGGAAATCGAAAGAATGGGAGAAAATCTTTACTGGCTACACTTCTGACAGAGGATGAGTATTCAGAATATATAAAGAACTCAAAAAATAATCAAGAAATCAAGTGATCCAATTAAAAGATGGGCTATGAGCCCACACATCCTGGTCTCCTTCTAGCCCTGGGCATAGGCCTGCTTCTGCTCATCGCTCCCAAACCTCTGGACTACCATCTTGGTCCATATTCACCCACTGTGTCCTGATCCTTTTCACCCAGACCAATACAATTATTCAGTCTAATATCCTAGAGACTTCACAGCCTGCCCCCACCCCCAAGATGCCATTGAATACCTGAGACCAGCCTTCTACCCTGGCTTTCCCCAACTTCAACTTGCCTGGGATTCCTAAGACCAGCCTCCTTCCCTGACTTCCTGAGGTCACCCAAATCCTAACTCCACCTAGCAAACCTCCCAAATTGTACTGTGCCTGCTGACTAGAGGGACCCAGACGTTAGGAGGTAGCCTGAGAGCATCTGATCCTCATAGGACTTGGGCCTCTCTGGGAACTCCTGAGCAGCTGGACTAAAGCCATTAGACCCTTCTAATATAAAATCAAAAAGGAGAACCTGAAACCTAGACCAACCAGCTTTTCATACCCAATAAGAAAACAATAAAGGCACAGAAAGCATACAAACAGAAATAGGCCTAAACTCAACAAAGGAAGGCTTGAGTCCCAGACAAGAATCAGAAACAACAAAAGAAATCCACATGCCAAAGTCACAATGAAAAAATAATAACATGAAAAACTCAAATATGTCCCCACCAAGCACCAACAGTCCTATAGAGGAGGTATACAATGAGAACCCCCTAGAGATAACACAGGGCACTGAATACTCGGGCTGAAATGAAGGAAGTAAAACACTCATTAAGCCAACTAGAAAAAATAGAAGAAAGCTTCACCAACAGAATCAATGAAATGGAAAACAGAATATCAGGACTTGAGGATAAAGTTGACAATTTGGACCACATAACCAAAGACAGAAAAATTTAAGAAAACACAGGAATGGAATATGCAGGAAATGTGGGACACCATGAAAAGACCAAATTTACACATTATAGGCATAGAGGAAGGAGAAGAATCCTAGGATAATGGTATGGACCAGATCTTCAACAGGATTGTAGAAGAAAATTTCCCCAAATTAAAGAAAGACATGCCCATTCAAATACAAAAAGCACATAGAACACCAAATAGACAGGACCAGAAAAGAAACTCCCCATGGTATATCATAGTAAAAACACTAAATGTACAGAACAAAGAGAGAACACTGAAAACTGCAAAAGAAAAGAAGTCACATATAAAGGGAAACCTGTCTGAATTACAGCTGACTTTTCAGTGCAAATAGTGAAAGCCAGAAGGGCCTGGACCAAAGTATTCCCAGTTCTAAATAACTACAGATGTCAACCCAGAATAATTTATCCAGCAAAACTGTCTTTTATAGGTGAAGGGGAAAGAAAAATCTTCTGTGACATAAATGGGCTGAAAGAATTCATGTCCACAAAACAAGAGCTTCAGAGAATTCTTGAAGCAATACAAAGAGCTGAAGAAAGGAAAGACTATACCCAAGGGGTTACAGAAAGAAACTAAATAAGGTATAACTGTGGAAATTCAGTTAGACCAAGAATGCAAACAGAAATCAAAATGACAGGAATCAATGCGCGTCTTTCAATAACAACTTTAAATATCAATGGACTGAACTCCCCAATCAAAAGACACAGGCTAGTTGAATGTATTAAGAAACAAAATCCATCTTTTTTGTTGTCTGCAAGAAGCCCATCTCACCATCAAGGACAAAATAGACTTCAAACTAAAACTAATCAGAAGAGATAAAGAGGGCTACTTCATTCTGATCAAAGGAACAATTGACCAAGAAGATTTTACAATCATGAACATATATGAACCAAACTCTGGTGCAACCAACTGCATAAAAACAGCACTACAGGACTTTAAGACACAGATTAACCCCAACTCACTGAAAGTATGGGACTTCAATACTCCACTGCCTCCAGGAGACAGCCCAGTGGGACAAGGAATAAACAAAGAGACATCTGAACTAAACAATAGCAAAAAGTAAATGGACCTAATAGACATCTACTGAATATTCCACCTAAGCACCAAAGAATATACTTTCTATTCAGTGCCCCATGGACCTTTCTCCAAAATTGACCATATACTGGGGCACGAAACAAGCCTCAACAAATACAAAAAATTGAAATAATTCCATACATTCTATCTGATCACAGTGCAATAAAGCTTACAATCAACACCGGAAGAAACCCTAGTAGCTACATGAACTCATGCAGATTAAGCAACACACTCCTGAATAGTGAATGGGTCAAAGGACAAATTAAGAAAGAAATAAAAGTATTCCTGGAAATAAATGAAAAGGCAATACAACACAACAAAACCTCTGGGACACTTTAAATCAGCCTTAAGAGGGAAGTTATATCTCTAAGTGCCTACACTAAAAATTCAGAAAGAACACAAATAAATGACTTAACATTGCAACTCAAGACACTTGAAAAAGAACAACAAATGAAACCCAAACCAAGCAGACAAGAAAAAAATAAGAAAAATTGGAGCAGAAATTAATGAAATAGAAACAAAGAAAACAATACAAAGAATCAATGAATCCAAGAGCTGTTTCTTTGAAAAGCTAAACAAGATAGACCCTTAGCCCAGTTAACCAAAAGAAAGAAAAAGCAGCTCCAAATCAACAAAATCAGAGATGGAAATGGAAACATCACAACAGACAACAAAAAGATCCAGAACATTACAAAAGAACAAACATACCTAAAAGAAATGGATGTATATCTGAAATCATGGGAATCACTAAAGCTAAACTAAGCATAGATCTACAGCTTAAACAGACCCATAACACATAAAGAAATTCAAACAGTAATACAACCCCCCCAACAAAAAAAGCCAAAGCCCACATGGATTCACAACAGAATTCTATGAGACACTTAAAGATCTATAGCTAATACTACTTAATTTATTTAAAAAGATAGAAACAGAGGGGGAATTTCCAAATTCCCTCTATGAAGCCAGCACCAATCTATTACCAAAACCAGGTAAAGATACAACCAAAGAGAAAACTATAGACCCATATCCTTAACACACGCAAAAATTCTCAACAAAATACTTGCAAACTGCATACAGACACACGTCAGAAAGATCATCCCCAATGATCAAATCGGCTTTATTCCAGAGATACAGGGATGGTTCAATATATGTAAGTCAATAATTGTCATAAATCATATATAAATGGACTCAAAGACAAAACCACATGGTCATCTTAATACATGCAGAGAAGGTCTTTGACAAAATTAAAAATGTATTTATGTTCAAAGTCCTAGAGGGAATTGGGATGGAGGGAACATACCTCAACATAATTAAAGCCATATACAACAAAGCCACAGCCAACATCATTCCAAATGGAGAAAAACTGGAAGCATTCCCATTAAAATCAGGATATCCACTATCTCTGCTCCTGTTTAACACAGTGCTTGAAACTCTTGCTAGAACAATAAGACAAAAAAAGGGGAATTAAAGGAGTACTGTTTGGAAAAGAAGAGGTGAAATTATGTCTTTTTGCAGATGATATGATATCTAGGAAATGCCAAAAATTCTGCCAGAAACTTCTAGAAATGAACACTTTCAGTAGAGTGGCAGATTATAAGATTAATTTATTAACATTAGTAGCCTTTCTATATACCAACAACAAAAAATTGGAGAAAGAGTACATGGAAACACTCCCATTTACCATAGTCTCAAAAAAAAAAAAAAAATCTCGGAATAAACCTGACCAAGGCGTTAAAGACCTCTGCAGTCTTTAAAGAAAGAGATTGAGGAAGACACCAGAATATGGAAGGCCCTCCCATGCTCATGGATTGGAAGAATTAATATTGTGAAAATGACCATCTTACCAAAAGCCATTTATGGATTCAATGCAATGCCAATCAAAATCCCCATGACATCCTTCACAAAATTAGAAAAAAAAAATCCTAAAATTCATACGGAAGTGCAAAAGACCCTGGATAGCCAAAACAACTCTGAGCACAAAGATCAATGCTGGGGGAATTATTATACCAGGTTTAAAACAGTATTACATTGCTATGGTCATTAAAACAGCATGATACTGGCACAAAAATAGAATTGTAGATCAATGGAACAAAATTGAAGGCCCAAATATGAGTACATGCAATTTCAGCCACTTGATATTTGACAGAGGAGGCAAGAATATTCACTGGGGCAAAGGCAGCATCTTCAGCAAATGGTGCTGGCAAAACTGAATGTCCACCTGTAGGAGAATGAAACTAAACCCCTATCTTTCATGTTACATGAAAGTCAACTCCAAGTGGATCAAAGACCTCAATGTGAAACCTGAAACTGAAACTGTTAGAAGAAAACATTGGCAATAACCTACAAGATATAGATGTAGGAAAGGATTTTCTAAACTGCACATCAATTTTTCAGGAATTAAGGTCAAGAATTCGTAAGTGGGATCTCATTAAACTAAAAATCTTATGTGCAGAAAAAGGAGCAACCAGGGAAATGAAGAGAAAACCCACAAAGTGGGAGAAAATTTTCACAAGTGATGCATCTGACAGAGGTTTAACATCCAGAATGTATGAAGAACTCAAAAAACAAAGAATCAAGAAAGCAAATACCCCAGTTAAAAGACAGGCTAAGGATCTGAACAGAGAGTTCTCAAAAGAAGAAATAAAGATGGCTAAGAAACATCTTAAAAGGTGTTCAACATTGTTAGTAGTTACGGAAATGCAAATTAAAACCACTTTAAGATTTCATCTTACCCCAGTCAGACTGGCTAAGATCAAGAGAAGAAATGGTACCAAATGTTGGAGAGGATATGGGGAAAGGGAACACTCATCCACTGCTGATGGGATTGCAAATTTGTTCGACCCCTATGGAAGGCAGTGTGGAAAACTCTTAAGAAACTAAAAATGAACTTACCATTTGACTCAGTTATACCACTTCTTGGCATATGCCCAAAGGACTCATCCTATTGCAGAGACACTTGTTCATCCATGTTTGTTGCTCTCTTCTCACAATAGCTAAGAGATGGAAGCTGCCTAAGTGTCCCTCAACTGACAAGTGGATAATGAAATTGTGTTACATTTACACAATGGAGTTCTTCTCAGCAGTAAAGAAAGATAAAATTATGAAATTTGCAGGTAAATGTGTGGAACTAGAAACTGTTACACTAAATGAAGTAACACAGACTCAGAAAAATAAATGGCATATGTTCTCCCTCATATGTGAATCCTAGCACCAAATCGTTATAAGTGAGTATATGCCCAGACATAACTTCAGACACCAGAATAATGAAAAGGAACCAGGGAGGTAAAAAGAAGGAAAGAACTTGAAAGAGAAGAACAGTAGGAAACAGGGATTAGTTACTAAGGGAGAGATGGCTAAAAATCAGGTTATTTAGATGGGAGGGTGGGAAAGGTTACACAAGGAACCTTGGGGATAAAGGGAAATGTGGAGCTCAAGAGAGGAGACTGGTATTATCAAGGGGAAAATGGGGACACTTTAAATGAGGAATACATACCAGAAGGATTAGACAGTGAGTGAGAGGGTAGAGGTAAATAATGCCTAGATAGTCTGAAAAACCAGAGGGAGGCATAGTAGTCCAACAACCTAATGACAAATTACACATACATCATCTCTACATGAATCTAAGTGTACAGCTAAAGGCTACATAACAAGAAACAGTGCCAGACAGAAGAAACCTTCCTTTGAATTTTTGGTCAGGGTGGTCTAAGAGACTCCCAAAATTACTCTGGCTATTGCCATAACCCTTGATGACCTCCTGGAACTTGAAAGTAAGACCCTATTGCTGAAGACAGAACATAATTCGGACACAGGATTTGGAGCAATAGAGCTGCAACTGACCTGAAACCATTTCCCCTGAAGGCTGGGTCTCACCGCTTTGGAGAGCGCTATGAAGGTGCCAAGGGAAAACAACTATTGATAGTCCACCACCAGCTTCAAGACCAAATAACCACATCAATGGCCAGCACAGCATATGTTAATGGTGCAGTATGGCACTTTTATCTTGGGGGCAATCAGCAGCTACCTAATTGGACCAAAAGCCCACTCAGTGGGAGGAAACTCAAGTGTGGTACTGTAAACATAAGCAAATACCCATGACCGGAGTGGTCATAAATCTTATAGAAAACCCTAAGACTGTCACATCCCTAGACTAATGTGATTTCTTACTATGTACAAAATATGTATCCTTATATTTACAGGCAAACATCCCAGTAACCAACTCATTAAAGAAGATCATTTTGGATGAGTCAGAGACTGTTACCCAGTACCACAACTGGTCATACAGGGACATTGTCTGTGAATTGCCCGGGCCTAAGACATATCTGCAATGCAACCTCTACACCTAAGGCTCATGGAACATAGGACAGGGGTAAAGAAGGGGACACTAATGAATCCCTCAGTTCTCATTAATGAAGCTCCTTCATGCAGTGGAGGGCCAGAAACAAAAGGCACAAACAGCCAACACATAGAGATCAAGAGTCTGCTGGATGGTGGTCCTTGGACTGGACTCCTTTATTAAACTTCACCCACGCAAGGCTCAGGAACCATCAAAGAAGAGGGAGCAGAAAGGTTGTAAGAGCTAGGGAGGAGGTGCATGACCATATGAAAACAGAGTCCTACTAGTTCCTGGGAACCTGCTCCTATGATTCTATGGGAATGGTGTCAGCACATACAAGTCCCATGCAAACTCGGGCAGACAAAAACCCAGAAGAGAACTGGGAAAATGAATAGTAGACCCCAATCTTATCTGAAGAAATGTTGGCAACTGTTTGCTTCTAGGTGAAGAAGACCTGATCTTTCTAAAACAAGAGACTCTAGATAAGCTGACTAGACCTCACTGGATGTACTTGTACTGGGAATTGTCTGTGGACACTGACTTGACACCTTGGGCCTTAACAGGGATGACAGAGTACATGGGCTCCAGTGGGGATGAGGATGCGAAGATGCCAAAGAATGTTTAAGGTGTTCTGTATGAAATACACAAAAATTCAACAAAACAAAACAATAAAACAAAATAAAATATCCATAGATCTTAATCTTTGGGTTCAGATTTTCAAGTCAGGCTAGCTTCTGAGGTCATTCATACCTCATATATGAGATATGGATTTTATCAGTGAAATAATCACAGTTCATTGGATGTGGGCCTAGCTGTCATTTCCAATGCCCCGCCACTCTATCTGCCTGCTCTCTAAGTTACTAGCCCTGTTGTCCCTATCATATGCTCTTAGGCTAAGCTGATCTACTCATGTAGAACATAGGTGGTAGCTAATGAGTGTCAGTTAGGTCAAACTGTTTCAGTGCTGCTCCAGTCTTTTGTATCTTTACTGATTTTTGTCTAGGTATTATATCATTTACTGAGAGAAGATTATTAAAATTCTATGATGCCTAATTTTATGTATTAATTTGACTAAACCATAAGGTGGTCAGACATTTGGTCGAACACTGTTCTAAGTGGGTCTCTGTAGGCGCTTTCTGGGTAAGATCAACATATTAATTGGTAGATTGAACAGAGCCAATCCCCCATCCCTATGTGGGTGGGCTTCATCTGGTTAACTTCAGATCTAAACAGAAATAAAAAACCTGAATCAGAGAAAAAAATGGATGCCTTCTTTAAAAACAAAAAGATGGGCTATGAATCTGAATGGAGAGGTCACCAAAGAAGAAATAAAAATGGCCAAGGAACGCCTTAAAAAGTGTTCAACATTGTCAGGAATTAGGCGAATGCCAATAAAAACCACTTTAAGATTTCATCTTGCCCCAATGAAACTGGCTAGGATCAAGAGAACAAATAATACCAAGTGTTGGCACGGATGTGGGGAAAAGTGAGCACTCATTCACTGCTTGGGAGTTGCAAAGTTTATGGAAATCAGTATGGAGAACTGCAATAAAGTAAAAATGAATCTACCGTATGATCCTGTTATACCACTCCTTGGCTTATACCCAAAGGACTCATCCTACTGCAGAGATACTTGTACATCCATGTTTTTTGCTACTCTTTTTACAATAGCTAACAAATGGAAACAACCTAAATGTCCCTCAACTGACTAATGGATAATGAAAAGATGGTACATTTACACAATACAGTTCTACTCAACAGTGAGTAGAACACCGCCTACAGGTAAATGGATGGAACTAGAAGCTGTCATACTAAGTGAAGTAACACAGGCTCAGAAAAATAAATGACGTATATTCTCCCTCTTTTATAAATCTTAGCACCAAGTCCTGATGTATATATTAATGTAACTGCAGAAGCCAGGGAAATGGAACACAACTATGGAGGTAAAGGGAAAGAAGGAGCCCGAGAGAGGAACAGTAGGATACAGGTATTACTGAGGGGGAAATGGGTAAAAGGGTGGGATTTAACTGGGAGGGGAAGAGAGAGTTATACAAGGAACCACAGGATTAAAGGGGAAGAAGGAGCTCAAGAGCAGGAGGACCATAGGAGACAAGTATCATTAACAGTGAAATGGGGAAACTTGAGAGGGAGGAGGGAATGTTAGACAGGGAGAGAGAGAGAAGAGAGATAAAAAATACTTAGCTAATATGTAAACCACAGGAAAATGTATTGATCAAACACCGCCTACAATATCTGTACATGAGTGCATGTGTATAGCTGAAGGCTGTATAACAAGAGCATGATGCCTAACAGGAGAAACCTACCTTTGAGCTGTTGATCGGGGAAGTCTTAAGAGACTCCCAAAATTATACAGGCAATAGCCACAGCCCCTTGATTATCTCCTAGAACTTGAAGGTAAGACCCTATTGCTGAAGACAGGACATACTTCAGACATGGAATTTGGAAAAATGGAGTTTTAATTGACCTGAAGACTAGCTGCGATAGTTTTGGAGGATACTATGTAAACTGCTGGTGGAGAAAATCAATCAATGGTCCAACTCCAACTTTAAGCCTAATCACCACAGCAATGACTGGCACAGCAAACTACGTTAAGGCAGTAGTGGCACTTTTTTCTAGGGCGTAATCAACAGCTACCTAATTAGACAAATCCTGCTCAATGGGAGGGAACTCATGTGTGACAGTATAAACATAACCAAATACACATGGCTGGGGATGTCATAGATCTTAGAGAAAACCCCAAGGCTGTCACATCCTTGGACAAATGTAGTTTCTTACTACAAGCTAAATGTGGATCCTTTTATTTACAGACAAGAATGTCAGTCACCACTCATCAAAGAAATATTTTTTTGCAACAGACAGAGATTATTACAGAGTTCCACAACTGGTCACACAGAGAGAATGATGTCTGTGAGATGCCTAACCCGAAGTGATCCATCCACACGGAACCTCCACACCCAAGGCTCACAGAACAGAGTGGAACAAACGGAAGAAAGACAACCAATGCATCTCTCAACTCTCACCAGCAAACTTTCTCATGCAACAGAGGATGATGAACACAAAAGGCCACAACTGGCCAAAGTGCAAAGTGTGGGTCCCTGGACAGGACTTCTATCTTAAACTTCACCCACAGAGGGCTCAGGGACCATTTTGGAAGAGGGGGCAGAAAGATTGTAAGAACCAGGGGAAGAGGTTCATGACCATGACAACAAGGAAAACAGTCCTCTCAAACTGTAAGGGAAAGTAAAATTTTTATTCTTTAAGTTGCTTTTATCAGGGTATTTTATCACAGCAACAGAAAGAATGACTGACTATTTTTTATATTATAAATAAAATTACTTTAATTTCATTTTCAGAGGATTTACTACTTGGAGTAAAAAATAAAATTGAGATATCTATATTTTGAACTCTGATATTATTGAAATTGCTCATTGATCACAGACTTTTTGTGTGTACCCTAAGATTTACACATAATACATTCCTTTCTTACTAATGTATATGCTGTTTGTTACTTTTAATGACTTAGCATAGGCAAAAACAGCCAGTTATGGATGAGAATGGTTAGAGTGAACATCCTTGTATTGTCTCCTCCTAGAAAAGCATTTAGTTTGTCACCATTGAATAAAAATTATCTCCAAGATTTTTTGTATATGCCTTTTTTGTCAGATTTAAGAAGTTAGTCTCAATTCTTAGTTTGATGAGAAATTTTATTGGGAAAGTTAGATTTTGCAGTTGGATTATTATGGTTTGGATTTTTTGAAACTTGTTTTGTTAGATTTTTGTGGTTGGATTACTATGGTGTTGGATTTTGAAAACTCATCTTTGTTCTTGTCATATAAGTGACCATATATAGTTTGTATTTTTCTTTTATCATAGTGTACTTTATGGTATAATACTTTTAGAGGTTAAGCCCACCTTGCATTCTCAGAATCAGTTGAGTCAAAGAAAGTAATCTCAAAAGCAACAAATGTATGATTATATACGAAATATATATGAATGTTGCATGAAAAGTCCTGGATATCTATGACAGAAAGTAGATTAGTGGGTACCTGGAAAAGAGGGTTAGGGAGATTGGAGAATGATATCTAGGGGTGGGCGGTTTCTTTTGAAGATAAGATTCTATAATTGTGGTGATTGGTTATTGAATTGTACACTTTAGGTAAATTTGTACAGCATGTGAATTATATTTCAGTTATTTTCAGAAAGTACACTGTGCTGGATAGCTTCAGCTGTCAACTTGACACATTTGGGTGGGAGGAACCTCAACTGAGGAATTCCTCCATTGGATTGGCCTGTGGCCATGTCTGTCAGGCATTTTCTTGATTGCTGGGTGATGTGGGAGGGCCTAGCCCACTGTGGGCGGTGCCACCCCTGGTCAGGTAGTCCTGTGTTATATTAGAAAGCAGGCTGAGTATGGGCCAGAGAAGCAAGTCAGTAAACAGTGTACCTCAATGTCTGTGTTTCAATTCCTGCCCTGAGCTCCTACCCTGGTTCTCCTCCATGATGAACTGTAAGCCGAAGGTAAAATAAACCCTTTCATCTCCAGTTTAGTTTTTGGTCAGTGTTTTTATCTCAGCAATGGAAAGTAACTAAGATAAAGATATACACCCATATATTCTATAGTCAGATTGTTGACCATGAGGACTAAGGAGATGTTAGTTAAAAGAAAGAGTAAATTCTGTATTCAATCTGGAACCAAGAAACTGAAATTAATGAAATAATTGTTGCAGTGTTATTGAACAGTATTGCATCAATGTTAGTTTCTTACTTTTTATAACTTCAACATGTTTATCTATGATATTGATATTGGGTGACTAGAAGGTACAAGGGAACTCTGATACTGTTTCAATTGTGGGTGTTCAAAATTATTTCAAAATAAGAAAGTTAAAAACTTTATCAGACGAAGATTTAAAATAATCTTTAAAATAATCCATAGATTTCAATCCCACCCCAATTAATCCAACCTCCCTCCTAGACATCCTCAAAGGTGTTTTCTCAATTCCATCAAGGTAACAACCAAGATAACAGTCACAGAGAGTGCTGTAAGAAGCCACTTAAATTGCTAGAACACAGGTAGAGTCTCCTCAGAAACAAAATGAGAGCTGCAGTGGAAGATAAAATTTCAGAGCCATGTTTATTTCCTGTAGAAAATAACAGCAAAACAAATACTCCTTAAGACTCAGAATGGCTGGAAAAAGGAAAAGCTCTGTTTTCAGGATCACTGGACTTTTGGTCTCCAAAATTCTAACAGGGCTGTGGCCTTTACAAGTCTCTATAAGCTTTCCTTGATTGTTTGATTGGTTTTTAATCTGTGCTCACCAGTATCTGTGATTTGCAAGCTTCTCCAAAATACAGTCTGAGACATGAAACCAAATTATAACCCAAGGGACTCGCTATGATGCCCTCTTCTGGGCCTGAGGTGGCTGGCCAGTAATGCCTCCCGTGTACCCTCCACCTTTCAGTGTCCTGTTACATTTGTTCAGAGATGATGTCAACAGTCTTAGTCCACACTGTAAGGAGTGCTGGGGAAAGTGTTTCCACCCCGTCTTTCTAGATGTGGAAATGAAGTGCAAGGAATTTTTGTTATTGCCCTAGTGATCAGGAGAAGGAAGGATGTGGCTTTGAGTTCCAAGATGGGTGGGACAGGGTGAGAAACTGACCCTAAATGGAATGTGAGGCTAGCAGAACCAATCAGACTGGACTAGGGGAGAGAGGGCTAACCAGTTCCTTCTGGAGATGACAGGTGTCAGGAGAACTCAGAAGTAGGGGCCTGTGAGGTTCCATTTGTAACATCTCCCACTGTGCACTCCAATGACTGTGCATGGTCCTCACATCATCAGCATGCCTTATAATGCACCAGGCTCCTGTGTTGGGGAAAGAGGGGATAAAGGAGGTTAAGGCTTTGCATTCAGAACTGAGGAGTGTCTGTGCCAGTGTTGAAGAACCTGTCCTCTGAGTGGTGGGGGCCTGAGTAGAACGTGGCTCATAGAGTCACCATGAAAGCCTGCTTATTCTGGGCTCGGTGCAGAAAAAGACAGAAGTGAGGAGCTGAGTCATAGTGAGAAGCCAGTTTCCCGTGGGGGATACTGTAAGCCTTGTTCTGCTCTGCTGCCTGGGTAGAGAGAAGCCGTCTTCTGGCGGTTGAGGGCAGCTCTGGTATGGACTGAAGCCTGACAGCTCTGCCCCACGCTGCGCTCATACTCCCCACTCCAGCAGTCTCTCAAGTGAGTCCCGGAAGAGGGCAGCTGTCCCTTACCTCTAGAGCCCTCTTCATCCTGCTTCATGGGCTGAGCCCAGGATCCCTAAAGCACCAGATCCAATGGAGCAGAAACACCCTGGTGAGGACCTGGCCCTGTCACCTACACTCCATTGCTTCCCAGAGTCTGAGCCAGGCACAGTGACTCAGCACTCAGCCAGCTTTGGCCAACTTGGGAGAAGGGGAGGATGCAGGGAATGAGGACTGGTGGCACATCAAGGATGATGGGCTCCTGGTGGGTTCTGAAGGATGCTTTGGGTCAGGGGAGAGGGTTAGGAAGATCTCAGGGTGGCAACCAAGCTATGCCATCAATGTGGGGAGTCTTTGAACAAGAACCATCTGTGAAGCATCCAGGCAAAGGGAATCTGAGCTCTGTGAAGAGGCCTGGCTGGAGACCGAAGCAGGGAGTGATGGGGAGGCCCTGAAGGTGGGGTACCTAGGAGAGAGGTGGGGAAAAGTTTCTCACCTGCCTTACCACCAGGCTCAGATCCCAAAATGACGTAGGTTTCATATTCTAGTTTGTATCATGAACAGAGTAACATCAGTAGATGTTTGTGGATAAACTATACAGTCCAACCCCTAATTCCTATGTTGAAGTCTTCACTCAGTAGCTCAGAGTGTGACTGTATTTGGAGTCAGGGTCTTTAGATAACTCAGTTTAGGTAATAAGGCTCTTTGGGTGAGTCTCATGACTGGTGTCTTCAGGAGAAGGGGAGGTTAGGACCCAGACATGCAGAGGGGAAAGACCACATGAAGATACAGGGACATACCAGTCACCTACAAGCCACAGAGAGTAGCCTTAGGAGAACCCAGCATCTCTGCCTCACTCTTTCAGCCCCCAGAACCTGAAGAAAAGGCATGTCTGTTGCATAGGCCACTAGTTCTATGCTACTCTTTGATGGCAGCCAGAACCAACTAACACAGTGGCCAATGCTGGGTACTTCTGTTTAAGAGTGTGTGAACCACAGGTAATTGACTTGGTCTCTGCAACATCTTGCCCTGTTCTGCAGCCAGGGCAGAAAGTGGACCCTTGGTTTCTGCCCATGGAAAGCATGCATCTCTTCCCAAACCCTTCCCATGTCCAGTGACACAGTTCTTCAGATTCTTACATGGTCTTCCTCTTCTCTGATGAGTGGTCATTCACTGACCCCTGCCCATTGTCTTACAGCGATGTTCTGAGTATTTGCCATTACCTGGCACGATGATGGCCTTTGCAAAATGAGAAGATAATGACCATAGTGAAGATGGCATGGTACATGCTGTATTTGCTTTCTTGGAGAGACCCAAAGAGAAGCTGCAGGGATACATGGGCCTTGTGTGCAGAAGACTCCATTTGCTGAGTGTGCACCTGTATGTTATATATTTGGCTTCCTTCAGTGTAGTTCTCATATTCCACATTAATGAGGGAAAAATTTGTTTTTTTCCATAGCTTCATTTACTAGAATAATACCTACAGATGTTAGGCTCTAAAACAAAACTGGAAAGAAGGAAGAAAAGGAGGACGGAGAGGAGGAACAGGAGGAGGAGGAGGAGGAAGAGGAGGAAAGGAGGTAGAAGGAAAAGCAGAGATATAATAAACCCACAAGGGTACAGAGCTCTGACCCCTGCCTTTTGAAAGGGATTTTGATGCCACCATACTTATTTCTTCTCCCCAGAGTCTAGACAAGGTTCTCATACCCTATTGACCACTCAAGTGTTTTTAGAGGGAGCAGACGCAGGTAGAGGGAGTTCCTGTGACCCACAGAGAAAACAGGCTGAGCCACCACCCCACCAAGTGTTCTTGAGCAAGAAAGCAAGGGCTTGGCACTACACTATAAATATTCCCTGGTTAGAGACTCAAACAAGACCCTGCTCCTACCCCTTCATCCCAGGAAGGGGCAGGAAGATGGCCCTGGTCCTGTGGGTCTTTTCCCTGCTGGGCTCAGCCTACCCAGTGGTGGCCAACATCTTTGGTGAGTTCTGAGGCTGAGGCCATGGGGTTGGGGAGAGAGTTTTCCACACATGGTACTCACCCAGATCCTGTCCCAGGGCTCTTAAGCATGCCAGATCTAATTTTGCTCCACAAATGCCCAGAGGCTGGCTATTTTCTCTTTGCTATTCAGATAAAAGACAGTGGTTCAAAGAGTAATGTGTATTGCCTTAGGTCTCAGAGCTAGGGATTGGTGGAGAACCTAGGACAATCACAGCTCCCCCCCCCCCACATCCATATCTCATATTTACCTGTTCAGCTGTGGACAGACTGCCAAGTTGCAGTTTCTGTGTTAAAAACCATGCACAGCCAGGTGTGGTGGCACACACCTTTAATTCCAGGGCTTGGGAGGCAGAGGCAGAGCTCTGTGAGCTCAAGGCCAGCCAGGTCTACATAGTGAGTTCCAGGTCAGCTGGGGCTACAGGGAGACTTTTTTTTTAAAAAAAGGAATGTGTAGGAAAGCTGAGGATATGGCTCAGTCGGTAAGTGCTTGTCATGCAGTAAGGACCTAGATTTGGATCCCTAAAACCCACATTGAAGCCAGGCCCTCCAGCAGCATATGCTCAAAACCCCAGGGCTGGAGGGGACAGATAGGCAGATCCCTGGAGCTCACTGGCCAGCCAGTCCAGTCAATCACTGAGCTCCAGGTGCTATGAGAGACTTTGTCTTAAAAAATAAGGCAGAGAAGCTATTGAGGAAGACATCCAATGTTGACTCCTGGCCTCCATGCCAATGCATACATGTATATATGCATATACCAGAGAGAAAGAGAGGGAGGGAGGGAGAGAGGCAGGGAGGGAGGGAGGCATGGAGGCAGGAAGGGAGGGAGGGAGGCAAAGGACACAGCTCCTGAAGTGATTGTGATTGAGATTCAACATGCCATGTGGGTTTTTAATGAAGAATGATTCCCACTGTGTGCCAGGAATGTGCTATGCCCATAGGCATGGCCTGGTGATGTCCAAACCAACTACCTTATTGTGCCCCATACCAATCCACAGTGGCTTGGACACATGTGGACTCCAAAGGTGATTCAGGAATCCTTCCTTGCAAGCTGTGTAGCCTTGGGCAGGTGGCTTTCACTGCTACCTGAAGTTTGGTTGACTGTGGGGGAATGAAGGCATTCTCATCACCTCCCAGGGGACTGTAGAGGATTAAATGAGCTAACCTTACACTGGGGAGACATGAATAGCTGCCAAGACACAACGAGACTGGGAAGGCAATGGCTGTGTATCTGTACAAACTCCTGTACTCTGGGGAGTGGGGAGGGGGGCATCTGGGTGGGCGAGACCCAACCTATACCCTTCTGTCATGTGCCTTCTCCCTTTGCCTAGAGTACCAGGTGGATGCCCAGCCACTCCGTCCTTGTGAGCTGCAGAGGGAGAGGGCCTTTCTAAAGCAGGCTGACTATGTGTCACAGTGCTCCGAAGATGGCAGCTTCCAGTAAGGCTGGTTCTAGGGCCCCAAGATGCCTTGGGAACCTCTCATATCTTATCCCTGCCACCCCAAGTTGTAATGCCCCCCGACCCCAGTTCCTCAGAGAGTGTGAGCTATGGCTGCAGCCATGTGGAGAGAGGTTCCTTCTTTGTCCCTCATGTGCAGGTAATCTGATGGAGAGAGCAGGAGGCCAGCCCTCCCTATAGACTGCTGGGAACCTTTCACTTCCTGCCATGGTTTAGTCCTAACTGGTTTACCGCGGTGTGTGTGCCCTTTCAGTAAAGTCCAAATAGTGTGAGGGTGCTCCTTGGTACCTTCTCTGTTCCCTGGTGGAAAAAAGCAAGGGCTTTCTCTCACCTGGCCTTCCTCGCTTTCATAGCTGCCCTAGGCTGCCTGGTCACTGCCCCTCAGGGAGCTCCACATTGAAAGGGGCTCTGACACAGATGGGTCCTGGGACTGTCTCCCTCCAAGTAGAGTGAGGTGGTAGCCTAAACTTCTCTCCCCTATGGGGTCAGAGTCCTCATGATCCATGGGCAGCTGGATCTCTTCTGCTGTTACAATCACACTGAAGGGCCCTCATCTCTGCCTATGGAACACCATCCCTGATGCTGTCCTCTATTCTCTTCACTGGCCTTAACAAGCTTTCTGTATTCTCAAGCTTCTGTCCACCTTCAGTCAGGACCTCTGGGAATTCAGGGTGGTGAGGGAAGACTAAAGGGGCAGGCCTCCCTTCTGCCTGCTTATGTATATTCCTCCTCTATCAATATCTCTTGTTCTAGCCACTGAAGTTTCAAGCCTGCCTTGTCCCCAGAAGGCTCTGCAGACAGTCTTCTCTCTACCCAGGACACTTCTATCTTCTACCCCAGGATAGCCTGCAGCTCTCAGTGTAGCCTTCTGTGCCCTTGGATCCTACTCCACAACCTGGTCTGATCGCAACCCAGGCTTCCCCATGTGGCTTGCTGGTTTCGGGCCCTACTGGGCTGGAGCCAGAATGTGGCTTCAAAAACCCATAATGGTGTCACCTGGTGTGTCTCTCTTCAGGACTGTCCAGTGCCAAAACGATGGCCGCTTCTGCTGGTGTGTGGACGTCAATGGCAGGGAAGTACCTGGCAGCAGGCAGCAGGGGAGACCAATGGTTTGTAAGTGACAAAGGGGCTCCCAGTAAGATAGGAAGGCCCTTGTACTGGGACACCTCACACTCAGGAATCAGTACTGAGCTTGAGTGGGTGACCTCCTCTAGGCAAGCCTCCCTCTGGACTGCTGGCTCCCCCTCTTTGAATAGCAGAGTCCTTGCCCACCACACAAGGTTCCCAAGGATCACAGTGAAAATCGAATTAGACATTCAAGTCATGTGCCCAGTGAGTAGCTATCAAGGGCTTCCCCTGTGCCAGCCCAGTACCAAGCCAAGTATGGCCAGTGGAACTCCAAGTATCCTGAAGTCAGATTCAGAGCTCTCAGCAAAGGTCAGTTCAATGGTGAAAGTGAGCCTAGAAGAAAAACTCTTCTTCAATGGGTGGATTACAGTCCTATCAGTGGCTCTTGTCTTCTGCAACTGGCATGACTGCTTTGGGGAATCAGACTGGCCCTTCACTGACTCTGATGGCATGACCTTGACCAAAGTCACCTGCCCATTCTGAGCTACATAGCTCCCCATCCAAACAATAGAGAATCTGCCTCCCATGTGATGTTTTAAAACATGTGATAAACCTGATGCACAGTAGCTATTTGATAAGAACAATCAAGGCAAGACGACTGGACCCCCTGCACCTAGAGGGAAGCAGATAGTCTACTTGTAGATAAACAGAGACTCGGAGCAGGGAAACAGCTTCCCAGCTTACACTGCTGTCTCCATGAAAACCCACATTGAGACATTCTGTTAACTCCTCTGGAATCTCCTCTGAAGGATCAGGACAGCAGGTGTGACTGCATGGAGGGCTATCCCACTCTGACCCACTCCTCAAGATGCTAATGCCTTCTGAATGTCTGGCTAAGTGCCCCTCAGGGAGGGGGAGAGAGAAGGGTCCTCCAGGTTTCTCCCTCAGCACTCTTTGGACACCTCTCTTTGCCCCCCCAGGTCTGTCTTTCTGCCAGCTGCACAAGCAACAGATCCTGCTGAGTGGCTATATCAACAGCACGGACACCACCTATCTCCCCCAATGCCAAGATTCGGGGGATTATGCACCTGTGCAGTGTGACCTGTGGCAGGTGCAGTGCTGGTGTGTAGACGCAGAAGGAATGGAGGTGTATGGCACCCGCCAGCTAGGGAGGCCAACGCAATGTAAGTGTCCCTGTCATGGACACTAGCATCCCCCCTAGTTGGGCTGCAGTTTGGCTCCCCTCAAACTACATCCTTTTAGGTCTGCCTGACAACAGCAAAGAGCCTGGCCATTGAGGGAAATTGTCATCCAGGCAGTTCAGTGACAGATAGACCCTAGATCCTTACTTGCTGGCTGACAGCTAGAAGTCCAAGCAGGATTTCAATGAATGCTTGCGAGTCTCTGGTGGCATATTTTAGGCACTGGTGGGTTTCCACGTCATATGTACCTACATCAGTATATACATCATTCCTGAAAACATATATATACCTACCCATCCATAAGAACTGAACAGCTTTGCATGAAAATGTTTAGGTCCAAGGAGCTGTGAGATAAGAAACCGTCGTCTCCTCCATGGAGTGGGAGACAAGTCACCCCCCCAGTGCTCTGCAGATGGAGAGTTTATGCCAGTTCAGTGCAAGTTTGTCAACACTACAGACATGATGATTTTTGATCTGATCCACAGCTATAACAGGTAAGTGGAGCTGGCCCCTGACAGGGGCAGTTCAAGGTGCTGTTGGCTTCTCAGGCTCAAGTGCACTTCAGGAGCTTGGGGTATCATGTGTAACATGCAGCCTGGTGGAGAATCAAGATGTCTTGCTCTCATACACTGCTGACAGGCAAGGTCAGGGCTATTGCACTTTTTAACAAAACCATCTGGAAATAAATAGCTATTAAAACTGTAAATGCAAGTCCTCTCTGGCCCAGCCAGCCCACGTGAATGAAAACATCAGAATGTGAAAGCATATGAACCAGGCTGCCCGCTGCACTGCTCTCCATCCTAGCAGAACCTGGGGAGAAAAGTGATGGCTTGTCAAATGGGGTGGATGGCTGAATTAACATGTATATGCCATAAATATTTATGTAGTCACTTAAGAGAAGGCACCAAAGCTGGAACAGTTGACTTAGAGAAGATTCCACATCATGTTATGATTCAAGATATGCAGTGCGAGTACTGTGATTTAATTATTTATAAAGCAAATAAGCAAAATATCCTGTAGATGTTCATATAAGATCTTGGGATTGGATGATTAAGCTAGGTCTAGATTAGACCAGGAGCACAGGGGGTAACGTGAAGGACCACACACTTACTGAGGGACCCTTGGAGAATCAGGGCTGCAGTGGTGTTGTGGACAGAAGAGAGATACAGAACAGTGGAAGACAGCCCGCTAAAATCATAGATATGATCATATGCGTGAGTTTCTAGATGTTATGTCCATGCATGCACTCATAAATGGCATTAATAATTTAAATATAAAATGAGAGGCACATTATGTGTCCTGACCCAAATACCCAGGTAGTAGCTGGCTATTCTAGATCACTTGATGATTGTGAAGGGCCATGCAGACTTTAGATATAATCAGACTGTTCTGAGTAAAAAGAAATCAAGCACCAGTTGGTGAATGCCTCTGTGCTTTCTGTTGGAGAACTCCAGCCTCGAAGTGGCTGACTTCCAGAACAACCAGTTTCCACGAGTGACAGAGGACATTCCCATGCGCTGTGCCAGAGCGGTCACAGACCAGTGTCCTGTGTGCAGGTCGCATAGACAAACCTCACCTGAGCTGCATAATACTTAAAAAACTAGGAACTAAGAACAAAACAAACAAACAAAAAACTAGGAACTGCTCATTAGATCATACCTTATAAGGTTTTATTATAAATAGTATAACAGCAGTGATTTCATATATTCAACCTAAAATAGAAAGCTTAGAATTTATGGTTTTAAAGTCCGAGGGTGGAAAGCCTTGAGCTATCTGTTTTGGACCAAGGCATACTGTTCTGTGTCCTGGCTCCCTTAGGTCTCAGCCACCTTACTCCTGACAGTCGTGTCTGTTTTCAGGATGGTATTTGCCTTCGCCATCTGCGTTCTTCCTCTGCCACTACTTTGCTCAGTGACTTAGTCAGTCACCTTCCCAGAGCCTCAGTGTTCCCAGCTGGGGAATGGAAGCCTATTGGGCCATGGCAGATATCTGATGAGACCTCAACTACGAAACCATTGAGAATATACAGAATTGTAACATATTGTTCCTCTTTAGGGAATTCTCAAGCATCACCCAGTTTCAGAAAAATGTAGGTTAGATTTTCCCCCCTGGCGATTAGCGATTAGCCCGTGAGTACAGACCACTCAGGCAGCCAGGCTTACTGAATGCTCATCCACCTTGTGCAAACTGGGTATCCTTAGGTCAAATTCAACTGAGTGCTCACTATTTCTAAAAAATTGTATATCCTTCCATTTTAATACAGAAATAGGCAATTTTAGTCTGTTATATGGCTGAGGAATCTGGAAGAGTTTAAAGAAGTCATTCTAGGAAACATAGTGGGTTCTAGAGCTGTCTATAAAAATCCTTTACTTCTGCGATCCATTTCTCTTCCCCCACAGCACATAGCACAGAGCCTTCCTTGCATACAGTCTGCAGTTTGAGTTTAGTGACTTTAATGGGTTGGATGCAGCAAAGACTTTTGTGAGCCACATTGAGATTGAGGCTCAGTTCACAGCTACTGCCACAAGAGGGCAGGGTAGTTAAATGGAAAGGTTGAGACTTAAGGAATCATTGTTTACAATAAGCAAACAAAAACATTCACTTCTGAAATGGGATCTTTTTCTTTTTGTAAGCAAGCATATCTCTGAGAAAATTATGGCTTCAGAAGGTCATATGAACGATCAAGTGGTTGATCACTGCAAGCTCAGGGGTAATCAAGAATTTTCTGATATGTCTGCAGACCTGGCCATCCTAGGCAAGTGGAAGGGACTTGTACGAAACAATTCAAATCACCTGGGGTTGGCAGATAAAATACAGGACAGTTACAGCTGCATTTAAGATGAACAAAGGGCTATTTTAGTTTACTGTATATATTTGACATTGCCTCAAATATTTTAAGTCAGGGCAGGAAATGGGGTGAGGGGTTGGATTGGTAGGGTACTGCATGATTACCATAAGCACTTGGAATTTAAAAAGAATGGTCTGAGAGAAGCATAGTGGGTCCTGGGAAGCCACTTTGAGTTTAGAGGGGAGATGATGGTAGTTCAGACTAGAGGAGGTGATGGGGAGGATACTTGGGAGATGGGGCTATATTGGAGGCATATTTACTATGTAGACCTTCAGAATTTAGGAAATAAACATATGGAGAAGAGGAAGAGGAGAATCAGGTGTGTCTAGGTAGATGGCCAATGATGTGTTCGGAAAGGAAAAGCTACAATTTGATTTTGGAATATTGAATTTGAGGGGATTTCCTTGGAGGAGTGGCATAAGGCAATTGACTTGCTTTCAGAGGGCTTTAGGAATCTTGAGATCTGTGGACAGCTCATTTCCCAACTTCCTGTGAATTCTCAATGTGCTGTGCTATGGTTTACACTTGACCTTGACTGTTGTAAGTCCCTTTGCCCCTTGACAAAAGACATAACTTATTATAGCAATTTGGCTGAAAGCCTGAAATCCTCTTTTTTGATGGGCAGTAGTTGTGCTGGTTCTTCTGAGCCCCTCCCACCTTTCCTATGGCCTGGCCCAAGCACCAACTATGGAATCCCATCCTGCCTGGACACTGTAAGGAAAGCTGTGCAGAACTTCATAGAGAACTGGTCCATTATCAAGGCTTTAGAGATTGAGTTAAAAGCTTTTTTTTTTTTTAAGTCAACTCTTACTTCTATTGAGTAAGATTACAGCTCTCTCTTAACTTCCTAATTATACTCTTATAACTTCTGTCGCCACAAAATCTTTCAATTTGTAAGTGCTTAGTAGTTAGTGATATTTTAAATCATATTTACTATATTATTTGATTTTCAAATAACAGATACAAAATACTGAACATTGATCTTGAAAAAATGAAGAGTCCTATGTGCATGTATGTCTTTCATATGTTAATGGTAAATTTTTCTTCTGTAACATGTAACGCATTCATGAGTTAGATTGATACTCCATTCACTTTTATGGTTCTAATTAAATATCTATAATACCATTGATTTACATACATGGCACATTTTATTAATATACTATAATAAAAACCATCATATGAACATATGTAAAGAATTTATACATAGATATTTAGTATTCTTTTTTAAAAATTGTAAAATAAACTTTAAACTGTTGTTTTCTCTAATATAAAACAATATGTTAGGTTTATGAAGTTCGTAGCTTATGGCTAAGGAGCTGTCATTCATGGACTGTACTAGTTGTATACTAGAGAACACCAGTAGATTTACATATCATATCTAACAAGAAAAATATGTAAAGTCAAGCTAACATAATTATGTTTTTCAACATACGGCTACATTCCAATGCTTCTTGAATGTCCTTAAAATAAAAATTTATTTCTTTTTTTTAAAAAAAGATTACTCTGTCTTAACAACGAGCCTCAGTTCAAATGCTTTAGGAACTTCTGCTATCCCAGTTATCCCATGAATAGAGTCATGAGTTCCTTAATATGTAGCAAAGCTTATAATTGGAACATGGAAGAGACTGGGAAAGCCTCATAAACAGTCATCTGATCCTGTCAAGGAGACACCTGAAGTAGCCTGTTGGGGACCAGCCTTCCAGATTCCACTGAGCTTCATCTGTAATTCCTCTAAGTTTAGGGAGGCCCAATCTGCGCATGAGCTCACTGACTCCGTCACTTGCCCCTCCTTTAAGATTTTCATTCTTGAGTACTCTGTTCTGCTCAGTCTGAGACTTTCCTTTTAAATCAACAAACATTCATCAGCCTTTCCCAAGAGATAGAGTACATAGTTTTGTTTCATGGAATATTGTAGTGATTTGATCTTCCTTCTCCCTGTATTCCAAGAACAGGATAAAGGAAGATATTAGAGGAAAACATGGAGAAGCAAAGTGAGTCATGGCAAAGACTAGTCCACACCCGTCCTTATTTAAAGTTATAAAATGTGTAAGGGAATTCATATGTGTCTCTGAGCTTTGGCTATAGCAAGAGAAAGGACAGTTCAAAGTCTAACAATGAGCCAGCTTCTCAGGGAAGCATCCTTGAGGATGGAAGGAACTTTGGTCTTTGGTTCTTATAAAGGGGACAATAGCATAAGCCTTCCAGGGCTATTTCACCTCACAATTCCCTGCTGTCAATGAGATGAGGGCTTTCCCAGGCCAGTGCCCATAAGCAGCTGGCACAGGGCTTCTGCACACTGATGCTGAGTGATGGAGATGCTCGGGACCTGTTGTTCTGCCTTACTTGTTTCTCCTCTGGTATTGTTTCTGTTTGCTCTCTTGTCCACACTGGGATATGTCTTACCTAGAGGGTTGAGGTGCATTAAAACCTTCTGGACATGTCTTCCATTCTCTCCTGGTCAAATGGTCATTTGTGGCTTTAGGTACCACCCAAACTCTCCTCCTCTGGGAACCTTCTCAGGCCAAAGCCCCCTGAGCTACTAATGGAGATGGGGCCAGGGATGTCCTTCTTCACTGGGTTTGTAGTTCGGTTTCAGGACTCTGCCTTTCTTTGACTACTGTGGGGTATGGGATCAGCCCCAGTGACAAATCAGCACTGACAGTAGCATAAGAAACAGCCAAACAGCCACACCAGTGGAAATGGTTGCACTGGAGGAACCCCCAAACTGATAAGTGGTGACATCACTTCAGAAACTGTCCACAAAAATCAGATTGTATTAAATCAGGTTATAGGAACTTGGGGTCTCAGGATGATTTAGAACTTGAACTCACTAGCGGTTGAGGAGAGAGCCCCAAAGACCATGCTCTGTTTATGTAGGCATCCTACCATCTGACCTTCTCTTTGGGGAAGGAACAGTGGAAACAGGCTTAGGATGCCAGGACCTTGGTCCTGCCTGGATGAGCTTGATCTTACCCCATCACCACTGTGCATGCCAGCTTTTCCATTTGTGAACTTGAGGGTTATTTTGGATTGTTATAAGAATTGCATGAGATAGACTGTGGATAACTCTTGGCAGAGTGATTGCTTACTACATAACTACATATTGCTTGTTGATGTTTCTGAGTAATAATTAATAGCAATAATCACTGTGGTAGGCCAGAACAGAAATTCTGCCATGTGGGTTCCAGGCCCTAGATCTTCTCATTGTGTACAAAATTAACAGAAAAGGATTACACGTGGCAGCACAGTTCTGCCTCACAGGAAATGAAGGTGCAATCTTGGGGAGTGCAGGCAGCAATAACGGGCCTTGGGGAAATCTTCCTGAGAGGACAGGAAGCTGAAGCCAGGGAGAGCTCCTCAGTACACAGGAAGGGAAAGACATTGAGAAAGGTCATACCCAAAACACTGTTGGCTCAGATGCTAGTCTATTCATAAGACCAGGAACCCCAAAGGGGGACTTTTGGCTATAAAATGATGAGATAAAATCATGCAAAGATCCATGAGGCCATACTTTGCCTAGAGCAAGAAACTGAGGTGGCCATCTGGGCTGCCTCAGCACCACAGGGAGTAGGGAGATTTAAGCTCTTCGTGCTTCTTGCTGGAGTGGATGTCAGAACCCTCTCAGCCAGCTGGGGGACTGGTCTGTGCATCTGTCTCTAACACAGTGTCTTCAACATCCATTACATGCCAGGGAAAGTGAGGTATTCAGCATGCAGAGATGGTTGCAACAATAGCCATATGCCTCAAAGGACACAGAGCAGGAACTAGTCACTTCCCAACTCGTATTGAGAAACAACACTGGCAGAGTTCAGTTGTTGGGTAAGACCAGGTGTGAATTCTGTTCCTGCCACTAGATCAAGATAGCGGCCCACATTCACTACCTTCTTCATCTCAAAGATGAGATGAAAATGTCACCTTCATCCTGAGAGGAATGTAGTAGATTTAACAAGTGGATGGATAGTAATCATTTTTGCAGCTGTCATTAAAAAAGTAGTGCTCAATAAACAGGATCAACTATTTTACTATCATTACCACCTTTATAATCAAATCATCTCATTTTCCAATGAGTGAACTTTTAAAATTACGTATTTCCTACTAATGGCAACTAGGCAAAATCAGCTTTCATTGTTATGTCGCAGCCCACTTATGATAGCATTCTTTGTGCAATCTACAATAATAGATAAGCAACATGGGAAAAGTCTGGAGTTCTCGAGCACGTTCATAGCTTTTGTTTCACGTATTTATTTCCATTCAAATTGACTAATACTTGTTGCAGCCCATGTTCAGAATTGGGTAGTTGCTGCCCCTGTCTTGCCTTCCAGAACTGGTTTTACGTGGTAGTGATCACACTGTGTGCACATGCTGTTTTATACTGCTTCCTTTGCCATGACGCTCCCCTTTTGCTAGTGTTCATGAATATCTACGTCAGCTGCAGCATTTTCTTCCATGGGGGGGGGTTGCTATAATTCACTTCACTTGCCCATTGTTGAACATGAAAGTTGCTTTCAGTGTTTTGCTGGAGAAGAGTATACAGCAAGAGAACTCTGGGCAGAGTGCTAGCTTCTGTGCTGTTTCCACACATGGGTAGAAATACACACTTCACCTTAGTAGTACAGAGTGTGAAAAGAAGCTCTCATTATTGTATGAAGATGAAAAATTCTCCTCTGCTGACCTCATTGTCCGTGGGAGGAAATCCTCGGTATGCTTTCTGATCCCTTAGCCTCCTCATAAGCAAGGATGTGGACCCAGACAGTGGGCTTCATGTAGTAGCTGCTAGGTTGGGCATGGTTAAGGAAGGCTTTTCTTCAACAGAACAAAAGAGATGGTGGCATCACTTTGATTTTGTGTTTTTAGTAATGGAACTGAAAGCATTTGCTTCTCCTGTAACGGAATCTGGCTTCTTGACAAGCTCTTGAAAGCTGTAAAAAAAAAAAAAAAAAAAAAAAAACCCTGGAGCATTTGCTCATGCAAAATGAGATCACCCACAGCCTAACATATGTTTATAAAATAAGCTTGGCCTTAGGACTCTAGAGTTACACTGTATCAAGGAACTGGCTGATGCAGTGCCTATGACCTACCTGTCTTCTGAGACATACATATGGACATCATAAATTGGTCAAATGCCACAATTGGTAGATGACAGCTAAGCATAGCCTTAGTACAAAAAGTCCAGCCTTGCTCTGGTTGGGTGAAACCGACTTAAGAAAGAGCTACTGCACTAACTGTGGGCTGCATGTAGAAAGCAGTCCTCCCTAGCTGAGGACTCCTCCACATTGATTTTGATGGGAAGAGCTGATAATGACTTGCCAATTATGAAACAGTGACCGTACTTGTTTTCCATCAGGTTTCCAGAGGCATTTGTGACCTTCAGTTCGTTTAGGAGCAGGTTCCCTGAAGTGTCTGGGTACTGTTACTGTGCTGACAGCCAGGGGCGGGAGCTGGCTGAGACAGGTGAGCGGCCCCCCTTCGGGCCATGTGAATGGATCAAGTGAAGTTTTGGGGTTCTAGTGCTTATGGCAGACATGACACTGGCCTTCTACATTGTTGCTGGCCTGCTAGAGGTGCGCAAGAGGACGCAGCCCTAGCCAACGTTCATCTGCGGTAGTCTGGTTGCAGCTGCTGCTCACTCACTTTTCACGCTGAGAAAGGTGTTTACCTTGCAGTATGGCAAGTGGCGCACAGGGTGGGTTTTCGGCTACGTTCTGTAGTAACACTCCTCTGTGCTGCCAGCAACCTTGATGGCGACCCTGACTTGCACATTGTTAAAATATGGTTCAAGGCATGTCCAACCTATGGCCCAGGGGCTGCATCATGCTGCGTATGGCCAAGGGTAGCTATGAGTGCAGCCCAACACAAATTCATAGACTTACTTAAAACATGATGAGTTGTTGGTATTTGGGGCTTATTTGCAGGTTTTTCTCACAGGTTTTTATGTAACTTGGTTGCGTGGTTCTCTAACGTATTGCAGTTGATGATGTCATTTGGCAATGTCAAAAGGTTGGACATGCCTGGACCCTCTGAAAATGCTGTTGGTGAAGACTGTCCTTTTGACATCTGTTAATCCAGCAAGGTTAGGGCTTTCTTTTGGAATGAGCGTGTCCCTGAAATGCTGTCTGCTTTTGCCCAGGCTTGGAGTTGCTACTGGATGAAATTTACGACACCATTTTTGCTGGCCTGGACCAGGCTTCCACCTTCACTGACAGCACCATGTACCGGATATTGCAGAGACGCTTCCTAGCAGTTCAATTGGTCATCTCTGGCAGATTCCGATGTAAGTGGGTAAAAGACATGCAAGGGTATCACTTGGGTCTTAGGGTCACTCCAGTCTGTATGGTTGTTCAGTCAAGGGAAGTGCAGGGGGTTAGCTCTGGGCAGCAAGCTTCCATTCAGGCTGTGAAAGAACATATAAGCCTTATTCACGTATGTCTCCTTTGCTGCATGGTTTCTTCCAGGTCCTACAAAGTGTGAAGTGGAGCAGTTTGCTGCCACAAGCTTTGGTCACCCCTACATTCCGAGTTGCCACAGAAATGGGGACTACCAGGCAGTTCAGTGCCAGAAGGAAGTGTGCTGGTGTGTGGATGCCCAGGGAGCAGAGATCCCTGGCACTCGGCGGCAAGGCCAGCCTCCATCTTGTGGTGCGTTTCCTCTAGGGCCATCCTTTCCCATCTCCTCAGAGCCTGTTACTGCCACTGCTTCTCCACACCAGTCTCTTGAGCCTACTAATCAACTGCTGATCGAGTGTGACCCAGGTGCCCTTCAAGTTGTGCCTGACTAAGGAGTAGTTTGTTGCCATTACCTTTGGGCACGTTTCTTGTCTCATGCCAGACATAGTCACATCCTCAGAGAGCTCGAGGAGAACTGAGGGACTCATAGGAAACAGACCAGAAAAGAGAGCTAAGTCTTCATGTGCTGTGGGAGGATTGGACACAGGGAGCTGAAGGCCACAGACGGAGTTCGTTCATTCTATTTCAAAGCACATGGGAGGCCTTCATGGAAGAGGTGACAGTTGCTTAGCGTCTGTGGTGGTGAGACATGGTTAGAACATGAAGTAGGGGCACTCTGCACTTTGTGACTAGAGGCAGAGACAGGAAGGAGCAAGACAAGACACTGATCAGAAGCACTTCTGATAACCAAGACTTGGGGCTTCATGCTGGAGGGAAGTAAGCCTGGTGTCAGGTTCACTCTGGCGATGTCTCTTGGGCTGTGTGCACAAGACACGTCTCCCAGCAATGTTAGATGAGGAAGTGGAAGAAGCCTTGGAACCAAGGCAAGACAACCAATCAGAAAGTCATCTCAGTATCCTCAGGAGAGAGGGTGGGGACCTCATGAGTTCCAAGGGCTGTTGTCACAAAATAACACAAGCTGGGCAGCTCTTCACTGTCTTGCAGTTCTGGAGCCTGGAATTCCAAAATCCAGGTGGGGGTAGAGCCTGTGCTTCTGCAGGTACCAGCTAGATCCTCTCTTGACTCTTCTAGCTCTGGTGGAGGCCAGCCATCCTTCAGCTTACAGTGGGACTTCCCCCATCTCTGCCACCGTCCCTCTGTCTCTGTGCCTCTTGTAAGAATATAAGTAAGCTTGGACTAAGGACCCCTAAACCAGTGTGGTCTCGTCTTGACCGGTGATACCTGCAGCGACACTTTTGCCAAATTTTTACATTCTCTTGGAAGAAATGTGCAATTTGGAGGGACACTATTCTACCCAGTATGGTGACCAATGTTAGGGCAGAAAGAGGGATGTAAACCTCAGAAATATCACTGAGCATCTGGTCTCATCTCCCCAGCAGGATTAAGGGGACAGGGTAGCTGCTGATGATGGAGAGGGAGGAAGCCAGGAGCACACAAGCACACAACCAGGGGAGCTAAGCACAGTGAAGGAGGAACTAAAGTGTCATGGCTTCAAGCCAGACATGTATGGATGCTCAGTCAACAATTCCTCTTAAATTGTTCAACCTTTCCTACTGCCACAATTTGAATATTCTGCATGCTTTTTGGAAGTATTCTATTTGATAAGTGCACAGATGTCAAAAAAGAGAAATTTAAGACACTTCCTTGGGAGGTATTTGTAACCATGTTCTAGTTCTATTAAAACCTGGAGAATGCTTCATCCTCTCGCCTTCAGATGGAAATGAAGAACCATGACATTCCAAGTTAAAACAAGAACTCAAATGCATGGATGGGCCACAGGCTTTCGCTCTTTCTCACTTGCACACCAGTTCTGTTGCTGTGGCAACAAATGCTACATGGGGATATCTGGGTTTCTTTCCTTGGAAACACTACATAACAAATGTATGGAGGGACTCGGTTCTCAGTGTAGAAAGAGAAGCAAGGCAGTGAACTTCCTCCACGCCTCCTATGATGCAGATTAAGGAACACAGTGGTCTTCCTGAGGGATCTGTTACACGTTTATATGTTGAAGGCCCCCCCCCATATGTTCCAGTTCTTTTCCTGTTGCCTGGTTACAAAGGGAGGTTGGTTGGCTTCCTTTTTGGTATCTGTATGAATCAAGAGGAAAGAATTATTTTTGAAAGTGGAAGGTGGGGCAGTGGTTTAGAAGGTCCCCCAAGATTTATGGATTTGTGGATAAAAATGGAACTTGCGTACTTCAACCTATGTGAAGAGAGATACATGGCTTTTGAGCTTTTAGTTTTTTTCCCTGATGTGATTACAGTCCCAAAGATACTTATACAGAACAGTCTGACTATGCTTGGAATTGACTAGCTGATCACCTTCTCACTAGTAATTTAATGGAAAGATCAAGAAACCTGAGGGGCACACTAACTGTGTTTACTTGCTCTGCATTTTAGTATTCTAAGAAATGATGCAGCTGGGCGTGGTGGCACACACCTTTAGTTCCAGCACTCGGGAGGCAAAAGCAGGCAGATCTCTGTGAGTTTGAGGCCAGCCTGGTCTCCATAGTGAGTTCCAGGCCAGCTGGGACTGCAGGGAGAACCTGTCTCAAAAAGACAAAAAAAAAAGGAAAAGAAATGATGCAGTAATGAAATAGGTTGTATTTTTAAGATTACATGCCTGAATGTAGGAGAACATTTCTTGCTATATGAAACACTGGTGGTATTCAAGGTACAGACATTATCCCAAAAGAGACTAGAAACTAGTTAGTCTAGACAAGATTACCCAGAGAAGGCATTGGGGAGCCACAGGAAGAGCATACGGTAAAGCATTAAAGTCTATTAAGAGTTCCAACGAGAGGAAGCTGGGAAGCAGCATCCCAGTTAACACGAACAGGACTTTGTTAGCAAACTGGGCTCCTATGGCTGCCAGAACAAATTGCTACAAATGGGGTGCCTTAGATAGCAGAATTTGTTCTCACAATCCTTACACGGGAAGTCTGAAGTCGAGGTGTGGATAGAGCCTTCCATACTCCTTCTGCACAGAACTGTTGACAATTTCTGGTCTCCTTCACTTGTGCCTGCATCCATCACTTTCAGTCTGCATGCCTCAGTCTTCACATGGCCTCCTTCCTGTGTCTCTGTTTATGTTGACCTTCTTATAAGACACCAACCATTGGATGCCCAGCCCATCCTAGTCTAGATAACCTCATTTAACTTGATTACATTTGCCAAGACCCTGTTTCCAAATCATATTCAGGGGTTCCAGGTAGACATGAATTTTGCAGGGAACACTCTTCAATGCAGTGCAGTGGGCAAGTGTCTCATAGACTTGTAGAAAAGTGTCAGTGAGGTGGCAGAGTGGTCATGGGGATAGAGATAGTCACCCCCAGAAATAACCCCAATGGAGGCAGCTAAGGGCAGAAAGAAAAGTGTAAGAGGATACAGAGAAGGAAGTGGTCCACAACACAGGTGTGAACTTTCAGTATCTGACTACCAGAGGCCTGGGGCATTGGGGATGGAGCTCAGGACTTCCCATGAGGCTAACCTTGTCTCCACTTGCATTGTTTCATGCAGCTGAAGACCAGTCATGTGCTTCAGAAAGGCAGCAGGCTTTGTCCAGGCTCTACTTTGGTACCTCAGGCTACCTCAGCCAGCAGGACCTGTTCTCTTCTGAGGAAAGGCAGGTCTTTGGGAGTACAGACACATCCTGCCCACCCATGATCAAGCAGCTCTTTGTTGACTCTGGGCTTCTGCGCTCGATGGCCATAGAGCAATACCAAGAGTTTTCTGCATCAGAAAGCCTACTCAAAGAAGCCATCAGGGCGGTTTTCCCTTCCCGAGAACTAGCTCAGCTTGCTCTCCAGTTTACCACCAACCCCAAGCGACTCCAGCAAAACCTTTTTGGAGGGACATTTTTGGTGAATGTTGCCCAGTTTAACTTGTCTGGAGCCCTTGGCACAAGAGGCACATTTAACTTCAGTCAGTTTTTTCAGCAGCTTGGTCTCCCAGGCTTCCAGAATGGAGATGCACCGACAACCTCAGCCAAGCTTCTCTCTGTGGGATTGGACTCAAACTCTACCCCGGAAACTCTCCATGCCTCTGAGAAGACTGTTGCTATGAATCACTCAGTTATGGGCATCTTTGGCTTCAAAGTCAACATACAAGAGAACCAAAATGCCTTAAAATTCCTAGCTTCTCTCCTGGAGCTTCCAGAATTTCTTGTCTTCTTGCAGCGTGCTGTTTCTGTGCCTGAGGATGTAGCGAGGGACTTAGGAGACGTGCTGGAAATGGTGCTCAGCTCCCAGGCCTGTGGACAGACCCCTGGGAGGCTGTTTGTCCCATCATGCACCTCTGGGGGAAGCTATGAAGAGATCCAGTGCTTTGCTGGAGAGTGTTGGTGTGTGGATTCCAAGGGCAAAGAACTTCCTGGCTCAAGAGTCAGAGGTGGACGCCCCAGGTGCCCCACAGAGTGTGAGAAGCAAAGAGCCCTTATGCGGAGACTCGCAGGCAGCCAGCCAGCTGGCTCCAGCTTTTTTGTCCCCACTTGTACTAGTGAGGGATATTTCCTCCCTATCCAGTGCTTCAACTCCGAATGCTACTGTGTTGATGCTGAGGGTCAGGCTATTCCTGGAACTCAGAGTACACTTGGCAAGCCCAAGCAGTGTAAGTCTGTTGGGTATTTATAGACTTTTCAGTCTCTCTTTAGACCAGAACCCAGTACATTGCAAGAAACTGAGTTTAGTCATGGCTAAAGGGAAAACTTCAGTTAACAGAACAATTAGCTGTCTAAGCAAAGCATTATACAGGGAAACCCGGACAGCATTAGCCATTTTAGTGAGCTAATGGGAGATTTGCTTGTCCTTAGGAACATGCATATGGACTGAGGAGATGGCTCAGGCAGTAAAGTACTCACTATACAAGCATGAGGACCTGAGTTTGGATCACCATTATCCACCTAAAAGCACAATGGGTGATGTGCATCTGTAACCCAGTGCTAGGGGGCAGAGGGCAGGTGGAAACAGGCAGACCTGCGAAGCTCACGGGCCAGTCTAGCCAAATCAGCAAGCTTCAGGTTTTAGTGAGAGACCCTGTCTCAGAAAAATAAGGTAGAGAAGGATTGACGAAAACATTCAACAGTGACTTCTGACCTCCATATGCATACACGTGTGCACAAACACACACATACACACAAACATACACGCATGCACAAGAGAAAGTGCCACACACATTTCTATGGCGCAGGTCAGTACTTGGGTTAGCCACCAGGTGTCCTCTGGTTGGATATCATTTATAAGTTTAGGACTGTCAAGGTTCCTGCCTCCTTATAAGTTTAAATGCTTTAGACAGGGAGGTGGCCACCTTGATCTTTGTAGCTTATTCGATATGTTAAATACCTGCTCTTGTTTCTACCCAGGTCCCAGTCCCTGCCAGTTACAGGCAGAGCAAGCTTTCCTCAGAACAGTGCAGAGCCTGCTCTCTAACTCCAGCACCCCACCTGCCCTCTCCAACATCTACATCCCACAGTGCAGTGCCAGTGGGCAGTGGAGACGAGTGCAATGTGATGGGCCCCCTGAGCAGGCCTTCGAGTGGTATGATCGATGGAACACTCAAAACAGTGACGGCCAGGAGGTGACCCCTGCCAAACTGCTGATGAGGATCCTAAGCTACAGAGAAGCAGCATCCAGAAACTTCAGTCTCTTTCTTCAAAGTTTCTATGAGGCTGACCAGGAAGGCATCTTCCCAGAGCTGACACAGTACCCTTCTCTTCAAGATGTCCCACAGGCATTACTGGAAGGGGCCCTGATTCAGCCTAGAGAGAACATTCTCCTGGAGCCCTACCTCTTTTGGCAGATCCTAAGTGGTGAGGTCAGCCGGTACCCAGGGTCATACTCAGACTTTAACGTGCCTTTGGCACACTTCGACCTCCGGAGCTGCTGGTGTGTGGATGAGGCTGGTCAGGAACTGAACGGAACTCGGGCTGAGTCAGGCAAGATCCCAACATGTGAGTTGACTCATGTGAAGAGATAACTCTGTATTCTTTGAAAAGGCTGTCTGGTGGGAAGGTACTGAGTGATAATGCAGTAATGGAGTTCAAAGATGACCAGGAGCATCCTTGCAATGTTTGCCCGAGAGAATCAAGGTTCAAAGAGGGCATGTGAGTTCATAAGTTGACAAGGTTAATACAGTCCTATGGTAAGATAGGAGAAGGAGACAGGATAGTCCCTGGAAGACCCTAGCCAGGTATCCTGGCATACACAGGGGTGATCAATAAGAGACTCTGCCTTAAACAAAGTAGAAGGTGAGAATCAACACCTGAACTGTACTTTTGATCTCCACATGCATACCATGGCATGTGAGCCTCCATACTCATATACATGAATATGTAAACATACACAGACCTCCCACACACATACAGAGAAGGGAATCAAGACATATTTGATTAAGAACACAGTCATGTTTTGAAATTTCAGAAATTAAAGGCTCCTGTTCATCTCATGCCCTCAAAAGAATCAAAGGAGCACCTCCTCCATTGAACTCACTATGTGTCTGGTAGAAATAAGTATCACCAGGGTATCTTCCCTTCTACTGATAACTATGGGGCAGCATGTACATGCCCTGTACCAAGCCCTTCAATTATAGACCCTCTCAGAATGATTAAAGCATCTCATGAGAAATTGGAATAGAGGTGCCTGTAACCCCCATTGTTCAGGGGGCTGAAGTTTAGAGAAGCCAAGCACATTATCTATCATCAGATAGCTAAAAAAGTGAGTAAACAGTAGGGACCAAGGGCATTTCTGGGAGACATGCTCTTTACACAAGCACAGGAATAAATCTATGGATGGCAGCACTTGTCTGTCCACCTGTATCTCAACCTCTACGTCCAGCCACCCACCCACCTCCCCATACCTGTCTATCTTAGATATAGTTCAGATCAGTGTTTCTAGGGTAAGACTGTCTAGATTGGAATTCTGAGTCAGTTACTTATCTGGGAACTTGCTCAAGTTATATGATTTCTGCAGGCTGGAGTCTCATCTGGTTAGCTTCACTGTCAACTTGGAACAGCCTACAACTATCTGGGAAGAGAATCTCAGTTGAGAAATTGACTAGATCATATTGACCTGTGAACCTGTCTGTGAGGGACTGTCTTGATTACTAATTGATGTAGGAGGGCCCACTGTGGGTAACACCATTCCTTAGGCAGAGGGTCCTGAACTTTATAACAAAGCTAGCTGAGTATAAGCCTGTCTGCCAGTCAGCAAGCAGCATTCTCCAAGGTTCCACTGTACTTCTTTGGTTGCGAAGTGAGTTAATTGGTTGTAAGTAATGCTATGTAGAATAACAAACAGGCCTGCCTTCAAGTTCTTACCTTGACTATTTTCAATGATGTAAGCCAAATAAATCCTTCCTCTTCCATGTTGCATTTTGGTCAGGATGTTTTGTCACAGCAACAGAAATGAAAGGAGGACACATGGGACTGAGGAGTATCTTCTCAGACTTACACAGATTAAATTTTTACGTGGCATGGTGTGAACATTACGTATCACTAATCTTACGGAGGTTCCCTCATGAATGCTGAGCGAATGAGGGGAAGAAGACAAAGCAGAACGAGCTGGGCTTGGTGAATGATTCCATCTGTATTTTTATTGCCCTAGGTCCTGGCTCCTGTGAGGAAGTGAAATTTCGTGTCCTGCAGTTCATTAAGGAAACAGAAGAGATTGTCTTAGCTTCCAACAGTTCTTCCTTTCCCCTGGGAGAGAGTTTCCTAGCGGCCAAGGGAATCCAGCTGACCAATGATGAGCTCAGCCTTCCTCCTCTCTACCCATCCCGGGAGGCTTTCTCTGAGAAGTTTCTGCGTGGGGGCGAATATGCCATTCTTTTGGCTGCACGGTCCAGTGAGTACTATGTGCTGAAGTTTCTTACAGCATCTCTTTGGGGAAAGCATAAGTTTGCATTTGGCTCTCCAGGATTTGGCTTGGTTGCCCCAGTCTGTTGGGTTTCTGGAAAGGCAGGGTGGCTCTGTGACCCCAGCCACAGCTTTTCCCAAAGTCTTGCAGATCCTCCAGTGGAGCTACCATGGGTTCCACACTGTGTACTGCAGATGGTGCCTGCAGGCTTGAGAACACAGCCTTGTTAAAATGCTAGTGACTCTGTATACTTCCTCCCCACCACACAACTGTAACCGTTCCCCTTCATTCCCAAGACTGAAGGGACTACCTGGAGGAGAAAGCAGAGGACCCTCATTCCTGAGGAACCATTGCTCATGTGAGCCCATCCAAAGAGCAACTCCCAAAGGCTTATGTCAACTTTGTATGTGACAGAGGAAGAGAGCCATAGTTATGTGGTTCAGTAACAACTGCACAGTGCTTGAACCAAGCTCCTGAGCAGACACTTGCATGCTAAGCTCTAAGCACACAGTCAGATCTTTGTGTTAATCCTCTAACACTTTCAAAGAACAAAGCTTGATTCTTACACCATCTTGCCACCGTCTTGATTCTTACAACAGAGAAGATGAGTTATTGGTTAAGTCACTGTGCATCTACTAACTATGGAAGTTAAGGTGAACAGCCTGGTGATCCAGGCTTCAGGTCCATACCCTCAATACCTTGTGCTCTGTTCAACTGATCTTGGGGCACCTGGAGTCAGTGCCAAGACCTAGATCATCTGAGAGCCAGTGTCCTTCCTTCTCTGCCCACAGCTTACTCTAGCCAGAGGCTCTGACCCCACTGAGTTCTCGCTGACCTCATATCAACAGGGATATGGGATCCATCTCTTTCTTTCTCTCTGAGCCTCACCTGGATCTCCATCCCTTCTAAGTACTCTCAGGGGATTCTCTGTTTAAACCATTCCAGGCTTGAGTGACAACACTTGTGCAAAGCCAGAGTGAATCCCTTGCAGAAGGATGGAGACTTCCTACCTTCCCCTGGTGGTGTCTGCTGCTGGTTGGGAATGGTGTCTTTAACCCCAGAGAAGGATTTCACAAAGTGCTCCATTTCCTGCCTTTCTCCATTACCAGACCATTGCTCTGGAGGCCAACGCACGGTACCATCCTAACCTTCCTTTGTGTCCAGGGCCTGCTCAGCACCTGGTCCAGGCAGTCCTGTGGTCACTTGCCTTGCTGCTCCCTCCTCTTTCCATGCCCCTTATTCTGCCTAGTTACCCCCTTTCTCTATTCCCCAGAGACCTGGGCACTTCTGATTCTGACAGGAAAGTAGTTACTTGAAATTTTGTGAATGGATGGAGCTTGATGCACTCACAGGGAGAGGCCCCAGTGGCCCTTCACAGTATGGGGATGCAGAGGAAATGAAGCTGCTGGTGCCAGAGATTTGTCAGTGCATGGCATGGTGACATTTTCTTCAGAAGTCAAGTTGAGAAGTTCCTCTCTAGCTAGCCTCATGATTTTGCATGCCTGAGGCTACAAAGAAGAAGATTCTAGAAAGAATGAGGCATCCCAGCTGCACTTTACTTTGAGGGGCTGGGGATTGAGGGCCCAGAACAAAGATAGACTGAAGGCCACAAAATACCTATGGCCAACAGAACATGGCAGCATTGTCTAGAATCTGGTGAGGCTGGAGAAAAGCATGGCACATGGCTTATCACCTACTAGCTCTTTTGATATGGTATATAACACATAACCCTGAGCAAATGCAAGTTGGCTACTTGCTCCTGGTTATATAGTCAAGAGGTGTGGTATCTGAATTTACACAGAGGCTTATCAGCTTCAAGAGCCCCATGCATAGCACCAGGCTACTTCAAAGGTGGTTTCTGATGGGGGGTTGGTGCTGTCCTTATATCTGCAAGATCTTCTTCTGGAACCATGAAGCCCATTTCCAATGTGCAGCAGGTTGGGAAGAACTCCCCTAGTATGCAGAAGACAGCTACTGCCCCACTTGTACCAGAGATGGCAGTCCTCTGGGATCTGGAGGAGGAGCCACAACCTTAGCTCTGGCACCCACATTTGTAGAGAGGAGATTGCAGGCCAAATAGGAGAGACAACAGTCATGTAGGAGAGTGGTGGGAGCCCAGGATGAGGAGCTGGGGGACCTGAACCAGATGGCTGCATGCTTTGGCTACTGCTCACCTCTTTGCCTCGTCTCAAGGGTGCATATGCATGGCCTTTATGTCAATTCTCTCTCTTTCTCTCTCCTTCCCTCCCTTCCCTTTCCCTCCCTCCCTCCTTCCTTCCCTCCCTCCTCCCTCCCTCCCTTCTTTCTCTTTTGCTTTCTTTCTTTCTTTCTTTCTTTCTTTCTTTCTTTCTTTCTTTCTTCTTTCATTCTCTCTCTTCATTTCTTCCCCTTTTTTTCATATCAACCCCAGGACTCCCCCCTTTTTTTCTTTTAATTTTGAGAGAAGTTAACTCCCTAAGTTTCCCATGCTGGCCTCGAACTTACTCTGTAGCCATGACTGGCCTCCAACATGAGATCATCTTGCCTCTGCCTCCTAAAGGGAAAGATTACTAAGTTTCCCATGTTGGCCTTGAGCTTACTCTGTAGCCCTGTCTGGCTTCCAACTTGAGAGCCTCTTGATTCTGCCTCCCAGAGGGAGGATTATAGGTAGTTGGGATTACAGGTTTAATTATTTCTTGAGTACGCGCCATGAGCCAATGTAAAATAAGTGTGAATCCCTGCATGAATCCTAAACACTAGCCTGGGAAAAGAACACTTACACAAATAGATCAGCATGTACCTGTTGTGTTAAAGGCAGTGAATGCTGTACAGAGGTGGGGGAGAGGTAGGGGCAGATGATGTGTGGAGGTAGAGGGAGAAATAGGGGTGGATGCTATGCAGAGGAGCCACATGGGGTGGAAGAGCTGTGGACTGGGTGCAGAGTCCTTAGCAGGGTTCACTTGGCCTTTCTCATTGAGTTTAGTTCTAACATGGGTGACAGTTCTGAATTTGTGGAGCTGTTGGGAACATTGGGTAAGGTTCTGTGGATTACAAGGCTTTGAAGAGCAGGAAAACAATTCATAAGAGTGTGGCAGAGAAGACTAGGAGGACAATCAGCATGGGCTGGCCCCATGTGGTCAAAGCCTACCCTCCATGTCCTGCTGCAAGACCAGGGTTAAGTGTCTTATCTGTCTGCCTTAGTGTTGTCACTGATCAGCTGAGTTGAGAATGCTTTATAGACCCATGGAGATAACTCAGTTAAGCATGTTCTAAGTCTGTCTAGCCCATAGCCCTATGGGCCACATATATCCCAGGATAACTATGAATATAGCCCAACACAGAACCATGAACTTACTTAAAGTGTTATGAGATTCTTTTGAGATTTTAGTTTTGTAATTCCACGGTATGGTTCTTGAGTGTGAACTTTGTAGATGACAATGTCCTGTTGCAATGTTAAAAGGTTGAACACATGACTGTGTGGTGTCAACCAGTGGACAGTGCCTGGTACCTTCACTGCTCATGACTCTTATCTGGAGTAAGGTGGCATGAAGCTACCCACTGGCCTAATCAGCTCTATGTGAAGTTACCAGAGAGCTACAGAGATTCTTCCACCTGCAGCCTACGGTTTATGTTTACAGAGCAATCTGCTGAGCACCTACCAGCTGTCCAAGGAGCCTCTGTGATGCTTCAGGTTGAAATGTTTGTCAGTTTATAGGAAGGCCATCTTATGTGGGATCAGGGCATGTTGAGAAGTGTGCTTGGCTTATCTCAATGACAGAGCCCAGGGGCCAACTTCCTTACTCTTCTTTCTTTCTGTGGCTCTAGCCTTGAACTTCTATAGGGGTCGCCGTGCTTCCCTGGGAGAGTCAGCTGGAGCAGTCAGCCCTCTGCAGCTGGACCCCTATGTACCACAGTGTGATGCTCTGGGGAGCTGGATGCCTTTGCAGTGCCACACTGGGACAGGTAAGAGGACCTTAGGATGGCAAGTGAAATGGGAGGCGGGCAAACCAGATCTTGGCCCCTCTAGCAACTAGGACAAACTCTTAGCCTCTCTGGCCTGGTCCAGGCCCCTTGCCTTACACAGGGAAGGAGGGACATTCAGTCAACCTGATGTCAATTGCTTGGGTTCTGGGAACATTGGATGCTAAGGTCCTAGAATTATAGACAATGTCAGGCAGGGGGCCTGGACCAGGCGACAGATAGGCCACCTTGCTGTAGTCCTATGACTGAAAAGCAGGGAAGTCGTTCACAGGATGCTCAGGAGACTCCCCAGCATGCATCCTAAGCTTCTTGCCTGTGGCTGTTTTCCAGGTTACTGCTGGTGTGTGGATGAGAGAGGCGAGCTGATTCCAGCCTCGCTGACTGCCCGCTCCTCCCAGAGGCCCCAGTGTAAGTGAAGCCTTCATCTGCCTATGCTTCTGGAGCCAGCTTGGTCACCCAACTGAGAACTCAAGTGTCTAGCCCTTCAGACTATCCCTGAGTATGCCCTGGACACAGTTTCCCAAGTCCCCAGGCCTGGGGCTCATGGTGACCTTGGCCCTTTCTCACTGGTTCTCCTACTATGGGTGTGCAGGGAAGAGCTAGACTAGTGACAGCCTGACTTTGGTCCCTGGGCCCTGGCTCCTGGGCAGCTCCAGCCACTCTTGAGATTTTAGCACCACCTCACATTGTTCCTGCAGCCTAGCTCCCACTGAAGGTTAGCTCTAGGCCATCAGTGAATGACCCCCTGGACCCCTCAAAGCTCCAGACCATTCCTGTGTGTCTCTGTTCCTGAACAACAGCCTGCCTCTCCTCTGAGGTTCCAGCTCTTTGAAAAGCGCTAGGGTTAACCAGGGCTCCCTACCTTCCCTCATCTTCATGACCATCTGCTGAGAACTCCCCTCTCTCATAGGCCCCACAAGCTGTGAGCGATCCCGAGTCAATGGGCTGCTTTCTGCTTGGAAACAGACTGGATCCCAAGGAAACCCAGCCCCGGGAGTCCTGTTCACTCCTGCCTGCCTGGAGGTGAGACTCCGAGGGCTCAGGAAAGGGTACAAAGTGTCATTGACACAGCCTCTCTGGCTGAGGTGGCTTTTCCTTTTTATAAATGTTATTATTTTTATTTTTATGTGTATAAGTGTGTTGCCTGCATGTATGTAAGTGCAATGCTCATGTATGTCATGCAATGCTCAAAGAAATCAGAAAAGAGCATCAAATTCCCCTGGAACTGGAGTTACAGATGGTTGTCAGCTGCCATGTGAGTGCTGGGAATTGAACCCTGGTTGTCTGTAAAAGCAGTCAGTACTCATAACCACTGAGCCATCTCTCCATTCCTGAGGTGGCTTTTCTAGTTTTTTGGTTCATTTGGCTTAATGAACTGGGAAAAGATCACAGGAGTCAAGGGTGTCTGTCCCAGTCCTGCTAGAACCTGGCTATATGTCCTTGGGAAGGTTACCTGCAGGGTCAGGCCAGCGAACCCTAACACAGGCCAGGAAAGGCAGAGTCAACACTGGTAGGTTCTGTTGTGTGGGTCCCCAGCCAGAGATGGAGTTTGGGTAACTGTCATATGACATATCTGTATTATTAGTTACAAGCACTAAGGCCCCTTTTAAGGCTCCTGATTACCAGTGATTTTGGGCTTGGGGCTAGATGGTTTGGGCCCAACCTGTCACTATCCAGCTCTGGGACATTGCTCCATCACTTCAGAATGAACCTTGACCTTCCCTGTCCTCAAATGGGACAACTTGCCCTTGTTCGTGGGTTGCTGTACCCATCATTTCAGAGCATCAATTCAATGCAGAACCTTCCCTTTTGTTTGAGAAGCTGTCACCAGTTGTTTGCAAAGGGAAATTCTTTTAAGATTTCCTCCCACCAGTAAGTGAGCTGCAAAGCTTTGCCTGTGATGAGGTGACGATGACTTCATTTCAGACAGGAGAGTACATCAGGCTGCAGGCATCAGGGATGAGTACCTGGTGTGTGGACCCAGCCTCAGGAGAAGCGACCCCACCAGACACAAACAGCAGTGCTCAGTGTGAGTAATTGTTCCTCCCCCTGTTGCCCTATGGCCTCCCTAGTGAGCACTGGGTATAGTCTCAGACCTGCTACCCCCACAGCTGGGAACACAAATCCTGATCCCACTGTGCCCACCTTTCTCATCTACAGAATAGGTGCTCTTTCTATCTTAACAGTTCTCAGAGAAGTCAGTGTGGAAGGAGCTGTCTGTGCTTTGGAACCAAGAAGCACTAGCCAGCATCTGTCCCTGCCCAAGGGATCATTAGTGCGTTGGGGGACAGCAACTGTGTTGCCCTGAAGCACTACAGACCCCACACCCCAGAGAATGTCTCCCCAGTGCCATGTGTTTGTGTCCTCTCTGCCGGAGACCACTGAGCTCCATTAACCCCAGGTCCAAGCCAGAACTCTTTGGTATAGCCAAGGGGCCCCAGGTCAGGCTCCTGTGGGGCATCTGGTTCTTTTACTTTGCATTGCTCGTGCTTGGGATCTTGTAACAAATTGTGATCAGCACTTGAAGGGAGGGGACACGCTCTCTTCCAGACTTTTATTCAGTCTGGCTCTCCAGCCTGGAAGGAAGCACTCCTATCCAACTGAGTCTCACAGATTCCCAGCAGTTCTCTAGAAGCCTCCACAGTCCTCTTTGCTAACTCAGGGCCTCCCCATGGCTCCACATTGCACCCTTGCCTTCTTTCTTTCCAACTGCTCGCCACTGAAATGTGTGAGGATGAGCCACTCCAGGCCAGGCAATGGGAGGGACAGGGCAGAGACCCCTGGGACACTGCAGGCAGCTGGCCTAGGGTGGCAGGAGTGGGGGAGGGATGTGATAGCTGTGCCTACACAGGGAGCAGAGGCTGTAGCCCTGCTCCCCACACTTGTCTCTGGCCAGGCCCAGGCCTCTGCGATGTCCTCAGGAGCGGAGCCCTGTCTAGGAGAGTCGGCCCTGGCTATCTACCAGCCTGTGAGGCACACGATGGGGGCTTCTCCCCAGTGCAGTGTGACCTGGCCCAGGGAAGCTGCTGGTGTACCCTGGACAGTGGAGAAGAGGTTCCTGGGACACGCATAGTGGGCAGCAAGCCTGTCTGTGAGAGTAAGTCCTGAGCCACTGGAAGAATCACAGGCTGCAAGCCTCATCCTATACCTGGGCTGGGAGTCTCAGGGAGGCTAAGCTGTAGGAACAGGAACGGGCAAAGAACACGCAAGGGATATGCACAGGGCTGATTGACAGGCTGTGGAAACCAGTGTGCACTTCCAAAGAAACAGCCTAGGTTTGAAATTGGAAAGAGCCTGGTGCTACTACCAGAGGAGGAGTCTGGGATGGCTCTCCCTGTTGTCCTGGTTTGGAGAAGCAGCCTAATTTCAGGATCTCAAGGGAGACTTGCATTTCTGACATCTAGAGAGCTATCAACTTGCTCATTAAAAAAGATTTATTTTTATTATTCCATGTGTGTGTTGGGAAGGTGGTATGTGTATATGAGCATAGATACCCTCAGAGACCACAGGTGAATCAGAGTCCCCGGAGCAGGGGTTATGGTTGTGACCACCTCATATAGGTGCTGGGAACCAACTTGAATCTTCTACAAGAGCAGTAAGTGCTCTTAGCCACTCAACTGTCTCTTCACCCCAACTGCTCATTTTGTTATCTAGAAAGTTATTTGACTATCAGATATTGAGATATACATCGTATGAGTATATATTAGAATACCAAAATAAATCTTTACATTTCAAAATGTACTATTTAAGAACCTACCATAGAGACAATGCTTATAGTTCCAGCACTAAAAGGATCACCAGTTTGAGGCCATCCTGTCTAACATACATAGCAAGACCCTGTCTAAAACAAAAACAAAACAACAACAACAACAAAAGAAAAATCTACCCTGCCCCAATAGGATTATTTCCCTTTTATTTCTCCTGTGTTCTCAAGACTTTGAATTGACATGACCAGGCATGGTAAACTGTCTATGAATACCTTACTTCAGGACAGGGAATAGAGATGTTAGTAAATATTATAGATTAGGCATAGAGGGAGAGGAAAGGCCTGGGCCCTGCCTGAGATCAGGGAACAAACAGGAAAGGGACCAACTAAGGAAAACAGAAAGATGGGCAGGAGCTGGGCTGTAGCCTGGCAGATGCCCATGACTGTCCTTTCTCCTGGTCCCAGGCCCACAGTGTCCACTGCCGTTCTCTGCACCTGATGTAGCTGGTGGAGTGGTCCTCTGTGAGACAACCTCAGGCCCAGGAGGGGCTGTGGTCCAGCAATGCCAGCTGCTCTGCCGCCAGGGCCACCAGAGCGTATTCCCATCAGGTCCATTGATGTGTAGCCTGGAGAGTCAGCGCTGGGTATCGCCACCACCATCCCCCCAAGCCTGCCAGCGTGAGTGACTTCTGGGGTATCTGTCGTACACTTTGCTCCCTCTTAGGGTCATGACTGAGGAAACTCTCTCCCATTTAAATTAAGCCTTTCCATAGAAAGCCAGGTGGCACCAGAGTAGGGGAGCTGGCCCTGTGGAGCACTGCTAGAAGGAGCAGATGTGCTCCACAGCTCCTGGAGTTAGGCTTTATTTGTGGCTCTCTGGTGCCATCTGTTTCATGGGAGAATTGCCATCATTCCAGTTCTCCCGGGGTGTCTTGGATTCAGGACAGACATTCAGCTGGTAGATGTCCCAGCAGCCAAGTTTGGGACCATGTATGATGTGCTTAGTGTTGTTTATCTAGCCTGACAGTGACCTCTAGCCTCTCCCCATGTCCACGTGGACCTCCATGGTAAATGCCTGGCACTGCAGGGGTCCAAGCCCTGTGCCAGATGGATGTCAGTAGCTTACGTAAACACCATCCTCTTTCTGTGCACAGGTCCTTCTGGTGCCACACTGACCCCACCTGACTAAAGCAAAAGCACACACATATGTGACTATGTGGTAGCATGGGGTTCTAGCCATGCCTGACTTGGCAAGGTCAGGCTAGGAGTAGCTCCAACAGACCAGGCAGAACTGGACAACCAAAACTTCAGGATGGAAGGACATCCTGGGTAGAGACTCAGATCCTAGGACTGGTCTGGATCCCTAGGCTATATAGCTGGCTGCCAGTGTCCAGGGAAATATTAGTTGCAAAGCACTCTGGGTTATAGAGGATTCTCATCCAGAAAAAGTCTAAGACGTGATTTGGAAAAATAAGAAACTTGTCCCTTTGTCTGTGGTAGAGTGGTCTCAAGCTGAAATCAAGACCAAGGGGAGCACCATGGAACACTGCACAACCTTAGATACCATCTACTCTTAGCTTGCAGAACCATGTGGCGTGGTGGCGTTCATGTGCAGAGCTGTAGGGAAAATTTTCCAGAAAGAATGTCACAGCCTTGTGAAGCACCCTGGTTTAAAGCCTGAGGTAGCTCTGAGCAGTCACACCAGCGTGTCAGAAAGCAGGAGCCCCTGAGGATGGAAGTGCAAAATGGCAGTGCTGGCTATTTAAGCTAAATGAGGATGGGCTCTTTGTATAGGAAAGAGTCCCACTGACCTGATGTGCTTGGCTGCAGGGCCCCAGCTGTGGCAGACCGTGCAGACCCGAGTGCACTTTCAGCTACTGCTCCCACCAGGCAAGATGTGTAGTGCTGACTACGCTGGCTTGCTGCAGGCTTTCCAGGTCCTCATACAGGATGAGTTGACAGCCCGTGGCTTCTGCCAGATCCAGGTACATGCTGGCCTTCCCCACAGTGAGGACTTGGGCTGAACGTATCAGCTGTCAGGAAACCTCAAGTGGGGAAGGGACTTTCCAGTGCCTCGTCCCTGGGAGCAGGGTGGTGGAAGATTACAGGAGTAAATGCATGCCCTTTAGGCTTCTGACATGGGCTTGACATCAGCAACTGCTCTGTGTCCCTGAACCAAGACGTCCCTCCCCATGTAGGTGAAGACGTTTGGAACCCTGGTTTCCAGTCCTGTCTGTGACGACTCCTCAGTACAGGTGGGGTGTCTGACTTCGGAGCGTTTAGGAGTGAATGTCACGTGGAAATTACGGCTTGAGGACATCTCGGTGGCCTCGCTTCCAGATTTGCAGAGCATTGGTATGTGTGTCTTCATTACCGTGTTGAAGAAACTGAGCAGCCTCATCAGGCCTCAGACGCTTTCCTTCTAATGGAGCTGGGGAAAGCACCAGCTTTCTCACGACAGTGAAGGAGAGTCATGTGCCTGGCCTTTGGGAAGAGCTAGCTGCATATGAAAACATATATATGTAAGTCAGCAGAGTTCTGCAACAGGGACAAACAGCATGATAAGCAACAGGGAGGCTAAGAGACTTCCATGAGCATCCTTTAGTTCTGATTTTCTCTGTGGAGAGGTGAAGCAGACTGTATGAACGAGCGATGAAGTGGGGAGAGTGAGTCTTCACTGGTTTACAATGTGTATCTACCCTTCCCAGACAGTTATGACAGGGGTGAATTGAGAGACCACAGAGATCTCAGCGGAAGGGCAGAGTCAGTGGTATGAGGAATGTCATGAGTCTGAGCCATGTTTCCATGAGCTTTCTGGTAGCCTAGGAGGTATTCCTCATATTTCCAAGCAGGGTCTGAAGGGTAACTCCTATTTTTCTTCTATCATCCGGTGGCAAGACAACCAGGGTCACTCAGTAGCTAGAACTTATTCTGTTCTATGGACAGAAATCCCAGAAAACATGACTAAAGCATCTCTCAGGAAGCAGGCTGCAAGTCTATCACTCTTTTTGGCCTCCTCTTGTTGCCATGGCAATAATCTATAAATTAGGGATCCCCTCAGCCTACCCCTGAGAGAGCCTCATAACTTGGAAGCATTTGATATTGCAGAAACCGAGATGTTTGTCCCCTCCTTCAATGTGGGGACAGTAATGACTGGCTTCAGGCCATGGCTGGCTTTCCAATGACAAGTTGCAACATGGATGTTTGCTATATACACGGATCTTCCCCAGCACTTCATGTGGCACTCCTTTGATTTCTTCTTGGGAAACTATATCCATCTTCATGTTTAGCAGAATAGTAAAAGCTGTGTTGCCTCCAGAAGGCCATGCCTTTCCTGTGGGCAGCCCCTATAGTCATGCTGTCCCTCGGGAACCTCCCCATCTGAAAGCATTCCCATACCTACTGAGCAGATGCAAACACCCAGGCTCAGAGGTGGTGGCTTCTGAAGACTGCGGTGGCTGAGTATCTGGATAGCATACCTTAGATTAATGACAAAGCGTACTATTTTATACCAAGTTGCATCCCATTGGTGCCATAGAGCCCGAGACTTGGACTGGAGTTTGACTTGTATGTGTGACTCACTTGTAACCTTGGGCCAGCCAATCTTGATCTCTGAGCCTGGTCTGTCCTTCTGTCTAGCAAGGGAGCACATGATGCCCATATGTCCCTTCCACCAGGATGTTCTACACAGCTGGGCCCTTCTTTATCCTCCTTGACCCTGCAGTGAACAGTTGGGTGACCTCTGCCTTTTCTGTGTCTTACAGAAAGGATCTTATTGGGTCAGGATCTCCTTGGACGCTTTACAGATCTCATCCAAAGAGGCAAGTTCCAACTTGATCTGGACTCCAAGACATTCTCAGCAGACACCTTCCTCTACTTCCTCCATGGGGACCACTTTGGCATCTCTCCCAGGATCCGGTTGGGATGCTTGGAAGGATTCTACCGAGTCTCAACCCCCAGTGAAGATAATCAGGATCCTCTGGGCTGTGGTAAGTGCCCCCCCACCTCTCTGGACTGTGGTCTGGAGCCTCAGAGGCTTCAAGAAGAGCCCCCAAACTCCAAGGCATCATCCATACATTGGTCAATAAGCATTTTCCACTTTCCACTTTGTGTGGGCTTTACCTACTAGTTATTGTCCATAAAGCTGGGCAGGAGGAAGAAGTCAATGTGCAAAGTTGTCCTTTCTGCTAGTTCTGCCCCACCTTGACCTCTGCGGCTGGCTCACTGTCTGTGTCAAGAAATTCACTGTCTGCCTTATAACCTGAGTGGACATTTGGTGGTCTGGTTGTAGCAAGATGTCACTCCTCAACTTGGCCACTTGCCAGCCCAATCTTGTGGCTCAGGGAGATGAGACCTGTTGCAGACTGGCTTCGCTGTTCCTGCACTAGCTGGTGAGCAGCTTTGAAGATCATTTCCACAGGAATGCAGCTGCAAAGTGAATGAAAGCTGTGTCATTTTCTTATTGCTGTCATTACAAATCACCCCAGACTCAGTCTATTATCATGGTTCAGCAGGTTGCATTCCAGCATGGGTCTATGGCTAGAATCAAAGCATCCTCAGGACTGCGTTCCTCTCAGAGGCCCTGGGGGATCTGGCAACACCAGTTTCTAGAGGCCAGCTATACTTCCTGGCCTAGGATCTCTCTTTAATTGTCAAAGGCAACAGCACCATAGCTTTCTGACCCTCCTTGCTTCCTGAATCACATCTCTTTCTGATTTAAGAGTCCTTTTAATGACCCACAGCTGGGAAATTCAGGATGCTCCCCCTGACTACAAGGTTAGTTCATTTGTGACCTTAATTTCATCTGTAGCTTTAATTCCCTTTGGCCGCATAACTTAATGTGCATGTTCTAGGGATAGGGATGTGGTCATCTGTGGGTGTAGCTGGGGAGGACATCATTCTGTCTTATCACCAAAGTTTCAATGGTTTCATGATAAAGTGGGGACCTTCCCACATGGAAGATGGAGAGACATTTTTATTGAGCTGGAGAGAGATGTTCTCAGTTATTTTTTTCTCCATTATTTATATTGGTTGCAACACAAAAGCTACACTGACTTTTCTTTTCTGAAATCCTCACCAGATTGAAAGCTGGATTTGAGCAACGGCTTCATCCTAGCACAGGGAACAGAAGCACAACCACTCTCTGCCAGTATTTGCTGAAGATTTTACACTCTGCAGTATAGCTTTAAAAATATTTATCTTGTCGGGCGTGGTGGCACACGCCTTTAATCCCAGCACTCGGGAGGCAGAGGCAGGTGGATCTCTGTGAGTTCAAGGCCAGCCTGGTCTACATCATGAGTTCCAGGACAGCTGGGGCTACAGGGAGACCCTGTCTCAAAAAGACCAAAAAAAAATTATCTCACAAGAATACGTGGTAACAGGGCCTTTTCCCCTGAGACAGATCAAGAGACAGAGGTTCTGTTAGGTGGTTTTGTGCAACCTGAAGTCATCAAACCCAGGATCAGTGGTTAGAAACCCCAGGCCTTCTTGAACCAGAACCCATGATCTGCCTTTCTACCCTCCCCCCCAGCTGCTCAAATAGGAGGATGAAAAATTGGAGGAGTGGCAGGTAGCACCTGCCGGCATGGGTGAAACAGATCACAAACCAGGCCAGTCTCACAGACTCCTGCCACTGTATTTCAGACTTTAATATGCACTGTCCCAGGCTTCTCCAATTAATTCTGATAAGTTGGGGTGTGCAGGTTTATGTGCATATAGTGACATATGTATTAATATTATAATACACATGAAATAATGGGCCCTGCTAGAAACATAATCCCAAGGTTCCTTAGGGTGTTTGATCAGTAGTGGCTATCAATTTCTATTATTGTGTGGAGGATTAGCTAGCGGGGCTTTGCCTGGAGGATATACCCTGTGTGGATGATTGGGAGCTCTGGAAATCAGCAGCTGGCATCAGGGTGGGAAAGGCTTCAGTGAGCCCTCTGAGAAGCACAGGGTGGTGTCTGAAGAAAGGGCCTGAGAATAGGCTTCGCAATCTTTTTCTGTAAAGGGCCATGTAACCAATATTTGTGACTTTCTGGGCCATGCAATATTGTCTCAATAGCTTGATTCAGTCCCTGGAAAAAGCAAAATGGGACGAGATTCCAATAAACCTCAACTTACCGATGCAGAAGGCCAGCTGCATTGGTAGAGTTTTGCAGCTTGGCCGCCTTGCTCCAGATAAACACTGCTGTATCTTTTCTTTTCTTTCTTTCTTTCTTTTTTTTTTTTTTGTCTTTTTGAGACAGGGTCTCCCTGTAGCCCCAGCTGGCCTGGAACTCACTATGTAGACCAGGCTGGCCTTGAACTCGCAGAGATCCGCCTGCCTCTGCCTCCCAAGTGCTGGGACTATAGGCATGTGCCACCATGCCCGGCTGCTGTATCTTTTTACTGGCTCACAAACATCCCACCATTCAGCCTTCCTTCTCTCTTTAGGAAGAAAGGTCCAGAATGAGTTCATGAAAGCAACACAGAAACCTTGTTTTTTCTCCAGTATCCGTGCTGACATCTGACAACCCTCAGTGGGTTTCTCACATGTGTGGCCTTGTTGGTATTTCTGTCCAGAGTTGAGTGTGCCCACCCTATGTTGTGAGGAAGCTGGGACCTACAGCTTCCTGTACACACGTAGGAAATTGATCTTTAGAGTCAGACACACCTGGGCTTGAGTCCTGTCTCTGGCACTTTATCATTCTGGGAAAAGGGAAGGGAAAAGTTGATTGTCCTCCCTAAGAACATGAACTCATTGATACAAGGCACATTTCTCTGCTTGTGACCCACTCTCAACAAACGCCCCTGCTATTTGGCAGTGTAGACATGAGTGCGTGTTGGCTTTATCTGCCTCTGGATTTTTGGTTCCAGTCCTGCATCACACCTCTCCCTTCTCGACAAGGGAGTTGCAGTGAAAGCTTGTACTCTGAGAAGTAAGTTTCTGCTTCTTGGCTCCTTTCCTTCTAAAACACATCTGGAACACAGCTGTGGAGCTTCAAGGAAGAGCATTGTACTGTGGAGGTGAAGCAGGGTTTCTCCGTGTCATCTTCTGGGTCTGGTGTTGGTAGCCCCCTGGGAGGGCAGTGATTGGGGCCAGAAGGAGCTTTCCTTCCCATGACCCATGTAGACATGGCTGTCCTGATCCTGGGAAGTGATGCAACTGGAAAGTGGAGTCCTTGCTTGCTGCGCTATTGGGGGTCTGATTTGTTCACCTTGTTTCCAGGCATCCACATGGCTTCCCTGAAGTTCCCTGCTGGTACTGAGGAGCATGAGGAAATTGTCTAGAATTTCCATTTTCCTTTCTGGATGACATTAATTTTCATGTAGCCTCTATTATTTTCCACTATAATTTCTTATAATAGAACTGGTTCCCTGGGAAGTTTTTTCTGAGGTACTGTGTTAAGGATTTTCCCCTTCTTTCTTTCATTCCTTCCTCCCTCTCATCCATTCATCCATCTAAGCTTTAAAAATATAATTATGTGCAAAAACCATGCCACATGTGCAAAGAAGCAAAGAGCGTGGCACCACTTTGAAAGAACTCATGTTTTAGTTCAGGGAAGACGCATGACTTGACCAGGGGACTGTGGCATAAAGAGCCCTCCAGGGCAGTCAGGAAAGCATGATGGGGAAGCAGGTGGTGGATGGGGTCTGGAGAAGTAAGTAGGAATTGCTGCTCAGATAGGCAGATAGAGAGCAGTATGTGGTGTGTGTGTGTGTGTGTGTGTGTGTGTGTGTGTCTGTGTCTGTGTCTGTGTCTGTGTCTGTGTCTGTGTTGGGGCACCAAAGCAAAGACCATTCTAGAAATGGAGATTAGTGCAAAAGTAGTAGATGGGGTCTGTGGGAAATGTGGCAGCAGGTGACCCAGAGAGACAGGACAGAAGAAGCAGAGATGTGGACCACTGATGGGGCACCATGGGAGAATTTTGAACTGGAGAGTGACAGGGCTAGAATTTGACAAGACTTTTGTGAACTTCCCAGGAAGTAAAGAGCTATGCCATTTCTTCATAGGTATATTTTTCCTCTGCAAAACATGGGTGTCACAGCTCAGGGCTGTGAGAGGGGCAGGCAGGAAGTATCTCAAAGCCTTGTAAACTCTCAAACTCAAATAGTGGGCAGCTGCTGTATTGTGCAAAGGAGAGAGCTGCTCTGAAGTTCTCAGTGATTCTGGCTGAAGGAGGGAGGTAGTCGGAGGTGAAGGTGAACATGCAGGGGCCACAATGGACTCCCTGGTCTTGAGAGGAGCCACCTGCTGAGGGGAGGTGGATGATCAACAGGCACTGCCCCATTCTGACCTACAGAAGCACCCTTCATATGGAAAGACTCTTGACAGCAGGCGCAGAGTTGCATTGGGGAAACAGCCTGCACGCGCCTCATGCAGATGGCACCCTGGTCTTGCTGGCATCCCCCCAGCTCTCTGCTCTTGTCCTCACCAGCACCTGGGGGGAGATGGCAGAGCCACTTGCACTAACCTGGAAGCTTTTTTTTCCTTTAGCACTGAATTTACAGGGTACTCACTTGAAAAGAAAAAAAGGTCATGAACCTGACTCATAGAAGTAATGAAACTTTATTCTCAGAGGAAGGATATTCACTACTAGGGCAGACTAGGAAAGTACTTACCACTTTCCAAGATGTGGTTCGAGTTTCTGATTTACTCAGACGCCCAGTACACATGCAGACCAGGGACAGTAGCTAGTAATTGGCTCCATCTCAGAACACAGCATCCCTTTGTGCTGTCTTTGTTGCCAGTTGTTTCACTGCCTGGCCAACTATGACCTTGACCCCCAGTTTTCTACAGGGAAGATATCCTTTTCATAGAGTTGTGAGACAACACACAAAATCATCTGGTATTGTGCTTGACGTGTTATAATTCTATTCAGCTCCTCTTCTAGGACAGCACTCTAGGAAGTGATGCCTGAGTACCCTTGGCTTGGTCACGTCACTTGTGAGATGGTAATAAATACTAATGCTTAGCAGTAATATATTAATGCATTTATCATCCACAGCAGAGTACTAGGCATAGTGATTGTACCAAGGGTGAGCAAGATTTTTGCTCCACCTTTTACTGAGCAAAACTTGGTTCTTGACATTATTTGACAAACTGTTGGAAATATAACCCTGAACCAGTAGAAAGGACAAGGTCCTTTCCACCCTTCTCTGAGCCATCAGCCTTGCAACAGAGCTCCTGGGCCTCTAACTTGGAGGCCCTATGAGGTATGCATCTCTCCAGTTGGCCTTCTAGGTTCCCAGTCTACGTCATATTGGAGAAGGGAAATGAGGAGAGACCAGAGGTGTCGGAGGGACAGAAAGCACTGGGTACTGGCAGATGCGCACTGTAATTTGGGAGAGGACTGTAGAAAGACACTGGCATCAGGATGCCAAATTGAAAAAAGCTCCCACTCTCGAAGTTAGACTTGGACTGTCTGAAGCAATCAGAAACCCCAAAGTCCTTGTAGCAAGAACTGCCTTTCATGTTGTTTGCTGGGTACCCCAGTAGTCTTACCCATTTCCAGAGTGAGCAGTTCTGTTAGTCGATGACCCACAGGGACAGAAGCCATGAGTCAAGAGAGATGGTACTGAATTACCCCATCAAGGAACACCTGTTTGAACAGAGTGCATGTTAATGTTGGCTCTAAGATAGGACTCTCTCAAGGTAAAAGTAGTTGTTTGTTGTAGGCACACGTGAGCCCGGTATTATGATAGATGCTGCATGTTCATATCATTACTCCCCAATAAGGTACTGCAACTCACTGCATTTCACACAGGGAAAATGATCCCAGAAGATCCCCACAGCTTTCTCGGCAGTGAGACTTCATCTCATCTGCCTGCACCCTCCACTGTCCACCACGCCCTTAACTGGGGACACATTCTCATGACTATGGATGGTCCTTATCTTTTCCACTGCCGCCAGCCTCATCTCTGCCATTCTCCCTCCCCTTGGCAAGCTCAGCTCCGGCTCGGTGACTAGCCATTGTCTTCATGTTCCCACCATGCAGATTTTTCACTCGTCATGTTGCCTGGTATTAGGCCCTCCTCATCACTCTGCTCTCCAGTGTTACCCTCTCAGAGGACATTACTCTCTAATGTGCTTCTTATCTCCTGCCTCATTTGACTCCCATCTGAAATCTTGCCTGAATCCCTTACTTCCTGCAGGTCCTCAGCTGCTGAGGAGCAGGGCCTGCCTGCCTTCTTCATGGCTGAGCTCTTGGCTTTGGAGCCCAAGGCTCAGTTGTTTCTCATTAGTTGCAACAATTGGATCCTGGGCTGAGTTTAGGATTCCTCAGCCTGGTGAGTCCTGCCTTGTGGCTGTAAAGCAAGTGTTCCCCTTTAACATCATTTCTGTGTTTGTGCCCTTAGTAAAGTGTCCTGAAGGAAGCTACTCTCAGGATGAGCGATGCGTTCCCTGTCCTGCTGGCTTCTACCAAGAACGGGCAGGCAGCTCGGCCTGTGTGCCTTGTCCCAGGGGCAGGACGACTGTCTCCACCGGAGCTTTCAGCTGGACTCACTGTAAGTGCCTCAGGGCCACTCTGAAAGAGAAGCTTTGCCACATAGTGGGACACTGCACAGCTGCTCAGCCTCGGAGCTGGAGACATTTGCAGACAGATCTCTCTTCACTGTGGGGACTGTCCTGCAGTGACAGGGTGTTTAATAGTGTCATTAGCCCATATCTGCTAGATGCCAGCAGCAGCCTCTCCCCAAGCTGTAACAAGCAAATTTGACTCCAGGCAATGCCAAGTATCTCTTGTGTGGTTGAGGGTAAAATTTCCCACCATCAAGAACCATTGTGCACACAGCATCATAATTGAAATCCATCCTCTATGAATACTGGTCCCGTGTTAGGCTAGGTTACGCATGTTACCTTCATGGTCTCTTTCAATCCTCCCAACCACTTTACCACGTAGATAGTGTAGCCCAACTTTTACAGAAAAGGTGAGGGCTCAGAGAAGCGAGGTAACAGCCAGAGCCACGCAGCTAACTCAGCTGATCTTTGATCTTAGTTTTGTCTGATTCTGAAACTTCTGATTTTTGTAAATCAACCTTATCAGATCCGGAAGTGGAAGATTGTTCCACCAAGACTCATTACTACTGCGTCAGGCATACTCAATCCTTTCTGGCCCTGTGTTTGCCAGCCTCATAGACTTGGCCTTCTCGTATGTCACGTGATTTCTCTTGACCTGATTACTAAACAATTACCTGGGCATCCTTGGGTTTTTACTGGCAAGGCCCTATGCTTTGTGATAGATCTTTTCATGTCAGTCTGAAATTATGTTAGTAAAAAGCAACCTTTTGTTGCTTACAATGTGAATAGTTTCCAGATTTTTAAAAAAGTGATCAAAAGAGATGAAGTCATTTTCTTTGTTGAGGGAAGTTTCCTTGGAAAGGAGGCCTGTGCTTATAGGATGACAATTCTGACAGATTCTAAATGAGAGATTTGTGTAGGCAGGAGCTTGCTGTTCCCTAGAGGAACCCCCCACCCCCCCCAACAGAGTGTCCTTGACATTAGGATTCTGCTTCCCCTTATGCACTGACTTTAGCTCTCATAGGTAGATGTGACCTGACATGGTGTCCCTGTTCCAAAGAAGCACTTTCTTAAAGGGGTCAGTGTCATGCACTGACCCTCATCATAAAGAGGACATGGCAGAGGTGAGCAAAGGACCAATGCTGATGCCTGTATCAGCTAAAGCCTGATTGGGCCCTCTCTCCTTGCCAGCACGGTGACCCAAATCAAGCATCTTTCCTTCTTTGCCAGTTCTGTGCTCTCTTACACAGAGTGGTGATGCCACATTCCTGACATATCACCTGACAGGGTAGTTGAAGTGATAAGTATTGGTTTTCCATGGTTCTCATGGTGCATGGACAGTGTGCCAACATAGTCGGGTATGGAGGGTACGGTTGGGGAAAGTGCGGTACTGGTGTTAAGGTCAGGGCTCTTTGGCTGCTTATTTTATGTGGCATTTATGTGGTGCACACACAGAGACCTCCTGACCTCCTCTTTGTATAGACATAAATTCTGCCATGTTCCAAACTTTGACCTCATTTTCCTGTAATTACATCCCAAAAGCCCTCTCTTCAAATTCCATCCCATGGAAAACTGGGGCTTCAGCACATGGGCTGGAGCAGATATAGCATCCAGTCCATAGCCAGAAGACAGGAAGTGTTTAATGTATGATACTCCCCCACAGGCACTGCTTGAGGGGCTTTGAAGACACCTGCACAGCCAGAGAGCACTGGACTCCATCATAACCACTCCTCATGCATCTTCCTGTGTTCAGAGCAGTGTTAGTGGAGAGCTCCAGAGGCTGGGGGCAGGAGGAAAAAGGACTTCAGGAAGGGGAAGTAACTTGAGTACAGGGAGAGAGCTGTTCTTTGTGGATCCAGCTCAAACTCACAGGGAATGTGTATTCCATGCCAGATACTGGCAAAGTGAGGAGATTCAGGCAGGAGCACATCTAGAACCGATCCCTCTGTGAAGGAGAGATGTCAGTCCCAGGGAAAGTGTGTAGCGTTGGACAAGACAAAGCCAGGTATCTGAAGATGTCCTGGTCTGCTAGGTGGCTAGAAGAAGCTATGGTAGGCTTGGTGATTTAAAGACAACAGATCTTTGTTTCTTACCATTCTGGAGGCTGGTAGCCCAAGTTCAGGATGCCAGTAGGTTCTGTGCCTGCTGAAAATATCATAGATTGCACCTTTCTCGGTGTGCTTCCATGACAGAAGGTATGTGCCAGCTCCCTTCTCCACTGTTAAAGGGTACTAATCTCATGCCTGAGGGCTCCACTCTCATGACCTAATCACTTCCTTATGGCCCCATCTCCTACTCCCATTACACTGAGGATTAGATGCCAACATCTGAATTTTAAGAGAGAACACATTCAGACCATAGCAAGAGTGCTTCCTTGAGGCCATAGGGATTGAGATGTGGCCCCATAGTTCTGTTCTTGAATGATGAGCTATTTGATACAGTCAGGCTTTATAGAGAAAAGATGTTTCTTTTGGCTCATGGTTCTGGGGATGCAAGATCTTGTGGCCCCATATGATGATGCCCCTGTTGGCAGAGTCCTAAGGGGATGCAGGGCATCACACATAGCCAGAGACAAGGAACATTTGTCTATCTGTGCCTGTCCTGATCTTGATTCCATGTTTAAGGCCACCAGGATTCATCATGGGGTCTCCAGCCTAAGGCCTCACCTAATGCTAATCACCCCTAAATTTTCTTTCATTCTTAGTACCTGATTATGGGGATTAAATTTCCCCTTGAGTTTGAAGAGATAAACTACATGAGAGACACAACATTCAGTGGAGCCTGTGAGTGGTGAAGAGGCCACACAGCTAGGCCTAGGGCAGTGTACACCAGCAGAAAGATGAGCACTTAGACTGGGGATATAGTTCAGCCGACAAAGTGCTTGTCTAGTGTACACAGAGCTGTGGGCTTGATCTCACATAGATTAGGCATGGTGGCACGTGCCTGTATTGCTAGCACTCAGGAAACAGAGGCAGGAGGATCAGAAGTCCAAGGTCATCCTCAGGTACCTAGTGAGTTCAGGGCCAATCTGGGCTATATGAGACCTTGTCTCAATAAACAACAAGCAAAAACAAAAATAACAAGAGAGAAAGAGAGAAAGAGAGAAAGAAAGAAAGAAAGAAAGAAAGGAGGGAGGGAGGGAGGGAGGAAGGAAGGAAGGAAGGAAGGAAGGAAGGAAGGATGGAAGGAAGGAAGGAAGGGAAAAGATCAGTAAGATCAGTATATAAAGTCTGTGTCTGAGTAGATGGGCGCAGAGAAGCTGGTATGTTCACAACCCTGAGGGCAGCAGATGACACGTGGTACTTGGTGAAGGAATTTGGATGGAAGGCGCTTTTTGGCTCCAACAAGAAGCCTGACTGGTGTGTTGGTGAAGGTGGACACACTGAAGAACTGTAAGCTAAAATGTCTGGGTCAGCCACGGGACTCTGCCATTACCAATGTCCAGGGGCCTTGGAGTTAGGAGAGAAGGAGGGGACCACAGAGTCCTGACTGCTGTGCCTATCTGTTGTTCCAGGTGTCACTGACTGTCAGAGGAATGAGGCCGGCCTACAGTGTGACCAGGATGGCCAGTACCGAGCCAGCCAGAAGGACAGGGACAGTGGGGAGGCCTTCTGTATGGACAGTGAGGGGCAGAGGTTGCAGTGGTCACAGTCAGAGACCCCACTCTCGGATTCTCAGTGTCTGAGTAAGTGTTGCCTGTCACATCAGCTATGGTTGCTGGGAACCAGGTCTCCAGGGCCCTTCAGAAAGGGAGAGACACAGAAAGCTTGTTTGTCTCCAATTTCCTATTCTGGAAATTTTCTAAGCTACAAAGTTGGGGACATAATAAAATCACCTGGGTCTGATAACTGTTACTATTTGGGACTTTTTATCATTGAATCATTTGAAAGTAAGTTTCAGGCATTGTAAGACTGACCCATGAATACTTTATCAAGGAGAAAAGATTACTTTCCATGAAAGCTAACCTATAAGGCCTCCTTTCTTGTAGGTATCTTGCCTCCATGAATCTGGGCAGTGTTTCTCTCCCAGGAATATGCTGTGGAACCATTGGGTGTGAGGTCTTATTCTGTAGTTCCCTTGCTTGGTGACTCAGGGAGAGGTGCTCAGCCTCTCTGATTGTCAGTGTCCCCAGTCTGTTTTCTGAAATATTGTAAGAGTCAATATCATCCCATAATGTCAATAAACCCTCACTGAGTACTACTTTGCCCACAGTTCTTCACTGAGGTAATGATGACCGAGCCATCACATCCTGCCATACAAGGTGTGATGGGAGCTGTGGTGCAGAAGGGAGGAGCCTGGTGTCTGGGATCAGAGTGGATTAGTTCTTTGGGTATGGTCTTGGACAGCCACTCGCCCTCAGCAGTTTCTTCATCTGCAAAATGGGATCTGAGTGCCTCCTTTGTGGAGTACTAAGTGTGTCAACAACGCCATGCCTAGCAGAGGTGACAGATGCCTCAGGCCGATGGTGCTGAGGTGCTATCACCTCCTGCCCCTCTGTCCACAAAGAAGCAAGGTGTCTTTGAAACAGTGGACAGGCCCTTTAGTGCTGGCCTCCCCTTGTCTGTAGGGCTCACCTCCACCTTTCCACAGCTCCTCCCTCTGCTTGAGGTCCTGTGGCTTGCTTTCCTTTCCCACAGGATCAGGAGGGACTGGAGTGATCCCCACTGGCCAGACTCAGTAACTGTAAGAAGAGGGACCAGCATAGATGAGGTCTCTGTGTGTCGGGTGTTTGATACATTCACCACATTGTACTCGTAGTACCCTAAGGAGAGATCATTTTCACCAATATTCAGTATGCCAAGGATACTGAAACAAGGAATGTTGAAGTGCTTATCTCCATCCTACAGGTGGGATGCATCATAACTGGAATTTGGTCTTAGACTCTAAACCCTAGGCTTTCCATTGCACTGATCTGTGGTTCTGCTGAGACTCTTGTACTTCCTCATTAAGCACACATGCATGCATGCACAGTTACACATATTCACACACACACAGAAGTACAGAGACACAGACACACAGACAGTCACACATAGTCTGCCTGTCCTCTAAGGAAGTCAGTATAGCTAGTGATAAAAGAGCAGAGACCATCAGAGTGAGAATGATAATTTTCCAAGGCTCAGAGACATCATTCCTCTTCTGCACTAAAGTACTAACAAATATCAAGCATTTGGGATGGGATGAACACACGCTCTTGGAAATCCAACAGTAATCTTCTTTTGCTTAACATTTTATTCTCTCTCTCTCTCTCTCTCTCTCTCTCTCTCCTCCCTCTCCTTTTTCCTCTCTCTCCTCCCTCTCCTCTTTTTCCTCTCTCCCTCTCTCTCTCTCTCTTTCCTCCCTCTCCTCTTTTTCCTCTCCCCCCCCCCCCCCTGCTTTTTTAAGCCCACGCCATGTGTGCCTGTGGAGGTCAGAGACAACCTGTGAGAATCAGTTCTTTCCTTCCATCATATGGGACTGGGGAATCAAACTCAGATTATCAGGCTCAGCCATCTCATGGAGCCAGAATTATTTTTCAGTTTTCTCCTCTTGGTAGGGCCAATAGTCATGGGAGTTATGGCTGGTAGATGCTTTAAGAGACCAGGTGGACAGCTTCTTCCCAAATGAAGGCAGGGCATCCACAGAAGCAAAGCCTCTTGCCCTGCAGTCCTGGTGTTCAGGGATTATCGTTGAGGTGCTTTGAGCCCTCTTTGTGTCCCTGTCATGGCTCAATCTGAGGGCTTCCACACACAGTTTATAAGGCATTTGTAGCTTGCTCTATCCAGACAGTCTCAGTGCAGTCTCAGGCTGGAGGCTTTTGTTCTTCAGAGAATGCACAGGCCTTAGAGTTCAGCTGCCCCCATCCCACACCAGATCTCCTTAAGTGACACTCTTCTCTAGTCTTCTTTCCACCCTCTGTCCAGGCAGCCATGTTATCTCCACACTGCCCAGCCTTGCCATATCCCCCTTCCTTACCCTCCTGCTCAGTCCAGAGATTTCTATGATGCTCACAGCACAGTTATTTTGAGTCAGTTGTCCTTATGCATTGTTCCTTAAAAAAGCGTTCATGGTCCTGCATCCCTGTCGGGGTAATGTGAAATGGCAGGGTTGTAGCCTCCTCTCTGGACTCCAGCCTCATTAGAGTGTGAGTCCCTTTGAGGCTACAGTTCACCCCGACTTCTTGTTCTGTTCCAGAACAGTATGCAGCTGTCAACAGAACAAATTGCTCCTCTTGGCTGGGCCACTCCCAAATTCTAAAAGTCTTCCAGAAAGGGGATTCCCTTACTGTTTTAGCTCCTGTGGCCAGTTTCACAAGCCCTGACACTTAGCGGTCCTTGCTGAAGAGAAAGGGACTTTGCTTTTACTGAGTTGTTACCCATAGGCTGATTCTTCTGTGCCATTTCATTCAATTCTCATTACCAGGAAACTGGGCCCTCAGAGGCTGAAGTGTGTCTGAGGTCACAGAGCTGGTGGGGAATAGTGATGCCAGAGCTAGCATAGCAGGCTTCATCTCATGGCCTACATCCACTGTGTCTTCAATCCCTCCAGCTGCAGAATCCTGGGGCTCCCTGGAGTTTCTCTATGAAGCCTCACTCAATGCGCTCCCACATTGCCTTTGTTTACTGACAGAACTCATGTGACCTTGGGGAGATAGGTCAAGTTTATCTTAACTTTAGATCCAGGTTCCTAATTCTGTTCTTGTTGACCCATGCTAATTTATCATGCGCTGTATCTAAATATACAGATATTTCTACCTGCTGTTGGAATTACACCTTCATAACAAGGCCCCCTGGTTCCTCAGGACTGTAGTTACATTGCTAGTCATTCACTTATCCATGTGTCCATCCATCCATCCATCCATCCATCCATCCATCCATGGGATCATCCACTCACTAAACATGGAACTTGTATCCTTGTCACTATGCCAGCTTGCAAGGATTCAAGTATGATCAGAGCATTCCCCTTGCCGTGGACGAAACATGCACATATATGCAATGAATTTACCATGCAGGACCCATGGTTAGACATATGCTGCTTTAACATTAACCTCTAGGCTTCCTCACCAACATTTGTATAGCCAGCCTTATCATGTGGAAAGCCTATTGACAGAACATGTAAATCTGTGAACTAACTTCACGGAATCCACTGGCCCCTTTGGCTCATGGCTTGTCTCTGCTCTGCTGGCATTGCTCTTCTTCATAGACTTGGCAGCATGGAGTGCTCCACCATCAAGGACCCTCCTTGTACATTCTCTAAGCAGAACGCTAAGTTGACTGAATTTCCAGCAGACTTTTGTTAGAAACTGAAAGACCCGTTGATTTTTGGTTAGTCTGGAGCGTTGGAACATGTGGTCCCAGTCAAGTTGTACTTAAGGACATTGGGAAGAGTCTCCTGTGGCATTTACTAGACTGGCACTTACAGACTGTGAACAAAATAAGAAGGAATGTAAAGCTAAGACAGGAGGAAGGGTTGGGAAGGGTAAGGCTGAGTGTGGGCTGAGCTCGTGATCCTGGGGCTTCCGTGACAAGTGTGGAAGGGCCACGTCGCAGGCTGAAAATACTTGTTTTTCACTTTTACTTTTATGTTTTCATATAAAGCACATATATTGCATAAGTAAATACCCACTGCCCCCCCTTTCTCACCCCTCCCTCTTTCTATTGGTCCCATTTGTCCCCCAAACAGTTTCAGGGATTACTTTTCTGCATCAAGGTATTAGAAGGCTTAAAGCATATTGTTTCTATATTGATTCTTTGGGATGTCTATGTTTTGATTATGAAGGTTTAGAAAAGACGGCATGATGTATCGTCTACCCACATTTCTCAGCTTCCTCATTAAACTTATGAATGCATTGACCTGTGAAAATCAATGTAGACATAGGACTCGTTTATAATGTAATGGATGTATGTGATAATGCATACCTATGTCCATGTTTGTAATGCTGTCTGAAAAGGACCAACATGCATATGATCAGGGAATTGTCAGTAAATCTTGGCTTTTGGTCAAGGCCTACAATCTTGACACACTTGACGTTTGTAGCTTAGAACACGGGTCTACTGCCTTGAGAGTTACCCTCATGTGTTTGTGGTTTGTAAGGAATGTGTCCCAAGTCACAAAGCTGTGGAAATTCATCCTTCTTCCTCCTCGCTTGTGTAGTTCTGTGAATGGGTGGCTCTGTGACTCCCACCAAATGGACCTCAAGTGTTTTGACAGCAGCTAGAGAGACAGATGCCACCCTATCACCTCAGCAAATGCCATCTGAAAACACTGGAGTCACGTCATCCATCTCCAAATTTGCAGGAGTCAATATGCACATGTCTGATTTGTCTTCGTAAAAAGAGCTTATCTCACTTCAGAAAGAATTCAGATTGTAGGAAGGATGGTTTCAATACAATCTTGTGCAATATAATTATTACTCAGACAGGGAAATATAAGTTCAGAGAAAAAATATAGTGACGATGAGAAGAAATGAGTTGAAAGGTCCAACATGATATTAAATCTTTCCTGTACTTCCTGACAAAGAGGCAGAAAAGAGGAGAAGTGGTGAGTTCTAGCTCTGAGCAGTAGCTGTGAGGTAGCAGGCTAGAACTCCCTTCACAGAGTTGCTCTGTGGTCAAGGTCAGGATGGCAGGTGTGACTTCTTGACTTTAACAGGACTTTCTGGCTCGACCTCATACACAAGTGCAAATGTCCTCAACACCCTAAGGGTCAGATCTCATAGGTGTGCTTTATTTCCAGTGATGCGGAAATTTGAGAAGCTTCCAGAAGCGAAGGTGCTCTTCAACACAGATGCTCCTGCCATAGTCAGGTCCAGAGTCCCTGACCTTGACTCCCCACTGGTGCAGTGCTTGGCAGGTAAGTGCCTTGAAGAGAGGCACCATAGAGACAAGACAGACCACCCTTCAGTATGATGGCAAATTCAGTTACTCAAAACGTTATAGGCAAATTGATTTCTGAAATGTTTGTTCAGTTTATAACTTCACCGCAGCCTATTCATGTACTAAGTGCTAAAAATTATACTAAATGTGAGGGACTGGAAACAAAGCAACTTAGTGCATTGAGCATCTCAGCACTGAGAGGACGGAGGGGCAGCTTCAGCTCAAGAAGTGACCACTGTTATCCCAAGTTACAGATAAGAAAAATAGGCCATTGGGAGTGTACATAGTTTGTTCAATGACAAAGGGTTAGTGAGAGACAAATCCTACATTCAAACCCAAGCTAGTGGATATAAAGCCTGTGGTCATGACATTGCTGGCTGCCTCTTTGTGGGGGGGACACTCTGCATAAGGACCTATTTTGGATAACTTCTTGACTAGCATGAACCTGTGCTACTGTTTATATCAGAAGCGCAATACAAGACAGGAAGTAGGAGCCAGGCGTCCCGGACAGCCCAACAGAGTAGTGGGGAAGAAGTTATAGGTTCTGGAGGCCTTAGGAACATTGTGTTTGAGGCATGACAGTGCCCTAGGTCAGCACAGATCAACCAGAGAGGACAGTGTTGATTGTTCTGATTCTGGGCCTCAATTCTTGTCTTGACTGAATGTGTTCCTGAGGCCAAAGGGAGGACTTGCTTGTAGGAAGTTCAAGTCTGTTCAGTTGAAGGGCAGGTGGCCTTTAGGGCTGAGAGTGGTTGGGCTAATGTGAATTATTTTCCTGGGTTCTGAATGGGCCATACCATTCGTGGGTTGAAAGGGATCACCTGATTCATAGTGCTCAGTTTATGTGGGGGCATATGAGGGAGTAGATATGTCATAAGTGTGTTTATACGTGAACTGTTATCTATGTGTGTTTATGTATTTCTCTGTGTGTGTTTAGGTACAGTGTTAGCATATATGTTTGGATGCAATATATATGTCTATGTCTATGTTTGAATACAGTGGGAGTGTGTGTGTATTTGAGTAGTGTGTGTGTGTGTGTGTGTGTGTGTGTGTTTGGGTACAGTGGGAGTGTATGTGTGTACAGTGTGAGCA
>NW_008346824.1:1088438-1095170 GCF_000622305.1 Nannospalax galili
GTTTCAGGACAGTGTGAACATGTATGTTTGAATATAGTGTGTGGATGTATGTTAGGTAAGTAGGAGTCTGTGTGTGGGTATGAGGGCAAAGGCAGGGCACAGGTCTCGCTCATCATTTCAGGACAGTGTGAGCATGTATGTTTGAATATAGTGTGTGGATGTATGTTAGGTACAGTGGGAGTCTGTGTGTGGGTATGAGGGCAAAGGCAGGGCACAGGTCTCGCTCATCCTCAACATCATCTGAGAGCTGGGTAGTGACTGTGGTACTTGCAGATTGTGCAGATGACGAGGCCTGCAGCTTCCTCGCGGTGTCCACAATGGGGTTGGAGGTCTCATGTGATTTTTATTCTTGGACAAGTGACAACTTTGCCTGCGTGACTTCTGGTCAGGTGAGACAACGTTCCTTTTCAAAGCAGTGTCAGACATGCTCTCATATTCAGTCAGGTGACCCTGCTCCTGCAGTTCTTCAGAGTGATGAGACAGAATTGTAGCTGTAGTAGAGCAAAGACTGAGGAGGAGGTGACAGCAGGAGCAGGGTCTTGTCTGAACAGTCAGGTGAGAGCCTCAGTGTGGCATACTCACTTTCCCTCTGCCATCGCTTACCTTGTCAGGCAGCTTGGGCCCTTTGGCCAAGGGGTAATTATCCAGAGCCCTAAATACCATCTGGCCCCTGGGCTCTGGATACCAGCATTTCTTCCATTGTGGCAGTCAGACATGATTATTAATGGAAAATAAAAAAGTCTGGACATTCATCGGAACCTCATGAGATTGCCATTTCTGTAAGTGAAAACTGGTGAAAGATGGGAAATTTTATAGGGCTATTACATTAGGAAGAAGGTCATCTAGCCAAGATCAAATCCAAGGTCCAGGCCTTTAAACCCCTGACCACAAGTCTACACTTCACTGCCCAGGTTCTTCTGGGTCCTCATGGAAAATGTATGTATTTATGAACATGTTTTGCTTGTGTATGCTAACATTATAGTGAGTATTTTCTACCCTCACTTCCCCATGGGTTTTACCTTTCTACATCTGTTTGGTGTGGTGGCCAGTCCATAGTGCCCTCAGTTCAGGACACTCAGGTTCATGGCTGTTTTCTGATATCACCAGCACTGGACTCTACATGCCCCTGTGCCCATGCATATATGTAGGAGTATTTATGAGTGATACCATGCCTGGGACCTGGAGAGGGCCTCCCTGAGTTTTAGGGCTCTTGATTTTGGGCTTGTAGCTTATAAGCCCAAATATAAAGGAGATGCCAGTAGGGCTTGGGTTCAAATCTCAGCCCCCCCCCACTTGCTTTCTGTTATTTAACCCCTAGTTCCCTCAGATCACTCACACAGTAGTAAATAATAACGGGCACCTGCATCACAGGACCATTGTGAGGCCTGAAGAAGGCATCCATGGAGCAGCTCACAGAACAATTTCCTTTGTGAACATTAGTATGATGGTCATCACTGATACTAATGTTATCCCCTCAAACCTCTGCCACCCTAACTAGGCCAACTGGAAGCTCCCTGTGGACCATAAGTTTGCAGGGGTAAGAAGGTCTGGGTTTCCAGGCCAGTTCTTCAGGTCTGCTGTGGTCCCCTCCTCCTGTCTCTCCATGAGCCTTACTTCCCTACTCAAGCCTTCATCTCTTCTGTGAGCAAAGCAGAACCAGTGCCCTCAAGTAGCCTCTGCCCCCAAATAAGTCCCCATGGGAAACTCCACAGCTGAGGAGGGGTAAGGCACTGGGAACAACCACAAGTGGGTATGGTCACCTTCGTCCCACCTGCCTGGAAGAAGAGCGAAAAACAAATCAGAAAAGACACCAGAGATAACCAAGAAGGGGAGATGCTCTAGAAGCCTGCCCTCACCTCCCCAAGCTTCAAAACCTCCCTGGGACAGGAGCCGTGCCCCTGCAAGGTCTCCCCTGGGCTGGCTCCTGCTTCTTTCCCCTTCTCTTGCCATTCCCTGAACTGAGTCATTAAAACAGCCATGGAATCCCAGGTCTCCAAGTCTTCTATTTTCTCACTTAACATCTTCTGTCTCTTGTTCCAGCCTGCCTGCCTCTCACGTGTACGTCAGCACCTCACCCATATTCACTTTTTCTGGGACGCTTTCCTAGGTCCTCCTTAATAGGATTAATCACTCCCTCCTCTGTGACCACCTCCTCTTCTGCCAGTGTCTCTGTGCAGCTGGGCAGGAATTTGCTTCTTCCACGTGTGTCCCCTGTAACAGAACAAGATTAAAAACCACGTGCCTTCACTCATTTACCTGGCAGCCCCTCTGTGTAACTGTCGTCAGAGTTTACTAAATGTGTGTTGCTTTGAAGTGTGTGAAACACTCTGGATGATAACGGGGCCTCTTTGTACTTCTAGGAACAAGATACTCTGGGAAGCTCAAAGGCAACCATCTTTGGAAGCCTTATGTGTCAGGTGAAAGTGAGGAGTGGCAACTCAGAGTCTCTGGCTGTATATGTGAAGAAGGGTAGGTTGGTGACGCTGGGATGGGTGGCTCAAGGGTGGGGTGTCCCTCGGTTGTGTTTGGAGTGTTTTCTAGCAGGGTGCATCTATAGGGAGCAGACTATCCTCTGTGCGCTATGCATGGGACCCAGCTTCTGCCATCCTGTTTACAGCAGGCTTAGCCCACCTGTTGTCTGCCAGCAGAGAGTGGCCTCCCAACCGCTGCAAATGACTTTCCCCATGGCATGCATTTGGGTCATTCAGTCCTCACCCCAATCTGCTGGGGCAGTAAGCCTCATGCTGCAGGAACCAAGGAGCCAGTCATAGCACAGACACAGTGCAACCACACACAGGGCAGACCCTCCTGGTGTGCACGTACTCATGCCAGGGCCTGATGTTCTCTGCATGCGGCCTTCCAGCAGGGCCTGGACCATGCCTCCCAGGCCTTCTACTCCCATGTTTTCTTCTCTTTCCTTCCTGTAGATCAGTCACCACCAGATCTTTTTCTTCTTTTCTTCAACCCAGACCTGAAAGGATTTCCTTTTCCATCCCTGTGCTCCAGGGACCCACTCCAGTGGCAGTGTGTGTACATGACATCTAGGGGATAAGTGGGCTACAGAGTCTGAGCCCATGGTTGGGTAGGCAGAGAAGCTGCATTCCTAATAACCATCCAAGGGCTGGGACCACATGAGTAGCAAGAAGTGTGCTGCCATGTATGACGCAGCTTGCTTTCCCATGTGCCCCATTCGCTGCCACATCCAAACTTGCAGAAGGCCCTAGGGACACAGACTCTCCTTAGTTATCCTGTTGATCTTTCTTTTAAACAGTGATATCACGTGTGTGTGTGTGTGTGTGTGTGTGTGTGTGTGTGTGTGTTAGTGCACATGTGCTAATATGCATGTGGAGGTCAGAAGACAACCTAAGGGAGCCAGTTCTCTCCTTCTACCATGTGTATCCTGGGGATTCAACTCAGGTTATGCCACTTGGTGACAGCCGCCTTACCTACTGAGCCATCTTGACAGCCCTCCCAGAGTCTTTCTGTCAGTCCCTGGGGGAGCTGGCTTGGGGTCTCAACATTCTCAGAAGAAAAGAGGGACAGGGATGGCAGGGAGACAGGCTGGGCCCCTGTAGCATGTGGGAGATGAGCAGCGAGTGTCCCCAGACTTGGGTGGCTTGTGCCCCTCTCCTTGCCTTGCTGACCTCCTGTTCCATATCTTCTGGGTCAGGGAGGAGCAAGCAATATACAGCTTGAGTCCAACTGTGGCCTGTGGTTCCTTCTGCTGCCCTTGGACTGCTTCTTGGGACTCTGGCTTACTGGTGATTCTGAGAACCAGAATGTGAAGTCCACTTGTCTGGGCTAAACCCTTCAGCCCTGTGTTAGCTGTGTGATCTCTGGAACCTTCCTGGACATTCTTGACTTTCATATTCTCACCAGTGCAACAGTGGTACTGCTTGGATCTGGGTGTTAGAGGCTGGGATGAGGTGGCCCCGTTTTTGGCAGGTACTTGAGAAATGAGAACTTCCATGACTACTCTCATTCCTGATGACCTAGGACCAGAAAACAGTTAATGGTGACTGGACTGGGGACCTGGGGTTGGAGTGAAGAGGAGTGAGGTGTTCTCTCGGGGCTACAATCCAGACAGATGACCCGTAGCATCCTGTAGCCTCAGCCTTGAGCTGGGAGCCACTGGCATCAGATGATCAGGACCCAGCCTCAGTTGACCCTACAGCATTCTTCATCCTTACAGGGACAAGCACTGTGTGTGTTCCCATCACGTCTCTGTCCTGACTGAGCAGAGTGTGTAGGGGTCACCAGAGTCTGTTGGTCTGGGGTTCTCTCTGATCCACAGCCAGGGCCATTGGGATTTCCGCCTCACTATATAATTATTTCTGCCATCTACTTTTAAGCACAACAAAGCTTAGGGACTATTTTCTAAAAATAAAAACCAAAATAAATAAAGTAACCCCTACTAAAAATGTTTCTTAAAACTGTAATTTAGTTTTTTAATCACACTTGAAAAAATACAGTTGTATTTCATGAGTGTTGTTTTGTTCTTTCTGCCTGCCTCCTGGAAGTTTATACTTGGAGGAAGATTACAGGGGAAAGTGAGAACTTCTTTGTTGCCAAACTAAATCAGGGGCAGAAATTGGCTTGCTTTTTTGTTTTGCTGTTCTCTTTAAAGCAGAGATGTGACCCTGCTGTCTTGGAAGGGGAGGGCAGCTGGGCTCAGCGTCCCCCATTTTCTCCATCTCTGACCAGAAAACTTGTCACTTCTAATTGAAGCTCAGTCTCTTCTCCAACATAGCAACAATGTGTCACCTTCAGGGAGGAAAGAAAGCAGTTTCTAAACAGTCCTTGGCACCTGAGAGCAACTAGTTATATCCAGTTCCATCCTTCACCCTAAGTGACTATGGTGATGGGACCCAGCAGAGGCACAAGGACTCCCAGCTTGCTGTGATGTCCAGCACTATCTCTCTATGCTGGCTGAGGCCTTTGTCCTTGAACCTGTAGGGAGCTCTTGTGATCTTTAGCATCATAGGAGGCCAATGTTGGGAGACTCCTGCAGATGGTCTAGCCAGACCCCAACCAACAGATGAGGTCTGGAAAGAGAAAGCACCTTGCTACCCACTATATTCAAATATGATCACTGTGACCTGCTCCAGTGTCAAGAACATGACTCCCAGCAGGGGCACACAGCCTTGGCATGCCCCTGTCTCTCACTGGGCACCACAGGACCCCAAGGATTTTAGTACCCTGTGTCTAAAGCTGTGAGCAGAACAGAACTACTGAGTGACAGACGAGTAAATATGAGGCTGAGAGCATCTCAAAGGGTGGGAAGTGCTCAGGTTGGAATGAAGAAGAGCAATGGGACCAGTTTTTCCTCTCTTCATCATCTATGAGGATTGGGGGTTCTCAAACCCTTGGACAGGTGGGAAAAGCAGAGACTCAGATGATCCTGACCCTTGCTCCCTGATCTCAATCAAGTCTGCTGAGTTCATACTGTGTGTGCTGAGGACAGTGTAGGGGCTGAGATGGGATTCTTTTGGGGCATGAAACCCTATATAATGCATGGAGAGGGACAGACAGGCACCCTCAGGCCAGTTACCTGGACCATGCCCATCACACCTATGAGAACCTAAGATGCTCAGGGTATGACCTTGGTCCTTCAAATTCTGAGATTGACTTAGGACTACACTGTGAGCATCTCCAGTGTCTCTAGGCATGGGAGTCAGTAGAGACCTGAATGACAGCTGGACTGATGGGCAGTCAGGGCAAGGAGAACATGGGCTCTGGTGTTCCTACTATCTACCAGCTATAGAGCAGGCAAGCCAGTTCACACACCAAGGCTGTCTCCTCAGTATAACCAGAGCAGAAAAGTAAAGCAGACATCTGGGCAAAGTGCTATATTTATAAGCTCCTTGAATACCCTGTTTGTAGAATGGTGCTCAAAGGAGAGCTAGAGTTAGCAATAGACAACAACCCAGACCAAGCACTTTTAACCGGAAGACTGGCAGAAACAATGCAATACTGCCCAAACTGCCGGCCTAGTGTTGGAAAACGTGTAGACAGTGTAGAAAGTGGCTTAAAGGGCAGGGGTCAGCAAAGGCTGAGTGGAGGGGACAAGGAGGCGGTCACATAGTGAAGAGAAGACGCATCCCCTTTGGAAGGCAGGGCTAGAGCCAGGCAGGGCCAAAGGACAGACTACACAAAGCCCTGCATATCTATATAGCCTACTGCTTGCAGGTGCCTTTGTCTACACTGAGTGCCTCTGTTGATGTTTGATGGAACAAGTCAGTGACGTATTAGAGCAAATAGTGTCTAATGTGATTGCATGACAGTAGCCTGTGATTCCCTGTCTGCCACATGTTCAGACTTCCCTAAGTTATAGACATGCGTCAGTAGCAACACAGAGCAGTAAATGTGAGATGAAATAGCATAGGAAATCTGGGATAGTGTCTGTGCACACAGAGAAGCATCATTACATGTGCTGGGAATAATCAAAAGAACAGCACGTGCCATTCTCCAGGTGTGCATCTTAGGTCCTCATAGGTGTGATGGGTGTTGATAGAATGTGTAAATTGCAGGAGAGCCATAAGCTTCATTAGAGGAGTCATTACATGTGCTGGGAATAATCAAAAGAATAGCACGTGCCATTCTCCAGGTGTGCATTTTAGGTCCTCATAGGTGTGATGGGTGTTGATAGAATGTGTAAATTGCAGGAGAGCCATAAGCTTCATTAGAGGAAGCCATAAAAACATGAATTCCTTAAAGTGGCTAACTGGTCCT
>NW_008346824.1:1097035-1132385 GCF_000622305.1 Nannospalax galili
CACTCTTGGACAAGTTGCCTAAACCATTTGCAGTTTCCTTGTAGGTAAAACAGGGAAGTGAAACATTACAGATGAGACAAGAGAAGCAGGAGAAGCAGGAGTGGACTTTGCTGGTGCAGAGCTAGGGCCTGGGAGACTGTTTTGAAGAATACCAGCAGTCACTGCCCTTCTCAGTAAGCAGGTCGGCACAGGCAGTGGATGAACTTTCTTTTCTTGCCTTCCCTCCTTCTATGGGGGAAAAAGGATCATTTTGGTAATTACTAGGCCTTGAAAGAAAGTTAACTATGACTTTGGAAACAAATAATAAGTGTTTTGTCCTATTCTGACTTATAAACGAAGGCCTCTTAAGTCTTGAACGGAGTGTAGGTTTTAACTTGGAGAAAAGGGATCCTATTCTGACATAGAAACAAAGGAAGGCCTCTTAAGTCTTGAACGGAGTGTAGGTTTTAACTTGGAGAAAAGGGAAGCTAGCTGTGGGTTGAGGAGGAAGACATGCAAAAATTCTGTGGGAAAAGAGTGTGTGATGAAGAGGAGGAACTGCAAGTTAGCTGTGATCCCCAGAGGGGGAAGAGCAAGCAGGAGGTGGCATTGGCTTGAAAAACACCAGGAGAGTCTGTGTGATGAGGTTTTAAGCCAGCAAGGCTCACAATCACACGTGGGTTTGAAGCCAGCAAAGTTGACAGATGAGGTTCAATCAGGTGCGGAGGGATGAGCAGGTGAGGAGTTGTGTAGTAGATTAGGTGGCCAAGGCCAGGGTGATGGCAGTGGTGGTCGTGAGAACGAGACAAATCCTACAGGACTCTGGGTATGGGTAGTAAGGAAGAAGAAAGTCTCAGAGGTAACCTGTCCGGCTGGTTCACCTGGTGGATGAATCTACTCTGTGGTGAGTAATAAATAATGGAAGCCACCACATGCCAATTTCATAACACCAGAGGAGTCCATCTGGATACACAGAGCTTGGAGTGCCTTTAAGACATTCACAAAATGTAGCTCATTTGGGATATAAAGCTCTAGGGCTCAGAACAGCAGACTGAACAGAAGACAGAAACTGGTGGATTGTCAGCAGCACCCAGTGCTAGAAGATGTACTAGGCCTAGGAACGTGACTCAGTTGGTACAGTGTTTGCCTCATGTGTGTGAAGCTCTGGGTTTGATCTCCAGTACTACATAAAACCAGGTCCACTCTTGTAATCCTAACACTAGGGAGGTGGAGGCAGGAACATCAGAAGTTCAAGGTCATTGAGTTAGAGGACAGCATGGAATACATGAGACCCTGTCTGTTTTCTTTTCAAATAAAAGAAGGTGAGAGTCCAGGCAAGAGTTCTGGGAAGACAGAAAGTGGTGAGTGAGAAGATGAAGGGGTGATCTCAGTTAATGCTCACAAGAAAGGCGGTGAATACGCAGAGCTACTAGGCTGGGAGAAAGGCCCAGAGTAGGGATTCTAGAGGAAGGTAGGCCATTCAGGGAGCCATGACAGTCCCTCATGTTGCCAAGAGCTCATTGGAAGATGCCGGGATGAGCTCACCATGGTCAGTGACGGCAAGAATAAAACTGGTTGGTTTGTTTTTTCTCTTGGATTAGAATTCCCGGGTTGGAATTCACTATGTATCCAAGGATGACTTTGAACTTTCACCCTCCTGCCCCTACTTCTCCAGGGCCTCAAGTGTGCTTTACCATGCTGGGTTTATATAGTGTTGGAGATTGACCCTAGGGCTTTGCTAGGCAAATACCCCATGAACCAAACTACGTCCCAACCTCCAGAATGAGACTGTTTTGTTGGAGAGGTAGGGCAGAAACCTGGTTAGAGTAAGTTGGTTCCTAACAGTCCTTCTAGCCCTATAATTATATAATATGGGTTTATGCTAGTGTTTAGACAGGGAAATCATTAAACCCACATACACATCAGCATAGACACATGTCTATGCATATTTAGAAAGTCTGCCTTCCAGGATGCCTCTTTAAACTAAACATATCCTCTGTGGGTGTCAATGATCCTCCAGATGCTAGGTTACTCACCAGACCATGTGATCTCTCCATGTGGAAATACTGACTTCATTTTCCCTAGGATCATATATAGGATCATTTTGTTTGATGCAGCAGTGAGTTCACTGAGCCCTGTTTTCCATGACACTCTGGTTGGCACCCTGCTTCATATTCTACCAAGTCTAACCTGTGATATCTGAATTATCCTGAGCCCAACATTTCACCCCACCCCGAACACCATGTGCATTGCCAGAGTTTGGACCCCTTGGGATGTGCCTGAGCTATCTGGCTGTCCTCCCAGCCTCATCCAGTGTAATGGGTGGTAAGGAGAGTTAACTTACAGAGCTTTGGCTGGACCTGCTGAGGTCTGGGGACAGATTCCCACTACAACTTCTACCACAGCCTGCAAAGTCATTTAGCTTTTTTTTTTATGTATATATATTTCCTCTTTCCCTTCCTCCTCTCCAAAGCTACCAGCTGCCATTATCCTCCTCTGGCCTCCCACCTCCAGCTCCAAAGCTGTACTTTAAAAAATATTTTATTTAGGATTTTCATTTCTTTTCTGTGTATGAGTGTATTGCCTGCATATATGCAAGTGCAGCTGTGTCATGCAATGCCCGAGGAGATCAGAAGAGGGTGTCGGATCCCCTAGAACTGGAGTTAAGGGTGTTTGTTAGCTGCCATATGGGTGCTGGAAATTGAACCTGGGTCCTCTGCAAGAGCAGCCAGTGCTCTTAACCATGGAGCCCTCTCTCCAGCCCCCAAAAGCTGTATTTTTATTTTTTAATATTTTATTTTTATCTATTTTATTTTATGTATTTGAGTATATTGCCTGCATGCATGTAAGTGTACGCATGACATGCAATGCCTGCAGATGTCAGAAGAGGGCCTTGTATTCCCTAGAACAGGAGTTATGGACAGTTGTTAGCTGCCATGTGGTGCTGGGAATTGAACCTGGGTCCTCTGCAAGAACAGTCAGTGCTCTTAACCACTGAGCCATCTCTCCAGCCTCCAACGCTGTATTTTTAATAGAGAGTGGTTAGTGACAACTCAGGAGGCTCTGCGCCTGTAGAGGTAATGAAGTCTACCAGTCTACTGAGAAAGGAGGCTTAGGGGGACACCCATGGCTTAAGCCTCATATAATTGTCATTGAAGTAGTCAGGGCGTAGTCAGCAGGGTCCCCATCACAGGTGCACAGACTCTTCAGACACATGCAGTGTGAGTGGAGGAAGTTGTATGATACCTTCTGGCTTGGTATGGAGAACAAGGGCACCTGTCTCTGCATTAATTCTGTTACTTTTTTCTCTCTCTGTATCTCTCTCTCCCCTAAACGATGGTTCTCAGACTTCATATGTATTCCACACTCTCTTGTTATACCCAGGCCTCCCTGATCATACTATGCCAGCCCAGTCTGCTCTTTGCTGGGGTTTCTGCTGCTTCCAGCCATTCTGCTCCAGCTTAACCACAAAAACAAAAAACAATAACAAAGGGCTGTAGAGATGGCTCAGTGGTTTAAGAGCGCTGGCTTCTTTTGCAGAGGACCCAGGTTCAATTCCCAGTACCCACATAGTGGCTAACACCCATCCTTAACTCCAGTTCCAGGGGATCCAATGCCCTCTTCTGACCTCCTCAGGCATTGAATGATACAGGTGCACTTACATATACGCAGGCAATATACTCATACACAGAAAATAAAAATAATAAGTAAAATATTTAAAAAATAACAGAAAACAAAACAAACAAACACAAAAAACACACCTCTCCATTTTTGTGTTTTGCTTTCCTCCTCTATAAAATGAAGTGATCTAATGAGGTCAGTGATTCTTGAACCTGGCTCCACAGCAGAATCTTTGGTGTACTTTTTATGAATGGTGACTCCCAAATGCTATCTCAGCCCCACCACAACCCAGCAACTGAGAAAGTCTCCAGCTGGTGACTACAACGGGGCATTTCCACAACTGTCATAATATTGTGGCCATGTAAGATGACCACATAAGATGACTCCTAACGCCATCTCTGGAAGGTGAACTCAACTAAAGCAGGCTCTGGGGTCCCAGCATCCCATCCTTGGGCATTGTACTGGGCTCTCAGGGCATAGCGCGGCTCTGTAGGGCCTGCTGGTCTCCCTTACTCTGGCCTCTCCTGCCCATGTCTCTGCAGGGCCCACCATCTGTGGATTGCTCAGCTCCCCTGACATTCTGCTTTGCCACATCAATGACTGGCGGGACACCTCTAACATCCAGGACAATGCTACATGTTCTGGGATAATGTATGACCAGGAGAGTGGCCAGATGGCCTTGAATCTGGGAGGCCAGAAGTTCCTGAAAGGTAAGCCTCTACCTTTGACCATACTTCCAAGTTCCTCTTCCCACCAGTAGGGGCTATACTAACTCCTTAGGAGCAGCTCTAGGACCAGAGACTTTGCACTTATCCTCAGCTAAATGGCTTCCAGAGCACAGTGTATTCCCTTCCTCTCCTCCTCCTGGCTATGAAGGACCCAGCAACCTCTACTCCTCCTGGCTATGAAGGACCCAGCAACCTCTCCTCCTCCTGGCTATGAAGGACCCAGCAACCTCTCCTCCTCCTGGCTATGAAGGACCCAGGGAAATGATACCTATGATATTGCACAGAATACTGCCACAGGAACTCAGGCATCTCAGCAAAGCATCACATTGATTTAGCTCTCAAAGGTGGAGGCTGGCTGGGGCCAGGTGGCCATTGGCAGGCCTCCTGAAATTAGCAGACTCGCAAAGGGATCCAGCATGCCTGACTGCTGGCTACTTAGCCTTGGACAGGCTGAGGGCCCGTTTCCTCCTCCGTAGGAAGAGCATGCTCTTCTCCTGCAGGTGGCAGAAGCAGGACAGAACAAGGAAGGAGTGTAAGCCCCTGGAAGCCCAGGCACACTCACTTCTCCCTTATTCTGCTGCATAAACAAACCACATGGGGAAACCAGAAGCTAAAGGATGGGAAGGACGCTGTTTCATTAGTGAGAGGAGCTGCAAAGTCACCTGTTAAATACCTGAAGACACGTGAGGGTGGGGGACTGGATTGAGATGCCCTGGCCATTCTCCCTGGAGCACTAAGGACTTTCATGTGATGACTAATGCACTGCCCATTCTAACCACAGGGGTTGGGGATAGTGGCCTATTACAGGTAGGGGCCACAGTGAGATGTCTCCTGCCTGGATTTCTTTTTGAAGCTCTTCGGACTGTTCTTAAATATTTACAAATGCTAGAGATAGAAGGCCTGCCCTCGGTCCACAGAGGTGGGAGCTGAGTTTCTGAGGCTTCACTGTGCCAGTCAGACCTCCTTCCTGTCCCTAGCTTGGCTGTCCCTCTCAGAAGTCAGGTGTAGTAGCTTCCTTCTCTGTCTTGAGCTGGGGGATGGCCAGGCTAGTGCCGCTCATAAGGTCAGAGCCAACATGACCGGTATAACTTGGAACCAGTTATACATGCACAGTCTCAGGCCTCTACCCATCAAGGCCCAGGACCAGGAATCTGTGTTTTGAGAACTAGTCCCAATAATGTTCATGCTTATTGCCTGCTAGGTTGGAGGAAAGGATGGCAATAGCAAGTGTCATAGAAACACCTTATGAGATTGTTAGGTCAGGCCGTGTGAAAGCTGGGACCTGTACTGGACACACAGTGTATCAAGGGGCACACTACTGTCTGAAAGTAGGCTCCTGGTGTTTTAGCCCCTCTCTCACTGGTCCTCATGGAGGTAATGCAGGGAGAACTTTGGAAGATATGTTGTCATTAATTTTAATTCACGCTGTTGTTCTTTGTTATATTTGAATTATTAGATATATCTTTCTAATTCCTGGGTTCTATAGCTTAAAATCCAGTATAGAAAACACAGGATATTTGGGCAGTGTACCTAACCAGAGTATGGAAACACACTGCAGAATCTGATGGAATTCCAGAAGGTCTAAGTAGCTTCTTAGGAGTAAACAGAATCACTCAGGTTGTTTATGGGATGGATGCTACACATATGGTCTTCATTATTCTGAGAGGCAGCCCAGGGCAAAAACAGGCATTTCAGGAAAGACACATGATAAATTCATGGGCAATGACTCAGTGAACTGCTTAAGCCAGAACATGTGCTTGGTGTGTGCCTAAGGCTCCAAGAATGTGCCCTGGCCTGGCCTCCCTGCAAAGGACTGACAATTAGATGGCTTTTGAAGGCTTTAGGGCTGTGTGTGTGTATAGGTCAGAGGGAAACCTTGGGTATCATTCCTTAAGTGCCTTCTACTTTGTGTTTAAGACAGGGTCTCTCACTGACCTGGAGCTTGACCACAACTATCTGACGAGTGAACTTCCAGGGATCTGCCTGTCTCTGCCTTCTGTCTTACCTTTGCAGAGATTATGAGTGTGTGCCTGGCTTTTAACAAGGGTTCTAGGGCTTGAACTCGGGTCCTCACAACTGCAAAGCAAGCACATTACCAGTTGAGAAATCTCTCTCTCTCTCTCTCTCTCTCTCTCTCTCTCTCTCTCTCTCGGTGTGTGTGTGTGTGTGTGTGTGTGTGTGTATGTGTGTGTGTGTTCTAGGCTGAAGGCAAGGTTTGAAAAGATGCCTTTTAATGAGGACATCAGAGCAGCCTGGAATATGTTCTTGGTGTTATGAGAGGTTGTCTTATGCATAGATTGATCAGAGAACTACTCCTATTGTTCTCAATTGGAAAGCCCTTTCCCAGTAAAAATTGTGCTTAAATACTGACTTCCAATATTTAAGTGCAGTTAACTGATGGGGAAAGCAACATAGTGACTTAAATTTGTATTAAACTGTGGATGACAATAAACAGCATGTTCTACAGCAGACATTGACAGAAGAGACGGAGTGAAGATTCCAGGGCTATGAACGGCTGGAGAGGGCAAAGGAGGAATTGAAAGGACATGAGAAAGAACTACAGATGAGAAAACAAGAAAAACAATACACTCTTGTCTCTCCCAAAGCTCACTGATGGCCCCTTTCTTCTCACTTAACAATTAGATTGGTGGTGACTGTATTGTAGAGTTGGAAGCAGATTCCTGCTCCAAACCCTGTTGTGATTGCTTGCTTAGTATTAGGTCTGCCCAGGCCTTGGTCTTCTCAGTTTCAAAGGAAGATTAGGATGAGAATCCTGGGGACAGCTGAGAGGGTTAAAGGAGGCATGACATGACACACACAGAGAAGAGACTATATATCAGTGGTTTGCACTTCTAATTCTTTGAACTGAGTCTCACATTCTCCCCATAGTTCTCTGACTTTCTTCAAGGTACTTAGGTACCTTGAGCCTCAGAGTTTCCATCTGTAAAAGGTGGGCACTTTCTGTGTGAAATGTCAGTATGCTATGCAAACAGCAACACAAAGTATTGTTTCCAAGTCCCTGGTTTCCGCCTGCGTGTCTCACGGCATCCCTCAGCAGGGCGCATTGCTTCCATTTCTCAGCCAGCTGCTGCTGTCAAGGTCTGGTCCAGCAGAGACCTGGTCCTGGGTAAGGCAGGCTTCTCTTTGTCTTAGAAAGCTGAGGTGAATATGATGCTAGCTGTAGAAAAATACAGTCAAACAGAATCCCTGCATTATTAAAGTGCTTTCATGAGCCTCAATGCAAGTGATGCTTTGGGCCACTTGGTGAGGCAGATTTGACCCCTGAGGCAGTTCAGAACTGTGACATGGTGTACTATAGGAAACAATCTTTGCATTAGTGTCATAGTTATGGCTCAAGCCTTCATCTTTGAGGCCCGAGCTGTACAGGCTCCCCACCATGTCTGTTAGGGCCACTTTCTGCTATATTGGTACCACATATGATTTCCTGGAAGCAGAAAGTGCTTTCAGGTGATCCATCATTGTAGCAGAAAAGCTTTGGCACCTGGACAACTGGGAATTTCACTTCTTAGATTTCACTGCAGAGTCTTTATATTCCAAGTCCTGGGTCTGAATGCCAGCTCACAGCAAATTCTGCTTCTAGGGTGGCAAAGGAAGGGTGTTAAAAGGCTGTTGGGGAAAGGGAATAGAGGGCCCAGGAGGGATGGTGTGAACAGTAGAGGTGAGAAGGAGGCATGTGAACAGCTATGAGCAAGGTAAGTCTGTTGCAGTATTCAGAGTCCCTGTAACCTTGTGCTCTGTCCTCCATTACACACAATAAAAGTCTACCAGGCATGTGGGAGGCAGGAGGTCAGGTACTGGGTGAAAAAGCTGGAAAGTTTTCCACTCTCAAGGCCAAGGGAGTTCCCAGCTATCAGAGTGACAGATGTGGGTATCGCTGGAGAAAGGAGAGGGTCTGGGGTGTGAATATGGTCGAAGTATACAATATACTTCAATCAAAATGCCCTCATGAAACCCACCAATATACACAATGAATATACACCAACAATTGTTTTAATTAAATAAAATTTATTCTCTCACATTCTGGAAGCTGAAGGTCCAAACTAAAGGCATGGGAAGGAGGATACACTCCTTCTGAGAGTCCGAGGGAACCCGTTTCTTTGCATGTCATGTCTGTCAGTTCTTGTTATTTCTTGGCTCAACGCTGTATCACTTCAAGTTTTTGCATTTATTTCCATGTAGTATCTTCTTATGTGCCTCTATTCAAATTTTCTTCTTCTTCTACGAACATCAGCCAGACTGGATTTCAGTCCACACTAATGGTGTCATCTTATACTGCCATCAAAACTTTGAAAAAGAATATGTAACTACATTATCAATAAATTAAATGAGAGAAGCCATCAATGATTGGGTATATTTAAAATGTTGAGGATTGAAAAGCCAGTTTCTATAACACAGGCAGCTTCTCATCTGGTTGCCAGCCCCACTTATGATATTTATTTGTGTGTTTCTATGTATGTATGTTATGTATGTTGTATGGGAACATGTGCCACTGTGTACATATGGAAATAAAATGTCAACTTGGGACAGTTAGTTCTTTCCTCCCCCCAAGTGGGTGGAAGATACGGAGATAACCTCAGGACGTCAGATTTGGTGGCAAGCACCATGACCTGCTGAGCCATCTCAGCCCCAGGCTCATTTTTAAGGAAACCAGAGTCTCAGATGAGTTTGATGTCAGGGAATATTCACTTGGGGTCTCCTAGGAGCCTTGCTTTCTTCAAGCCAGTCCTCAATTCTTTATGTCATTCTCCTGTATTGTAGTTTGGCACCTTCCTCACAATAGTGTCTTTGGTGCCCTGACCTGGATCCTTGAAGTCTGACCAGCTCTGCTTTTATACCTCAGAGCTAGAATGGTGCTCCATGAGGCTTTGCGGTATCCCTGTGGAGAGCAGATTTCTCAAGCCAGGAAGGTCTGGGGGATGATGCGTCAGTTGTGGTAAAGGTGAGTGCCTAGCGAGAGTAAGCGTAAGTAACACATCAAACCCCAATCTTCCTCTGCAGGTCTGGCTCCTCTGGAGAGCGCTAAGGACACTGTTACCAGCTTCCAGCAGGTTTACCTCTGGAAAGGTAAGCTCCAAGGTGGGAGGGCAGGGATGATGGACAATGACTCCATGAGCTTGGGTCCAGTTTGCACTCACAGGGTGCTCTCTGTGGAATGGAAGGACTCCCACTCCGCATCAGATGAGATGTATAGTTTCAAAAAAGAATGGGGGACTCAGGAAATGCTGGTTCTGGGGAGATGGAGTATACTGGCACAGGATGCCCTTGTCACCTGTCGGGGCTGATAGGCTCTTGCAAACCACAGGAAACATTTGTCCAGGGCGCTCGACCCCACATGCCTCTTTCCCTGAGGCTCAGGGTGGTGGGACAAGGCCCAAGGGGAATGGTAGTATAGAATTTTGTTAAATGTTTTTAATTCTAACTTGCCTATTGATCCTCTGAGGGTCCTGGGATGAGTTCTTCCCCTTCTCTGAGCCTCATTTCTCAAAAGTAGCATGTGACCCTTCTTCCTAACCCTCAAAGATATTGTGAAGACCAATGTTTATGAGCATTTTAGAAAGGGTGAATGTTAACAATTGTAATGTCATGGGAAGCTGAGTTCTCTAGTCTGAGAGGTTGGTTGATGTTTGGAGCAGGGCCAAGACTGAAGAACTGGGTGGCTAGATCTGTCCCTGTCTTGTGTTGAGGACCTGGCCTTAGGACACAAGACTTGCTACATGGCTCCCTCACCATTATCAGTGATTTTTTTCATTCCTCCTAGATTCTGACATGAGGTCTCGTCCTGAGTCGATGGGATGTGGAAGAGACCTGGTTCTGAGGCCAGCCTTTCCAGTAGAAGCAGGTATGATCACCAAGAGTTTACACAGCTGAGTGCTGGCTGTGGAGACAAGACAGTGACACCCAGGGTCTAATTAATGAATGAACCCCTCATTATCACTTCCTTCAGTAGCCATGGAGCCCCTTCCTATGCCATTAGTCCGATTATCCAAATACATAGATATTTACAAATGCAGAAGCTTCTCAAGTTGGCAGTCAGAACAGAATTCTCTTACTTTTCTGTTGCTGTGATAAAATACCATGATCAAGTGAACTTATAAAAGAAAGTTTATTCGAGCTTATGGTTCCAGAGGGATTATAGTCCATTATGGTGGGGAGACAAGGTGGTAAGGCTTAGGAACTCTCAAAGTCCACCCCCAGTGCAAGGCCATACCTCCTAAAGACTCCCAAAACAGCGCCACCAACTGGGGACAAAGTGTCCAAATGCTTGGAGCCTGCAGGGACGTTCTCATTCAAACCACCACAAGAATGTAAGGCAACTTCATTGCTAGTTCCCACTGTTCTGAAATGAAAACAAGTGCAACCGAAGCAGGAGAAACTGCCTGATTAAGGACCAGACTCAGCTGACCACACCCAGGGCTTCACTCATGGCAGCCTTGGAGAGCTGAGCAAAATGCAACTGTGGCAGAATGAACAGTCATGGAAAGACAGGAATGGGGGCTGCACACGGGGAGGGGATGGTCCTCCTCATTCTAGAACCTACAGTTGGGTTGTTATTACCTAGGTGACACTAAGATCTAGGGAGCAGGAGAGGGAGGGCAGGAGGGTAAGGCCGAGGACATAAGGAAAGTGTCTTAGGCTACTTGGTACTGGCTGTAACAAAATGCCACAGACTAGGTAGTTTATCATGAACACAAGTGTATTTGGCTACTGACTCTGGAAGACTGACAAGTCTGAGACTCTAGCACCACATCTGGTATAGCCTTCCTGCTATAGCATTACACATTGAAAAACATCAAAGTGGTTCAAGAGAGCAAGAGGGAGCCCAGCTTGATTTATAGCCAACTCTTGTAGTACACCAACCTGCCCCCATGACCCTGATGTCATTAGGCTCAAAGACTAGATAGACTCCAACATGACTTCAATAGACAAAGGAACTTGGCTGGCTGAAAGTTTTAGAAAAGGATCTGGCCACGGGGCTGCTGTAGTGGGCACAACATCGTCCCGTGGAGCCATCAAGACGGGGGCTGAAATCTCAGAGAAAAGCCCTGCCTTGGGTATAAAGGTGACCCAGAGGGCTCTCAAGGTCTCCTATAAATTGAAGCCCTAGATTTCCAACTCTAATTAAGAAGATGTTCTGAAACCTTCTGAACCCCTCTTGTCTGACCAGACTCTGAGCCCTGTCATCTTCAGACCTACCCTGTCCTCATATCGTGTGAAAATATCTCCATCTGTATCTCCGATCTGCCTCACCCCACCCCTGTCTATTTCTCTGCCTGTTTCATATTCACTGTAGAGATAAAGGTGAAGGAACCTGATTTTCTCTTTCTTTTTCAGATGCGACAACAGAACTTTTCTCCCCTGTGGACCTTACCCGGGTCATTGTCAATGCAAGCCACTCGTTGCCCAGCCAGCAGTACTGGCTCTTCACACACCTGTTTTCAGCACAGCAGGCAAACCTGTGGTGCCTCTCTCGTGAGTGTCCTTAGGCCATGTCCTCCTTCCAGATCCTGATTCAACAACTCCTGAGACGTAGACAAGTTCAAATTCAATGGCATAACTACTTAGGGGTCACCACATTCTTAGAAATAGGACCTGATACCTGCCTTCAAGAAGCCACAGTGTCAGCAAGCAGAACTATCATCCATCTGTCTATCTATTCATCCATCCAGTCAGCCAGCCAGTCAGCTATCCATCCACCTATCCACTGTTGAGGCCATAGGCTTTGTATTTGACTTTGTGGATAAAATCCAAAGCAGAATCAGCCATGGTCCTGGCCCTCAAGGAGTTCACATGTACCTTTGGCAAGACTGACACATAGGTTGGGGATAGAGAGCCCATTCTATGAGGATCCCTTGTTGCTGGTCTGCTGACCCTCTCTGCCCCTGGCATGGCCATGTGGTAAAGCTTCGGGGCTCTTGTTCTTTTGCCTCCTATGTTGCTGAGTTTGAGGCTGACCCCTCTTCTCACTCTGGCTCTGCCTGTGCTTAACCATAATATCACCTCCTTCCACAGCCAGTAGAACCCCAGTGTCTTTGTTTTGGTGTTCATGACTGTTCTGGGCTTCTGCCTGGAAGATTTCCCAGTTGATTTTATGGAGGTCATCTTTCCACCCAAGGCCTTCCAAGGACTAAACATCAACTGCCTTCTTGCCTTCAGGGTGTATCGAGGAGCCTGCTTTCTGTCAGATCGCAGACATAACAGAGACCACACCCTTGCACTTCACCTGCTTCCTCTACCCAGAAGCCCAGGTCTGTGACAATGTCATGGAGTCTAGTGCCAAAGGCTGCAACCTGATCCTGCCCCACCAACCAAAGGCCCTCTTCCAGAAGAAAGGTGAGCACTGATTAACTATCTAATGGGCCACAGCTCCGTGGTTTCAGAAACAGTGAGATGAATTTCTTCTCTTTAAAAGTAAGGTTATCTGTGCTCCTTCAGAGATGTGAAGCCACTAAGAAAGGCACCAGGCTGGCTCTGGGGAGTGGTCTTCTCTGGGGTCTCACTTCAGGCACAGCCACTGCTGACGGACTTGTGCTAGGATTCCACACCAATGTGTGGCATGGAAACTTCCAGAACAGTTGCCGTCTCTCTTCAAGGACACTGATAATGCCATTTGTCTCACCCTGTACAGTCTCTACTCCCCTAGATGCTGTTGCTAGTCATTTCTTCTTGCATCTTATTTGGTGAGACCCTCCTGACAGGTCTGGAGGCCCCTAGTTTCCACTCAAATGTAAGAGGCCCACAAGGCCATAGAGCAACTCTGTTTGGTGAGAACTTGTTGAGCAAAGTTTCTCTTTAGTATAATCTGATCCAGTCACCCTGGGGATCCTTCTAGTGTTTAGAACTTCCTCTAGAGGATCTCACAGCACGTGGCCTGGGTGACTAGAGTAGCAAGATGGGGGAGTCTCAAGTATCTCGGAGGCCTAGCCCATGCTTGCAAACCTTGCTGTGTCTACTCTCTAGGGCCCCCAAGAGGCCCTCTCTTCTGACCCTTACAGAAATAAACCTTGTATATTTGCCACTGTGGGAGAGACACTTGTCAGCTGTGGAAAGCAATCCATGTCTCTCTCTTAGGCCGCATTCTCCCCTGGCACTGCCAACATATGAACCTTGTAGGAGTCTCTCTCATTGGTCCTTCTCCCAGGGAAGAACAGTCTCTCTGGGTCTACAGAGCTGATTTTTATTCCTGCACAGGTTTTCTAGCCCCTGATAGCTCCTGAGGTTACATGACTTCATAGCTTTCTGATTCTCTGTAGTCTCATAGATTTGTACCTTTACAAAAATCCTTCGGGTTTAATCCCAAGCACCTCATAAAAGGGTATGGTGACCATACCAGTAACCCTAGTACTCAGGAGGTAGAAGCAGGAGGATCAGAAGTTCAGGGACATCCCTGGCTATATATTGAGTGCAAGGCTATCATAGGCCCCATGGGACTCTGTCTCAAGAAACAAACAAAATCCATTGACTGTGATTTTAGTGAGATCTGGGATGGGAACCAAGAGTCAGGCATGAGTTGACTGGGCCACCTTCCTTGGAAGCTGTCGGGTTGTACTCATTGTTCTCACATTGTACAAGTAATAAGTTGTTTTTTTTTTTCCTATGCAGTGGTACTGAATGAGCGAGTGAAGAACTTTTATACCCGCCTTCCATTCCAAAAGCTGTCAGGGATTTCCATCAGAGACAAAATCCCCATGTCTGGAAAACCCATTTCCAATGGGTAAGCGGCCAAGTTCATGCTTATTATTAAGACTCTGGCTTCCAGGGAAAGAAGATGGCTTAACTGTTAAAGACAGACTTACAATAACAACGGTACAACCTGAAGCCAAGGGTGTAGGAGGTAACCAGATTGAAAAACCTCAATGAAGGCCATATTAAGTCCCAAATTTAACTCAGTCTTCTGAGAGGGAGATGAGGCAAACTGAACTGTCTTGTTGATTAATAAAAATCATTGAGATAGCAATGAACTTGTTCCTCAAAGCTGCTCAGAAGAGCACGGAGAATTTCTAATAAAACCTTAGCTTATAAGGATGCTGTATTTATTATTGCTACTACTTGTGTCAATTATTTCTTTATTGACTTTGTGGTTAATTGTTATAACTGAAGGTGAGGTTTCTCTCAGTGCAGTCTGTGGACCCTGCCCTTCAGAATCCCCAAGAGTGCTTTTGACTAACCACATTCCTGGGTCTGGCCTGGACCTCCCTAAGCTGAGGCCCTGGGACGGGACTCAAGAATCAGATTGTGAGGAAGATCCCAGTAGTGTTTTGGAGTTTAAAAGTCACTGATCCATAAACTGTTAATCTCTGAAGTTTTGTTGAGTTATGGAATTGCATCATGTTGCTGGCATTTGAATCTACTTCTCAGAATAGAGATCAAAAGATGACATAGGCTAGTCTGTTATAAGATCCAGCTGGATATCACCTTGCTGGGGGAAGGAATAGAAACCAGGCATCATCAAGCTGGGGTAGGGGCCAGGAACTGGAAACCACCATGCTGAGCCTAGTACTGGGAAAGGAGCTTGTGGTTAGTTAGAAAAGCCCATGGTCTGGGCTGGAGCTTAGCAGTGAGCTTTCAATAAGGGAAGTAGTAGGCAGGAGGTACATAGCTGCGGGCAGGAATCTAGGATAGAAAAGGACAGGGGGTGGCTTCCCAGCTTCAGGAAAGAGATACAATCTACGTTGGAGAAGCTGCCCAGCAGACACAAGGTCCAAACGGGGGTGTGACTTGGGTTCGGGGAAGAGCAGCAAGAATGAAATGCAAACTCTAGGGAGTCAGAGTGAATGATCAGATCAAGACATTGGGTCAAGGCAGGGAGATCTTAGAACTGAGCCCCAGAGCACTGGTTTGGAGTGCTAAATGGCTCCTGCCATGAAGCAAAGGGTAGGGATCTTGTAGTCATATTGGGTGGATGAATAAGGAAGGTCCTGGAGAGCCTGGATGGGGTGGGCCAAAAGACAAGGTCTTAGAGTAGTCCATGACACAGAGTGAGCAGTGCAGAAGCCAGGGGCAACAAAACTCCCCCTCTTTGCTGCTGAAGCAGGTCCTGGTGGGTCACCTTGTCTGTGAGCCAGCTGAATGTCCCTTCCTAGGCTCTTTCCTACCACTGGTTTCTGTTTCCAGAACCCAAAGCCAAGACTCTTTCCTATCAGAATGGGTTGTAATGGTGCATTCAGGATCTGGGTTAACTTGAGTTGGATCCTGGCACATGACAGAAATTCCTGCTTGCTGAATAAGTGAATGAATGAATGGAGGCTCTGAGGATAACATTCTCAAGAGAAGAGTAGAATTTTCTTTTTAGAGAGCTAGGACTCCGCTTGTGCATGTTGGCCAAGGCTCATTATTAAAGTGTATGGTAAGCACCACACACTCTAGGTGCTTAGCAAGAAAGCTGATCCCTTAAAGTTTGAGTGACTCCATTCAGCCCATACAGTAGATCCTGGACACCCACTGGGGCCTTCATATATGCCTTCTCTTCTGATGCCAGGTTCTTTGAGTGTGAGCGACTATGTGACAGGGACCCATGCTGTACTGGCTTCGGCTTCCTAAATGTCTCCCAGTTGCAAGGTAAGGGTTATAAAGGAGGCAGGAACCTCAGGTACACTGCCTCATTCTAGAAACACTCACGTCTATGAACTTGTCTGGTCCTCAGCATCTCCTCAAGGCAGGTGGGAGGAACCAGCCTCATATGCAGCGGTGAAATGGGGCTTGGGAGATGGAGGATACAGGTGGCTTATCCATATGATATCAGAGATGTGGCTATCCTGGTCCATGGTCTGTCCACCTCACATACCTGGTTCACCTGATCCCAATTTCTGTGCCTTCCTCTTCCCACACTTCCCTTCTCTGTCTTCTGCTAATCCTTCAGAGCTCTGCCTAGGCAGTGTGGTGTGGTGAACTTTGGATACATCCCATGATCTGTATTGAACACTCAGTCATTTACTGATGGTGTGATTCTGGAAGGTTCATTTATAATCTCTCTAGGCCTTAGCACCTTCATCTGTGAATAGAAGCACATATGTTATCTTCCTCCCTGGGCCCAGTAAAGTGAAGCCACAGAACCAGACCAGCTCCTACACATGATCGGCAGGTGCTGTGTCAGGAGCAGCTGCCTCCATCCCTAGACTCTTAGGCCAGAGCTTTAAATATGGGAGCTAGGTTTGTAGGGATGGCTAAGTCACTACCTAGAATACAGAGTGAAAACCCAGACATCTGCTGAGCAATTGTTTGCAAAAACCTTCCCACTCAGCTCAAATCTCTCACTGGCTCACCTTCCCGGCCTCCCGGGGTTTTCCACCAGGAGGAGAGGTGACCTGCCTGACTCTGAACAGCATGGGAATTCAAACATGCAGCACGGAGAGTGGAGCAACTTGGCGCATTTTGGACTGTGACTCTGAGGACACTGAAGTCTACACTCATCCCTTTGGATGGTATCAGAAACCTGGTGAGTAACCTGCTCCTGACAGCTTTTGTCAACTGTGTCTCAAGCCTGCATTAGGATGGTGTCCTGAGGTCAGCATGTAGATGAGTCAGGATTCACTGGGTGCCAGTAAGAAGCTGATTCTATTTATCTTAGGTGGAAAAGAAGTGCCCTGGAATCATTCACCCGAAGGAAGATGACCAACTGTGTCTCAGGGAAGATGGAAACAGACTAGGCTCCATGGACGTGTTTTAGCAAGGGCCGGTAGCCATCCTTTTCGGCTTGCCACTTCTCACTGTTTCAGAGAAGCTGCTCACTGTGTTGTATGGAAGCTTTACGTTCAGGGAAGATCACCTGCATAGTCTACGGGTCCTCCACTGCCAGAGGGAGAGTGGGAAAGCTTGAGCAACTGTCTCAACAAACCGAATTCACTGAAGGAGGAAGGGCAAAGGCCCTGTTACTGGATAGGCATCAAAGTCAACAGTTGTCCACTCTGCCATGGTCCCTTGGTCTCTTCACTATCTAATTATCATCTGTGTCAGATGGCATGAAGTGTGGCAGTGTCAGGGAAGAAAGCAGGGGTAGCTTGTATGCATTTTTGATGCACTTAAGTTAGGATTTTAAGAAATGCCTGTACTCCAAGTGTGGCCTGAAGGCAGGTGTGCTTATAACCACTGAAGCTCATATCTGGGCAGTTTTAGGAGCTCATTCTGAAATCTGTGAAGGAATGAATGATTGCTCTTACATTTGCTTAGACACACCTGGACTCACATGAGGTGATGTTAGCGTCCTCCCAACTCTGTAATTGGGACAGACTAGTCTTTAGGAGACTCGTTCTACTTTTCAGCTTCTCTGTCAGTGGGATAAATGACTGAGACCAACACAGTCCCATCTTCTAGGTTCTGGGTGTATGATGTGAATGACTGCATAGAAACTAGAGGAGACTGGCCATCTGCTTGTAACCCAGGAGCAAACTTACACAGATATCCAGATATCAAAGGGTTGTCTTATGAGGTTTCAGAGAGGCTGAGCAGAGGATCAGTATCTCTGACTATAGGTTGCTTCCTTCCCACTTTCTCTGAGTGAATCTGGACTGGCCCTTCTTGATCTTTCCCCAGTAAACAGAGTGGAGGGTCAGCTGCTGTACAGGAATTCTAGAGAAGTAGAACCTCATTCTCCACATTCTTTACATTACCTACACGGCTCTCTGCCCAGTAGGGGGCAGTAACAGGGCCCTGGCATTCTTCTTGTACCTGCTGTGTGTCGGCACATTCTGGGTCTACATGGGCCAGGCCACTTCACTCTTATGGTGGCTCTGAGGAACAGGCATCACTCCTCCAGCGTCAGATAAGTAAAGTCAGTAGTGGAAGGTGCTGGCCCAACTACACTGCTACTAAGAAGCAGTCAAGTTGTAAGCCCAGATCTGATAGCCCCTAAGTTCTCCTATCCCTTTTAGGATATCCTCTGCTAAGTTCTCCAGTGAGTAGTTATTAAAATGTCCAGGTACAGTGCCTGACTGGTTTTCCCCCAACTTAGTAACTAACAAGCAACTGATTTATCAACTGAAGAAGGCTAACAAACTGGCAAACAAACCCCTTCTGGAGTGGTCTTTAGTCAGAACCATGCTTGAACTAAAAGGTCTAGTTTGGGCTCTGGGGCAGAGCTGCCCTTGGCCTTGCTCATGTACCTGTATGTTTCACAACCTCAGGGCAAGTTGGTGTGGGGCAAGTTATTTCAGGCTAGAAGGGCTCTCCCTGCTAGTGGGTACCTTCTACCTGAAACTTGATTTGAGGTCACACTATTGGATTTTTCTTTTAACATCTTGAATTGTTTTAGGAAAAAAATGGGAACTGTATAATGAAATTGCATCTTTGGGTTTATATTTCAGGGGGATTTTCCACCCAGAGCGGTGTCTAGGCCATATTTTGAGGGTCAGGAAGGAGGGGAGCATGCTGGCCTAGCACCATGGCTCTGAAGGATGCCCAAGGGCAGCTATGAGTGTTCCAGCTGCTTCAGAGCCACGTGCACCCAGAGCCTCCTTGCCATTTGTCCTCTCACCTCACCTCGCCAGCATCTGGAAAATGCCACTTTCCATTTTCATTTTACTCCTGGAAGAGTCGGGTAGAAAGAAGCTTAAGCAATAATTCATTTGTTTAGAATGTGATAGAAATCAGGCCAGGCTGCTGCAACATTTTGACAGATGCTGGCAAGAAAAAGAGCCCAAGGTGCTCCTGCCTCTAACACTTTCCAGCTGTTCCGTTCCTTTTCATCTGATGGCTTGAGCCTCTATCTCCTTTCAACACAGACTCTGTGGGCTCAGGCCAGGGCCTCAGAGGTCCTGTCCAGAAGCCACAGAGCAGAGAATGAAAATTCATAGGAAGGCTGGCACTCAACAAACCCTACCTGAGCATTTGGATGCCCAGGAGCCTCTGGTATGACAGCCCGGCCTCTGTTCCTAAGGCTCTCATGCTGGAAGTCAGTGCCTTGCAAGCAGTATTTCATCAAATCTTTATACCCCAGTCAGAGGAGGAGCTAGAGGCCCCAGGAGGCCAAAACACTTGTTTAAAGTCACACAGCAGGGAGTTGATAGAGCTGGGGTCCAGGTCATTTCACTTCTGTGTTGCTATGTGGTCTAGCAGAATGGGAACGGCCCATGTTTCCTGACCTTCAGGAACTCACACTGTAATGTTACAGATGCTAAGTAGATAAACCCCACAGTTGCCAGGACTTCCCATTGCAAGGAGGACTAGATGCTTCAGAACTTCACTGAGTACTTGTGCGGGACATATCCTGTGCTGGGTACTAAGGAATAGGAGAGGAACAAAATGCTTCTGTTCTTCATAGATATGGTCTACAGAGGTGGGGTGAGCCTGTGTGGGTGACTGGCACAGCAGGTACAGGCTAGAGAAAGTGTAGGAAAACAAGAAATGATTCCGCTGGGAATTACAAATGTCTCCTGCAGAAATAGAAATAGGCCCACCTCTGGCTGCAAGGACACCTCCTGAAGTCTCCTGGGCCCATAGGCATAGAACTGCTCACGAGGACAATCTGCATAAGGCCTGCTATTGTTATTTTAAGTGCAACTGGAGAGAAAGAAAGTGTGTTAAGATGGCATCAGCCTCTCACCTTTCATGTGTGGCTGGCTCCTGGTGGGACTCACCTTGCATGTCTATGGCTGAGGGTATTCTGGAGTGAGTGGCCTTTTGTGTCCTGCCTTAGGGCCAAAGGAAGGAAGGCTGACCGTCAGGGGGTATGCTGACAGGGTACAGTGTAACTCCCTAGTGGGGCGGGATAAGGTCTTTCTCTTTAAGTGGTTTTCATCAAAGGGAATGAACAAGTCTTAAAATCCCACACAGCATCTCTTCCTAAGACCTAGACAGAGAAAAGAAGCCTTACGTAAGGAACCTGGATGAGTAATTTCACCGTTCTCCCAGTGGCCCATATTGACCGTCACAAAACCATCTTTTGACTCAAGATATATTTGATCCAAAGCATATTCACTGTCTGGGCTCTGCATGATTGTTTGGCCTTGAGTTCCCTTTTCTCTGGTAGATAAAACCACATTAATATGCTATTAGAATTTCCCAGCTCATAAGCAGACATCATGGCTGCTCCTTTCTAGTTCTTGTCCTTGTAATAACCAATCACATATGGTACTAGAGAAGGGTCTAAGGAAGTCCACATGTAGGCAGTACTGGGCCTCAGCCCTGAAGGGTGATCCTAACTGTTACCTCTTAGTCAACCCTTATACATGAAGGCATACACTTCACTGAGGAACTCTGATGGAGAAAAGCTATAGGAGACTTTGCCTTGTAATCATGGAGGGACGTGGCCTTTCTTAATTACTGACTGTCTACAGACCCAACTCTAAGCATTCTGATGGCATCGTTTTATGTTGCTGTGAGGTGGGTTCCCTTCTTGTCCCATACAGAGAGTATGATCTTTCTTTTTGCACCTAGATAATTGAATCTTAGAGATGTAGTTGGTGTTTCTGTGGCAGGATCCCCTGGACACAGGGAACTGTGTGGCAGAATGTGAAAGGGAAGGAAGGAAAACTGTTATACCGGATTATGCCAAAGAGACTCTAGGAAAGAGGTAGTCCAAGATAAAAGGCAGAGGATTAGGGGACAGAAAGTATGCCTGATGCCTATTGTAGGCACTGGGTTACAGAGTCAAGGAAAACAGTCCTCATCAACCTCACAGACTCAGAAGAGAGACCTACACACCAGCCATTACATCCTAACTTTCTTACTCTAACTGTGCTCACAGAGCACAAGTCAGAGATGAGCTCCTCAGTAACCAGAAACAAAGCCATACACTCAGAATGGTGGGGGGGGGTAGTGGTGGGTGGAGGGGGCACCAAGAAGGGCCTCCATAGAGCCTGTGGCAGGATATTCCTGTCCTTAAGTGCACACAAAGTTTGATGTATCTTAGCATAGAACTGCAGATAGCCAGGCTAAGTTTATGAATGAAAATGAGTTGTTGCATTCTTCCCTAGCATCAAGATCAGAAGGGAAACATCCTTGGTATCTAGTAGACCAATGGGTATGCAGGGCACAGAAGCCTCTCAGGTGAGCAGCATCAGGAACCTGGAGCTTCCTGTAGAGATGGGAACAGGCTCTAGTACCCCCTGCATCTTGAAAAGGATGGGGCCTCCCTTCCTGTTTGTGCTTGTGTAGTCTGCAGACCCAACTTGGCTTTGCTCAGAGTCAAATATGACTCCTTGAAATGACAGTATCAGCCTCCAGTTCCATTCCTCTGCTAAGCAAGGACCCTTGAAACCTGTTGAAGTCCTAGACACAGAAGAGCACTTGAGGGACGGCAAGCTCTCCTAGTTATGCCTGTGACCTCCACAAGCTGCCTCACTGCCAGAACAGTTATTGTATTTGTCTGCATCTTTACTCTCATCCCAAGGTAGGAACTCAGGGCAGGAACCTGGGGGCAGGAGCTGGAGCACAGGCCATGGAGGAATGCTGCTTATTGGCTTGCTCCCTTGGACCATGCTCAGCCTGCTTTCTTAAACAATACAGGACCACCTACCCAGGGGTGGCACCACCCACAGTGGGCTGGGCCCTCCCACATCACTCAACAATCAAGAAAATGCCCCACAGACATGGCCACAGGCCAGTTCAATAGAAGCAATTCCCCAATTGAGGCTCCCTTAACCCAGGTGTGTCAAGTTGACAACTAAAGCCACCCAGCACAATTGACCCCTTGTCAACTTGACACACAAACACATCATCACTTTTAAACTACAACCTTTCCATTTCTTGTCCCCAAGATATGATGTTAATATCAAGACCCAGGTGTGTCAAGTTGACAACTAAAGCCACCCAGCACAATTGACCCTTTGTCAACTTGACACACAAACACATCACTATTAAACTACAACCTTTCCATTTCTTGTCCCCAAGATATGATGTTAATATCACAACATAAGACAATACAACCTTAAGAGTCCCACAGTCCTTAAAAATATCAAAACACTTAAAAGTCTACAGTTTCCTTTAAAGTTCTCTTAACTGTGGGTGGGCTCCTGTAAAATCCAAAACAAGTACTGTCTTATTTCAAAAGGGAAGAATTGGGCATACTAAAAGCAAAATCTAAGTCCAGTAAAATAGCTCAAGGCTGGACATGTGGGATTCACTGACAATCTGGGCTCCAAAGGGTTCTGGCAGCTCTACTTCTCTGACTCTGCCATCCACAGCATACATAGCTTGACTTGTAGACCTAGGCTGGCTCCATTCCACACCTGCTGCTGCCCTTGGTAGTTGTACCATGGTCCTGGCATCTCCAAAAAGCTGGGGTCACCGCTGAAACAGGCTGCACCTACACCAATGTTCTCTTCTGGCTTTCGGGGTGCCAAGCTTCAGCTGCTCTCCGTGATTCCTTTGTGCTTTCAACACCAGAACCATGAAGGAGACACTTACACATTACCAAGTCATGCTTCCAGCTTGAGATGGAGACTTGGGCCTCCACTGGTCCATAGTTTCTGTGTGCTGACCCTGAGGAAATACTTTCTAGAAGACTTTACCACAATGATGCTGGTTCGCTTGTTACTTACAGCTGGTGTTTTCAGCCCCAGCTAACCAGCATCAGTTGTCTGAGTAAAACAAAGGCTTCACTTCAGTGGTTCTGGTCTCTTCTTAATCACAGCTGATTCTTAGCCCCATCTCACTAGAACTCACAGATTCTCAATTCAGGATATCACACAAACAGCCCTGATAGTCTCTGCTTCCCTTTGAAGTGTCACAAGCCAGGTCTCCATCATCTACAACTCTTTCAGCATAACCATTCCAAGCTCCACAGCAACAAATTCTAAGTACTACAATGGCTTTTTCAGCCCAAAGTCCCAAACAATTTCACAATCCCCCCCCCAAAACACCAAGGTCAGGCCTGTCACAGCAGTACCCCACTCCCAGCACCAATTTCTATTCCAGTCTGCCTTTGATTGCTGTGGGAAAACACTCTGACCAATACCAACTTGGGGAGGAAAGGGTTTATTTGGCTTACATCTTCTGGGACACAGCTCATCAGGGAGCCCAAGGTAGGAACTCAGGGCAGGAACCTGGAAGCAAGCACTGAAGCACAGGCCATGGAGGAATGCTGCTTACTGGCTTGCTCTCTTGGACCATGCTCAGCCCACTTTCTAATACAATACAGGACCACCTTCCCAGGGGTGGCACCACCCACAGTGAGCTGTGCCCTCCCACATCACTCAACAATCAAGAGAATGTCCCACAGACAGGGCCACAGGCTAGTCCAATGGAGACAGTTCCCCAGTTGAGCCTCCCTTGACCCAGGTGTGTCATATTGATAACTAAAGCTATCCGGCACAGTTTGGAGGTAACCCATGGTGAGGAGCGGGGTCAGAACAGTGTGGGAGAGCTGCTGTTACAGCAGGACACTGCTGGGATGGAGAAGCCACTCCCTGGGGAATAGCATTCATCTGTTCATGAGCAGAGAATGAAGCCCTCATTACCTAGTCACTGCTCAGAGGCCCCACCAACTGATGGCCACAATGGCAACTGAACTTCCCCAGGAGTTTTGGAGGGAGCATTCAAATCACAGCAAACCTGACCAAGGGAAGGAGATGGGAGATGAGAATGTGAGGGGTCCCATCCAGGACTTTGGGGACCAGAACAGAGCAGGACTCTGACCTGAGGGACAGCAGGAAGCCATGACATGAGAGTATCATTATGAGAAGGTAATATTAAGGTTGAGTAATGCCAGCATTTAAGTGCTTATTATATCCCAAGAACTGCAATATCAGAATCCTATAAACTTCACAGTCCTGAGAGAGGATACTGCTAACTTCTGAGCACAGAAATCCTAAGTGACCTGCTCAAACCACACAGCAATGATGAAAAAGGTCAGGACTATCTTGCTCTGAGTCTCTGACCCTGGAGCCCCGCTCTTAACAACTTAGCAGGCATCCCTGAATCTCCCCATGAGTGGGAGGATCACCAGGCTCAGTCCTGCTTGAACCATTGGAAGAGGAAAGAATGGAGGGGCTTTGAAGATTTGGACTCAAATGTTCAAATGTTCAGTGAGGAGCGAGGAAGGGGACGAGGCTAATTAGTATTGCATATCACCTACAAGGTATGAAGTTTCTTATTGACATCTTATGTCATTGTTGTACCAACACTGAGGCCATGTATAGAACGCAGATGGCCTGTCCCTCTGTCTTGCCCCCTGTGGTACATGGTGTTCAGATCTGGTCTATCCACATCCATGTGACTTGCCATTTATTGCTGCTGTTTATTGAGCCCATATGCCCTATTCTGAGGTACTTTCCACATATTAAGTCACCTTCTGTAATCCCACAAGAACCTTGGTGATGGGCAGAGTCCTCTCTATTGTACAGGAGTGGAAACAGGTGTGGAATGTTTCGGACAGGTTCGCAGAATCAGGAGTAACAGTGGCAGGTACTCGTCTTTGCCACAAGTTTCTGGCTTGCCACTCTCTGGAGCATGGGAAGACACTTCCCTTGCTCTGACCTCCATCCAGTGGCTAATGACATGTGAGTGGAAAATGCTTGTCACTCCTGGATGGAAGATGTAAGGTGGGATTGAAGTGCACTGCAGCCTCTTTGCCCTACATAGTAACAACTGAAGCCTGGGGAGAGAAGAAACCTTCTTGGGCTGGGGCCATGAGGGAAGAGGCTGTCCTCTGTGGTAGGACAGGGTCAAGGAAAAGGTGGCCCTGTGCTGCAGAAGCTGCCAGGATTTGAAGCTGTTTGTCACAGTGGAGTAAGCTGACTCTGATTTGTAGAGTCCAGCTTCCCAACAGTGCCCTGGACCTCTGCTGCTGTCTTCAGATACAGGGATGGGGTGGCCCAAGCAGGGCTAAAATGCTGCCTTTGTTTCTTCTCAGATGCTCGAAATGACATCCCCAGCTTCTGCCCTTTGACTGCTCTGCCTTCCTTCACCGAGAAGGGTAAGTTCATTGTCTGTTCGATCCTCCTTAGGAGAAAGATCATCTTCTTTCTCCTCTTCCGCCTCCTTTCCTTTGCTTTTATGCAGTGGCTTAGCTTGTAAGACACAGCACCATCACACTGATGAATTCTAGCTGCTGTAGATTAGACATATTTGTAGGTAGGGCTGGCACCTTTCCACAGATGAAGAAACTGTCTTATAGAACTGGCAGGAGCACATGTACAATACACTTCATGGGATCACACAGCACTTAAACCTGTTGCTTTTCTTGTCCTTTCAAAGGATGCTTCACCTTCTGAGGCACTCACCAGATCTGAGCATCTCAGGTAAGGTCAGGAGAGTGGCATTATGGTCCAAAATTGAAAAGGCAGATGCTCAGTGGTGAAAAATCAGCTGGGCTCACAGTTGTGGGCATACTGAGGGAAACATTAGGCACTGAGGCTCTGACCCACTCCAAAACTAAAGTAGCCCATCTTCCTGACCCATCACAACATGCTCCAAGTGGCTTTGAGGTGGCAGGGAGTGTGGGGAGTGTAGGAGCTGGGGATGCCCTGTGCTTGAGGTGGGGTGGTGTGTCAGTGTAGGGTAAGCCTCTGCACTCTCCCTTCTACTCTCCTCTGTCAGGAAACCGAAAGCTCAGACTGGACTCAGTGGCCCCTCAGCTGAGAAGCCATATGACATTAATTCCTGGCCTGTGATATGATGTCTGAGGAACCCTAGACACCTGTCATGTCCCTAACTGAGGGGCTGAACCATAGCTTATATAGGGGGTTGGATTTAACACCAAGGCTGTAGCTGAAGCATAAAAATGCCAGCTCATGTCATCAGTCTGCCTTGCACTTTCAAAGCAGCTAGATTTGGAGATCATACAGCGTGCATGTGTAGAGCTGTATTGTTAACATTCTGTATCGAGTGTCTGAAATCATAGATAGCAGAGGTGAGTCTTAGAGAGAGCTGATGACACCAAGTCCTCACCGATGATCCATGTCCAAAGCACAATTTATCTTGAATTGTATTGAAGTAATGTGTAAACATGGTTGAAATAGTCAAACTGTTCCCAAAGAGTTATGGCTTAGCATGTGCCCGTGTGCACACACAGACACACACACACACACACACACACACAGACACACACACACACACACGGGCACACAAACACACAGTTACACACAGACACATGGACACACAGACACACAGACAGATACACACAGACAGATACACACACACTTACTTTGCGTGCCACCTCTACCCTCCTTCCCCTTTCCCCAGCTGGAGGCCATCACTTTGAATTCTTGCGACTCCTCTGACCCTGCTCTCTGAGTTGCTATGTCATCTGTGGATCCCACTGCTGCTTAATTCCTGGAGTTCTTGCCTTGGCGAGTGTCAGCTGACACTGGGTGGCTGACTTCCTCCCAGCCTTCCACTGCTCTATGTGGTCTGACACTCTTGTCTGTACCGTAAGGTTGCATATCCTCATTGGTTATACCCACTGTGATGGGCCATATTTCCACACTGGTTATACCCACTGTGATGGGCCGTATTTCCACACTGGTTATACCCACTGTGATGGGCCGTATTTCCACACTGGTTATACCCACTGTGATGGGCCGTATTTCCACATTGGTTATACCCACTGTGATGGGCCGTATTTCCACATTGGTTATACCCATTGTGATGGGTCGTATTTCCACATTGGTTATACCCACTGTGATGGGTGATATTTCTACACTGCTGCTGAGCTCTCTAAAGCATGCATCCTTAGGAAGCTCTGTGCTCCCATTCCACCCACATCTTCCTTTCATGTCCAACTCTCATGGCATCACTGAACGAATAGCTGAGGAGCATGTTATGTTACAGAGGCAGTTGCCATGTTATCCACTAGTCTGCTAATGTCTCTTTGGTTTGGGATATTTGGTTTATATGAGTCTTCATCATCATAACAATGCCAGGATGAATGAAGACCTGGGTACTCAGAGCCTCTTCTCAAGGCCAAACTATTTCCTGGGATGATTCTCCAAAGAGGAATTTTATGCTAGAAAATTTATATTCCAAGACTCTTGACTTATATTGCCTAATTGGTCTCAAACAGTTTTTCCTGGCTACTTTCTTAGAAGCAGTGAATTAAAGTTATTTTTCCCCTTTACATATTCATCACCCTTAACTATCATCACTTCAAAAGTAGTACATTTATAGATAAATAGTATGTAGCTGAGTAAATGTTAAATACAATTGCAGATATACAAATCAAAGCATATAGCTTTGAGCAAGGTTTACAAATGCTTCTGTTTTGTTAATGCTCAAGATTCATATTACTTTGACATGCGCACATGAGAAAACACAGTGGAAGCAGTGGGGTACTGAATATCTCCCTTCACACAGTCCATGGCCCTGAGAGGATGTCTTCCAGGCACAGCTGACATCACAGCATTTCTAAATGTGGCTTCACAGAGTGTGATTTCAAAACAGAATACAACCATCTGCACTGAGTCCTTTTGGAAAGTAGAGCTCGGGCCGTTTGATGTGGGTCGGAGCTGGGGTGTGATACTGTCTTCAGCATATTGATCTGTCACTGTGTAAGTGTGATACAGATGACATGAGTGTGTGTGTGTGTGTGTGCGTGTGTGTGTGTGTGTGTATGTGTGTACCATGCACATGTATGACTGTCATCTTTGTATATTTTCTCTTAGAGGTGAAAGTAAATATTATGAAATACTGAGCATTAGCAAATCATTTGATTCCGACAAGAAAGGTAGATGATAACATGTCCGTGTTTAAAATAAGGAAACCAAAAATCCAAGGAGTTGCATCACTGAACTGGGATCTGAGCCCACACCAATCTGGCTTGTCCCAGAATTAGATGAGATGAGATTTATTGTGGCCGAGTTTCTGGAACAGGTTGGCAGAGATAAACTCTTGAGTCTAGATCCCTGTAGAGGTCTCACCTCTTGGTTTCCCATCTCATGTGTGTGTTTATAAGCTTCCTGTTCAAAGTCTGCTGCTCTGATTGTTGAGGGGAGGGGGTGGCACAGCTGTCTTCAGAGTTATCATGGATGTATATGCTAAGGACTGCTCCGAGCGTGGCATTTAGGTTTCTCTAAAAAGGCTTCTAGCACTTTAGCTGGTTTGAGCATGGCAAGAATTAGTCACACAGATGAGTTTTAGAAAATCTTTCTAGAGGGAGAAATTGGTCTGTGCAAGGGCCTGGGGCATGAAACAGCATGAAGCAGCGAAGTTCAGGAATGTCAGCATGGCAGGCTGAGGGCTGCCTGCGGGATGAAGCGGAGGACGATCTGTAAGGGAAGTCTTTAGTCCAAGGATAGAGCTGGTGACATGGGTGCACTCCCAGAATCCCCAGGACCCTGGCAGGACTCTTGAAGCAAGTGAATGACTAGAAGGGTGACTGAACACTCTGGCCAGGTCCACTTGAACGGCACGTTTAGGAACCCTACCACCTTTCACTCTAGTCTTGTGCAGGTTGATGAAGACAGACATAGCAGCCACCATTCTGAATCATCCCTGACATTCCAGAAAAGGCGCCATGCTGGGTGTTGGGGTCTTGGTTGCCAAGAAGTTAACAGTACAGCTGCCATTCAAACCTAGTGTGAATCTAGCTCCAGAGTCTCGCGCTGAAGTGGCAGCTGTCACCACGAACTACCCTGGGAGGAGTTTCAGCATGCAGCTGCTTTTCTAAGGAGGTTTTTCAAGCTTGGGAGTGAAAGACTGGTGGGCAGGAAGTAGTCCTGGGCAGACGGAGAAAGCTGAGCTGGGATTCTCAGTGGGGGCCTCCGTGGCCCCCAAGGGGTGCCAGCCCTGTCACTCTAGCCCAGGTCCACTGTAACCTGTGCTTGGTAGCCATTGGGTAGGTGGTGCCTTACAGCCCCACAAAACTAACACTGATCCTGTTTATTCTCAGGCTCAAATAGTAATGTTTGCAAAAAGCTGAAATCTCCTTTCCAAATATGCAGAGTTCACACATATCCATCCATGCATGCTATGCACGTGCATACCAGGGCAAGTTTGTGAGAAATAACTCTCCAAAGACAGGTCTCATGCACCAGGACCAGTAAGGCAGGGATGACTGGCACCTTGTGCTTCCTCTTGTGGTTGAAAGCACAGAGAGGATTCATCTGGTTAATAGCTGCTGTGCTCAACACATGGCTGATGCTAACCCCAAAGCCAGCATGTGCGGCCAGAGCGGCCGTGGATGGGAATAGCTACATGGGCAGGGCTGGGCACAGCATACAACTGGGCACTGCAGTCCTCTCTTCTGCCTCTCTGAGATGAAGAGAGAGATGGTTCACCTCCTGGGACCACGGCAGCGGCAGGACACAGAAGATGGGTAGTATAAAAAGCTCATCCCAGCCTAGGGGCTTTGCTGGGATCAGGGGTGGGGTCGTATGCAACCAGGCAGCATGCAATGAGGCAGAGTATTTGGTGAGTACCCACTATGTGTCAGGGACTGGGTGCTGGGACCACTTGAGTGGACAAAGGCTGCCTTGGTGGTCAGTTGCTCAAACAAACGCACTCTGACCACCCCCTCTGATGCAGGGCCTTTCAGCCCACTAGCCCTCACTGCTTCACAGCCTTCAGATGACTTGCTGCATGCTGAGTGTTCTCTAGAAGGGGTGGCCTGGGCCTGGGCTGACTTGCTTCCCATGGTGTTTGCTGCCCTGCAGGAGGAATGAGGCCTTATTCTCAGAGCACAAATATTTGGTAATTCGTGGTTGGGTCCTTCACACGTAACAAATATCTGGCATAGATGCTTGAGAGTATTCCATATACAAATCTCTCTGTTGATCTAGTCAGCATATGGACCTAGTAGGGGTTCCGGTGTGTTTATTGAATGAAGGAATGAACAGGTGAGTGAATGGTGGTGCCTGACACAGACATAAGATACTGCGTTGGCTCCTGGCTGGGATCCCCTCCTTTATCACTCCTAGGTCTTGACTAATTTAAAGGATCCTTCTGAGTCACCACGGTCTGGCCTTCTCCCCATACAATGAAGATGTTGCTACTAAGCTTGGAAGAGACCTCATGAGTGAAGCTCTTATGTACTATGTCTAGTGAGGGTGGGCAGTGCTGGAATAGCACAGTTAGACTGCACTACCGTGAGTTCTCTGGGATCCCATTCCCTGGTGCTCTTCGTGAGTGCTGCCCCTGCAGTTGCACAGTACACAACTTGTTCAGCTACACACGGTGAGACTTGGAAGGCCCTTAGTAAATGTTCAGTGAATGACATTGTCCTCTTCAACCCTTGTTAGCTCTTACAGGGTAGGAGTAACAGGATTTCCCCCAGCAACTGTCTCCACACAGGATTCATTTGAACTTAGATTTGCTGGATTGAACTTAAAGATGATAAAGCCAAATACAATGTCTGCCAACTAAAAGTCACTTTTTAGCATAGAGTCAATTAGAAACTTCATGATCAAAAAGACCTCCACCTAAATTGCAAGGTAAGGGAGGTGGCCTTGGGTGCTACCCTGATGTCTTCCCTTCCTGTCACCTTGTCTAGGACTCCTGCCTCCTGGCCCCACTCCTCACCTCTAGTGAAGCAACTTTCCTGATACTCTGGAATGAGAAACAGAGGGTCTCTCTGTTTCCCACCCTGGCTTAGCTCACCTCAGGCTGCCTAGCACCAAGTGAAAGATCTAGCTCATGTGTCCCTCTGCTTCCCCAGCTGGCGCTGGAGCCTTCTGTCAAAGCAAATGTACTTGACAAGGCAACTCACACTAATGGAAATTATGGATGTTTAAGTATATTTTCCCTAGAGAGTTCACAGTTTAACAAGTGGGCAAACCAGAAAGATTTCATTCTGAAGAGTAGAAATTCAGATGATTGAATGAACATTTAGGGGAGTCATTTATTTTCCATGTATATTACTGAAAAAAATTTGGGGGGTTTGTTTGTGAGACAGGTTCTCCTCGTAGCCCCAGCTGGCATGGAACTTGCTGTATAGACCAGGCTGGCCTCGATCTTACAGAGTTCAATTAGCCTGCCTCTGTCTCCTGAGTGCTGGCATGAAAGGCATGTGCCACCTCGCCCAGTTCTTGGGGTTGTGTGCATTTCATACAAGATCTTAATAGACCCTTCTCCTATCTGCACTCCCCCATAGCCCACCCACAGGATTTCATGCATTCTGCCATATATGTTAGGGCCTATCCAGTCAAGTTTGTATACCCAGATGTCCCTCAGTGTCAGTTCATCCACTGGAGCCTGATCAGCCTATCTTTCATCAATCCCTTAAAGAAGATTGACTGTCTCTCACCCAGCAGTGATCAGCTGCCAATAGTTCTTAGCTAAGGCTGGAACCTCCTGCCCATTTCTGCAGCTCTGTGCTGGTTTTAGTCTGATTGAGGTTGCATGGGTCTTGTGCATGCTGACACCATTGTGGGTGTCCAACTCTGGTTCCCAGACCACTCCACCTCACTGGTTATATAGACCATCCTGTAATGTAATCCATAACAGTCTCCCTTTAGGTCTCTATGCACAGTGATTGCTAGAGTTGGTTAAACTAATGAAAAGTTACTAGTGACTGGTGTTAGGCAAAGCCACTTTTAATGATCCCTGGGTTATTTATTCATTTACTCCTCAGTTACTTGAACTCTCTGGAGGAAGTGAACTTGACTTATCAGGAAAGTAGCCATTTCCTCTCTCCTGGTCAGACATGGGAGGTGGGAGGAACCCCGCTCAGGAGGAAGCCTGGAGGGCTTCAGGATGGATGGCACATCTAGCCTTGTGGGTAATGGGACTAGATGAGAAGAGGCCCCCATTAAATAACAGAGGCATCAGTTGTCTGCTCACAGAGTAGGCTCAGGCACGAGTGCCCCACCCATGGAGTACATAAGGACAGGGACCATTCCATAGTCTGCCTGTGAGAAATGGGTTCCAGTGATTTCCCTGACACGTTCTTCTGAGTTTGCTAGTTTTACAGTCCTATTGCTGGGCTTTGTTATTCAGTAGAACTCCAGTTTGCTTTTGCTTTGTGGTAATTTAATTTACACTCCCCCACACACACACACAGGAGGCGGGTGAGAAGGGCTTGGTAGAGCAGAAGCTATAAGTACAGACAGTGACACTGGGCACACCTCAGGGTATGACTCCAAGTGATTCATGCTCTGTGTGTGACCCAGGGCCAGTCTTCTGCTCTAAGCCAATTTCCTCAAGGTGGGCTTTATATCATTCTCATCCTGAAGCAGAGCCTTAGGTGGAGTCACATGCACGAGCAGCTTAGCACAATGCTGAACATAGCCATTGACAAAGCAATGGAAGCAGCTACAGAAACCCTCAACATAGAGGCAGGGATGTAGCCCCCACCTAACTGGCCAGAGCCACTGTGAGCAAGGGCAGGGTGCCATGGCATGCTAATGTTCTTGTGTGGCGTGCTAGGGAGGCCTCTGAGGTATTGAAATTATTCTACGCAGCTCATGTTGGTTACACATGGTCATTTCAGCATCTGAATTTCTGCAGCTGCCCCATATCATGCACTGTGATCCCAAGAAAGAGTTCAGATGCTCACAGCAAGCCCAATTCTCACAGCAAGCCCAGATAGTCATTATATGGGGCACTTGATAACAGACTTCTTAGAGAGAAGTCAGACATCAGCCTGAGCCCTATGACTACCCATGAGGGATTTTCCTGTGATGATCTTAGCAATTTTTCATGAGGCTCTAAATGGACAACAGATCCAAGTCCCATGGTTTTCTTTTAGTTATAAATTTTCTAACCACTGCCTTTGAAGTTGGCAGTATAAAAGATGATCACTCAGCAAACCACATGCCTCGAACCTCCACTGATGTTAACCCTTGCAGATGATTTAGACCCTTCTGCCTGTAGTGAACATGCCACCAAATTTAGGGAAGGATTTGTGAGACTAGTCAAGTCACAGGAAGTAGAGACCACTGTGGCAGAGTACAGACTGAGGGGGGCAGTTGGGGTCAAATTCCCCATTTGTAGTTATAAGCTATGATCTTGCTCACATTATGCAGCACTTTAAGCCTCAATCCTGTCACCTAAAAAATAGTCACATCATGAGCACCTGGGCTAGTGTGATCATTCACTCTTGTAGTGAAAAAGTGTTACACAAAAATTGGAACATGCCACATAAAAGTAAAACATCGGTGAGACATCAACAGTGTTTTGTAATCTTTCTATGTGACTACTTAATCAGCTAAATAACTTAGTTAATAATTATCAAGGTTTTGTGATATACAAATAATCTTTATAGAGATAGGAGAAAATAATTAGAGCCTTAATGCTTTTTTCTTTTTTGTTTTATTTTGTTTGATTATTTTTTTTCCAAGGTTTTTGAGATCAGGGTCTCTCTGTAGCCCCACCTGGCCTGGACTTGCTATGTCTAATCAGAGTGATCTGCCTGCCTTGGCCTCTTGAGTGCTTGAATTCAAGGCATGCACCACCAGTGTTTTAATGCTTGAACTTGTTAATTCATTGAATACATATTTATAGATTGAGGCTATCCGTGCAAAGTAGTGATGCTACTTTCCCCACTTAGTACAGTAAACACTCAGTGCCAGCTACAACTGCACCTTCACTATGTCTTCTAGTCCTATTTTTTACCACCTATGATAGAACTTGGAGAACCAATGAAAAGAGAGGCAAAACTCTTGACCTTGAGGAGCTCTTGATGTGTCAGGAACATGAGGAAGTGAAGTACAGTACAGTGACTCAGTAGAACAGCGGACACCCTTTGGCTCTTAGCAAAAGAGGACCTAGGGGCATGGTGGTGAGGCCAGAGCCTCAGAGACACTATACAGGTAGCTGAACTGAAGACAGCGTGAACTGGCCATATCTGTATGCTGGTTCATTTAGTAAGTGAACAGTGCTGCTCGTGCCACAGTGACATACCCATTCAACATAGTGTTCTGATATGAGTTTGAGGTAGTAGGAGGTGGCCTAAGAGATGAGACTGGAAAGTTAGAAGGGAGATAGCAGAGTGTGGGGCATGAAGCAACAAGGGCACCCTGTTGTTTTTCTTGAAATGTAGGATGTAGTTATCTGAAGGAGAGTATCCATTTTTCATGGGAGAACCTGAAATGCAAACTTGAAAGGAGAGCGCTATTGACTTGGTCTTTTCTAGCTGCACATCCGATCTACTTGAGCACTGATCAAGACAACACTTAGGGTTTCCAGATAGGCAGCACCATAGCTGGTGATGCCCATTCCCAAGACAGAAAGTGCAAGAAGGAAACTGGCTGAAGAGTGTGGATAGCATGCTAGCTTGGAACGCCTGGGGACATCTGCTGAGAGGTGTCTAGTAAGCACGAGTATATGGAGTATATGGAGCATGGAGCTGGGGCCACGGTCAGGCCTGGATGTGGTGGATACTCGTAACCATGCGATGGCATCTGAAATCATGGAATAGTGAATTCACCCTAGAGGGTGAGGAACACAAATAGGGGAGGTGCCGAGGGGAAGCCAGAAGCAGCTGGAGACCCCAAGACAGAACATGCAAGAAGGAAACTGGCTGAAGAGTGTGGATAGCATGCTAGCTTGGGATGCCTGGGGACATCTGCTGAGAGGTGTCTAGTAAGCACGAGTATATGGAGTATATGGAGCATGGAGCTGGGGCCACAGTCAGGCCTGGATGTGGTGGATACTCGTAACCATGGCAATGGCATCTGAAATCATGCAATAGTGAGATCACCCTAGAGGGTGTCAGAGGTCAAGAGTAAGATCTGAGGAACACAAATAGGGGAGGTGCCGAGGGGAAGCCAGAAGCAGCTGGAGACCTAAGGAAACATGGTGGCATCACAAGAGGATGGAAGCAGTTGGGAACTTTAGGCAAGATGCTAATGGGCATGCTTGTGTGGATTAGTCATGGGGGACCCTTTGCACACTCATTGCAGAGATGGGGAAAGCAACTAATTAATAGTGACTCAAGAAGGGAAAGCTATCTGACAGTCCCAACACTTGGTTATGTAATAAAAGAGATAACAAATTGATAGATAAAAGCAGTTGGGAACTTTAGGAAAGATGCTAATGGGCATGCTTGTGTGGGTTAGTAATGGGGAACCCTTTGCACACTCATTGCAGAGATGGGGGAAGCAACTGATTAATAGTGACTCAAGAAGGGAAAGCTATCTGATAGTCCCAACACTTGGTTATGTAATAAAAGAGATAACAAATTGATAGATAAA
>NW_008346825.1:0-609 GCF_000622305.1 Nannospalax galili
AGCTGTCCTTAGAGGGAAGTTTAGAGCTCTAAGTGCCTACATTAAAAAAATAGAACACATCTAAATGACTTAACATTGCAACTCAAGACACTTGAAAAGCAACAGCAAATGAAAATGAAACCCAAACCCAGCAGACAAGAAGAAATAACAAATATCAGAGCAGAAATTAATGAAATTGAAACAAAGAAAACAATACAAAGAATCAACGAATCCAAGACCTGGTTCTTTGGAAAGATAAACATGATTGACAGATCCTTAGTCCAGTTAACCAAAAGAAAGAAAGAGCAAGTCCAAATCAACAAATCAGAGATGAAAGGGGAAGCATCAAAATAGACACGAAAAAGATCAAGAACATTATAAGGGGATACTTTAAAAATATATACGCTACTAAATTTGGAAACCTAAAAGAAATGGACAGATATCTAAAAGCATGGGAATCACCAAAACTAAACCAAGAAGAGATCAACAGCTTAAACAGACCCATAACACATAAGGAAATTGAAACAGTAATACAAAACCTTCTGACTAAAAACGCACAGGGCCAGATGGGTTTATAGCAAAATTCTACCAGACATTTAAAGAATATCTACATCCAATACTACTTAATTT
>NW_008346826.1:0-1403 GCF_000622305.1 Nannospalax galili
TTAGGGTTATGGTTAGGGTAAGGGTTAAGATTAGGGTAAGGGTTAGAATTTTAATTAGTTTTGAGTCTAAATTTATTTTAGCATCAGGATTATGGTTAGGGTTAATGTTAGTGTGAGGGTTAGAGTGAGGGTAAGAATAGGATAGGTTTTAGGGTTATGATTAGATTTACATTTATGGCTAGGGTTATGGATAGAGTTGCAGTTATATTTGGTTCTAGGTTATATATTGAGGGTTAGGGTTCAGGTTACAGTTAACGGTAGATTTAGGGTGAGGGATAGTGTAGGATTAGGCTTAGTTTTAGGGTTAGGGAAAGGTTTATGGTTAAAACTTTGGTTAATGTTAGGTTTTGTTCTAGAGTATATAATTAGGGTTTGTATTATGATTTTGGTTACAATTCGGGTTAGGTTTAGGATTAGGATTAGGGCTATATGTATGTTTAGTGATAGGACTAGGTTTACTGTTAGTTATTAGCCTAACACTCATCCTAACTCTGTACCTATGCCTCGACCTAAACCTAAGCAAAACCCTAAGCCTAACCCTAATCCTAGCCCTAGCCATAAGCCTAAATTTAGGCTTAGAGGTAGCTTTAGGGTTAGTTTTATGGCTAGGGCTACATTTAGGGTTAGTATTAGTGTTAGAGGTTTGGTTAGAGTTAATGTTTGGGTTAGTGTTAAAGAGAGGATTAAGTTTAGAATTGGGGGTAGTGTTATCATGAGGTTTATGGCTTGAAAAAGTCTTAGGATTCTCATTAGGTTATGGCTATGTTTATGGTCAGGTTTATGGTTAAGGTTAGGATTAGGAGAAGGGTTAGTTTTAGGATTAAGACACGGACTATGTTCAGGGCTACTGTTTTCTTTTCATCTAGGGATACTTTTAGGGTTTGGATTACAGTTAAGGATAGGGCTAGATTTCTGGTTAGGTTTATGGTTAGGGCTAGTGATAGTTCAGGATAGGTCAATGTTTATTATTAATATGAGGGTTAGCTTGAGGTTTAGGGTTAGGGTTAGGTCTAGAATTATTATGGTTAGGATTAAGGCTAGGGTTATGATTATGTTTAGAACGAGCACTATGGTTAGGGTTAGGGTTAGGTTTAGGATTAGGGCTACGTTTAAGACTAGGGTAAGATTGTTCTAGCCTAAAGATTAGGGTCAGTGCTAGGATTATGTTTAGGGATAGTGTCAACTTTCATGATAGTGTTAGAGTTAGGGTTAGGACAAGTTCTACAGTAAGTTGAGGGTGAGTATTAGGCTCAGGGCTTTGCTTAGGGTTATGATTATACTTAGGTTTAAGTTTAGATTTAAGGTTAGGTTTAGGTTTAGTTTAGGTTAGGGTTAGGGTTAGGGTTAGGTTCAGGGTTAGGGTTAGGATTAGGGATAGGGTTGGGATAAGGGTTAGGGCTAGT
>NW_008346827.1:0-818 GCF_000622305.1 Nannospalax galili
CTTTGTTTATACATATGAGTGTATTGCCTGCATATGTGTAAGTGAACTCATATGTGTAAGTGGTCATGCAATGCCAATGGAGGTCAGAAGAAGGCATCAGATCCTCTGAACTGGATGGTTGTTAGCTGCCATGCCTAGCTGACCAGATGAGAAAAGTAATCGTCACTCTTATCCAGCTATGAACCCTGTAAGCTACAATAACAACTGGCCTGGTAAGGTATGCCCACTGGTGCAATAGTGACACAAATGTTATAGCAGTAACAAACCACTTTCTGATTGGACTTAAGGCCCACTCCACAAAATGGAACCCACAACTGTCATCATTATTGGGGCCAAGAACCTGTGGCTAAATAGGTCACACGCCCTACAGGGCAACCTAAAACTAATATTCTGCTAAATGAATATAATATTAAACTGACTCATAATGAGTTATTGCTATTCTCACAGCATCTCTCAGTCTTTATCAGAGAAGCTTCTTCTCACAATCAATGGGATTAACACAGAGATCCACAACTGTCAATGTGGAGAGAATAAGAGACTGTGAGTTCTTGGCCCTAAATGGAACATACACTCCTTTCCCCAAGACTCAGGGAACACTGTGGAAGAGGGGCAGAAAGATCGTAAGAGGCAGAAGTGGTGGATGACTATGAGGAAACAGTGTTTTCCAGACACAACAGAGCAATTGCACATATTAACTCAATGGTTGTGAGAACATGCTCAAGACCTGTGGAAACTCAAGCCAGACGAAATCCCAGCATGGAGGGAGGAGGTGGGCATGAAGCCCAGTGCTAGCTGAGGAGTTATGGAAAACTGATAGC
>NW_008346828.1:0-325 GCF_000622305.1 Nannospalax galili
ATTAACATATAATTAAGATTTATTTTATTTTTAATTATGTGTGCATGTGCAAGTGTGCACACATGTGTGCATGTGCACATGAGACCTCAGAGACCAAAAGAAGTTTTCAGATCCCCTAGAGCTGAAGTTTTTTGAGTTGGTTAACGTGGGTGTGGGAAACTTAATTCCCATTCTCTGCAAGAGCAATACGTGCTCTCAACTGCCAAGCCATCTCTCTAGCCCCCTTATATATTATTTATGTGCATTATTTTTGATAATACTTAGCATTTTAAATCTTGCAAAGAAAACATAATGCAAAATTAATATTTTTTCCTATTGCTTATAA
>NW_008346829.1:0-778 GCF_000622305.1 Nannospalax galili
CCCGCGCTTATATGACCAATAGTTTCAAAGCAAGCATTTCACAAACCAATAGCTTCAAAACCAGAAAAATGTTACAACTCCCTTCAGGTGTTTCAATCGGGGAGGGATGGGTGGTATGTGCCTGGCGCGACCCTTCCCTGTTATCTTGTGTAAGCAGACATGCCTACGTGACACGACACAGATCAGACAGGTCAGGCACCAGGGGCTGAAGCACTTGCCCCTATCTCCGGATGCCTGTGTCTCCAGTTGAGTTAATTGGTTACAAGCAGTAAATTCAACCAAGCAGTAAATTCCTCTTTCCCTAACAAGATGTCAGCGGTTAAGAGCACTGGCTGCTCTTGCAGGGGACCCAAGCCCTACAGTGGCTAATGTTAGAGTATCAATAAGCCCCATAAATTGAACTAGTCCTGGCTATAAAAATGTCTAGTCTATCTGTTGGAGGACCCATTTTTCCAGTCTCACTATCAATTACCTGGTGATAGAATCACATATTTTCTTGGGTGAAGAATGCTGTTATCTTTCACTTAAAACTTCCCAGTACCAGCAGTCACCTCAATGGGATATTTTTACATAACTGACTCCCTGGCTTCTGTTTTTATTTATTATTTTTATTTTATGTGTATGAGCGTATTGCCTGCATGTAGGTAAGTGCACCAGCAAGTACCCTGCAATGCCTTTGGAGGTCAGAAGAGGGCGTTTGATCCCCTGGAATTGGAGTTATAGGCAATTGTTAGCCACCATGTGGGTGCTGGTATTTGAACCTGGGTCCTCTGCAAGA
>NW_008346830.1:0-1770 GCF_000622305.1 Nannospalax galili
GTAATCCACCTAGCTGTTTGATTGATAGTCCCTTTGCTTAAGGCAGCCAGGCCTGCAAGGGACAATCCGATAGTTGCAGTTAGGGAGTCAAATGGCCTTGCACCCACTGTTTGTTTATTTACAGGTCAATGAACATCAGGAGGAGAGCTTACAAAAAGAACTCAAAGAACTTATCATCAACACTAATAGTGGTTTTAGCAGATCCATGTTCTGATGGAATTAACCTTTCATGTAATGACCTTGTGATCCTCTTTCACAAGACTGTCTTCTTTTTACCTTCCGAACCTGCTATCTTCACTTTATATTCGCATATCCTGACAGTGTGAACTGTAATACCTTAGCACCCCTTCTGTGTGTCAGTCTTTGAAGCACACTCAGGTGAACATTGGATCTGTTTAATATTTTTATACTTATACTTAAATCCCAGCATTTTTTCCAGTTACTTCAGGTTGAGAAAGTGATCTTAAAAAAGAAATGCCATGCATGCAACTTACCTATGCGTGAATCACTGAAAAAGAAATGACCCACCCCCCCATACCAAGAGATTCACCCGCGCAGTCTTCAGCATCACGTCTCTGAACAGCTTCCTCTGGGTTGTGTCCTGCAGGACCCACTCTTCTTGGGTAAAATCTACAGCTATATTCCCCAGGTTCATGAATTTGTAGACATTTTGGACATTCTGCTTTAAGGCTTTTAAAATTTGTTTCATATATATGTGCCTGTGTGAGTGTATGTGCACCATGTACATTCAGGTGCCCAAGGAAGCCAGAAGAGGGCATTGGATCCCCTAGAACTGAAGTCAGAGGTGGTTGTTAGCTGCTGATGTGGGTGCTGGGAATCAAATTTGGTCCTCTGCAAGATCATTATCTCTCTAGCTGGGATATTCTTCATTAAGCAGGGCAATCTTTGCCAGTGTTCAGGTGAGCATGTTTCAAATGATAGCACTAAGGAAAACTGTGGTGCTGTGTACAGAAAGCTTAGTAACTGAGGTCCTAGTTATACTGTCTCAGTCTCACCTTGGCATCTGCCAAGATATACTCAGAGATTTAAACACCACATGTATACATAAAACTTCATATACGGAAATGTCCCAGAAAATGTGACAATTTACAGATTTACTAACAGCTGTAATGAAGACTTCCAGGGGCTGGAGAGATGGCTCAGTGGTCAAGAACACTGCCTTCTCTTCTAGAGGACCCCAGTTCAGTTCCCAGAACTCACACGGTAGCTAACAACAGTCTGTAACTCCAGATCCAGGGGATTCAACACCCTCTTCTCGTCTCCACAGGCATTGCATGCATGGGTGCACTTACATACATGCAGGCAAAACACTCATACACATAAAATAAAAACATAAAAATAAATAACAAAAACTTCCAGATATTACTTTTGTTGTTATTGTGATGGTGGTGTATGGTGTATTTGTGTGTGTGTGTGTGTGTGTGTGTGTGTGTGTGTGTGTTATTGTGATGGTGGTGTATAGTGTATTTTTTTTTTTGTGTGTGTGTGTGTGTGTGTGCTCGAGCATGTGTGCTGGCCCACACATGTGCATGTGGAGGCTAAAGGTTGATGTCCACTGTCTTTGCTCTGTTGCTCTCAAACTTATTTTTTAGACGGGGTCTCTTATTGAAGCTGAAGCTCGTTTTGGCTACACTAACTGGCCAGTGAGCTCGCTACATACGGTGAGTCCCAATTGGTAATCACAGCAGTTTTCCTCATTCTCAGTTTCAGGTTTTTTCCTGGGTACAGGAAGGAGAGTATAGTTTTTTT
>NW_008346831.1:0-7337 GCF_000622305.1 Nannospalax galili
ATGAGATTGGGAACAGGGCATTTTATAGTCAAACTGTAAAAAGAGGGCTGGGTGGGCCTGGAGTGATGGCTCAGCAGTTAAGAACACTGGTTGTTCTTTCAGAAGACCTGGGTTTGATTCCCAGCACCCACATGGTGACTAACAACTATCCAGTTCCAGGGGATCCAATGCCTTCTTTGGATCTCTGTGGGCATGGTACAGCACGAGTGCACTTACATACATGCAAGCAATACACTCATAAAATAAAATAAAATACATTGGTGGAGCCATGCATGGTGGTGCATTCTTTTAATCCCAGCATTTGGAAGACAGAGGCAGGCAGATCTCTGTGAGTTTGAGGCCAGTCTGGTCTACATAGCGAGTTCCAGGCCAGCGAGGGCCACACAGTGAAACCCTATCTCAAAAATAAATAAATTAGTGGGTTACAGAAAGTGGGGCAACCCCAGCTATAGGTCTTAGATGAACTTTAATTTAATTTTTTTTATTTATTTATTTTTTTTGCTGAGTGTGTATCATTACCTGTATTTTCATATTAGGCTTAGCAGAGTTAGGAAGAAATGCATTAATATTTGAATATTACTATTCCTAGGTACTGAAGCACAGTCTTCACTTTTGAAGTCAGTGGCTTTCTTTTTAGAAAGCATTGCTACACATGACATCAAAGCAGTAGAACAAGGCTTTGGTGGTGGGATGGCAAGTGGTCCACCCAGCCTACAAGAGGAGGAAAAGTACAACTATAGCAAATGCACAGTCTTGGTCCGCATTATGGAATTTACCACGACCCTGCTCAACACTTCCCCAGAAGGCTGCAAGGTAGGGTCTCATCTACTGCTCTGTTAATCTGAGATCAGACATGGTACTGGGGAAATGGATTTAAAATTTCCTCTTATATCATTAGCTGTCAGGGAGAGGCAGATCAAAACAACATTGAGATTGCATCTTAGTCCAGTTAGAATCAAGAAATCAAACAACAAATGTGGTGAAGATGACAGGAAAAGAATCTGTTATGTGCTGTTTGGGCAGGGTCTGGGAGTGTGTTCAGTGGGAGAATGCTTGCATACCATTTGTAAGGCCTTTGGTTTGAGCCCTAACATTATAATTTCACTTAAAAAATACACTGCAAGCCGGGTGTGGTGGCACACACCATTAATCCCAGCACTCAGGAGGCAGAGGCAGGTGGAGCCTGGTCTCCATAGCAAATCCAGGCCAGCTAGGGCTACAGGGAGACCCTGTCTCAAAAAGACCAAATATATATATATAGTGCTGATGGAACTGTAAATTAGTCTAGCCACTGTATTGCTCAAAACCACCATATTAGTCCAGGCATATCTCCTAATGGAATCATATAGTCCAGGCATACCATTCCTGGGTATGAACCTAACGGAATCATATAGTCCAGGCATACCATTCCTGGGTATGTACCTAATGGATTCATATAGTCCAGCATATTGTTCCAGGGTATGTACCTAAAGGAATCTAGTTCAATCATATAGTTCAGGGTATATACCTAAAGGTATGTAGTCACCATGTGATTGCTAGAAACTGAACCCAGGTCCTCTGCAAGAGCAGCCAGTCCTCTTAACCACTGAGCCGTCTCTCCACCCCTGCCTTTGCTCTTCTTTAAAAGCACCCAATTCTATTTTCATGCCCCCCCCCCCACTTTAGGTTCCATACATGGCAGAAAATGTGATATTTGCCTAAGTCTGGCTTATTTCACTTAATAGGATTCTACTTATTCTCCTGTAAATGTTATTTCATTCTTTATGGCCAAAGATTAAGTAGTACTCTACTGTGTATATAAATACATACATACTCTTCATCCATTCATCCGATGATAACACCCAGGCTGGCTCCCTACTGTGAATAGTGCTGCAGTAAGCATGCGTGTACAGGCGTCTCCCTGAACGCTAGTTTGATTCCTTTAGGTACATATCCAGGAACAGTGCCTGGACTATATGGTTCCTTTAGGTATATACACAGGAATGGTATGCATAGACTCTATGACCTTCATGGGCACTGCACAACGGGTATACCTACCTACATGTAGGCAGTACACTCATACACATAAAATAAAAATAATAAATTTAGAAAATCTGAAAATAAAAAAAGAACAAAGGGGTCAAGGGAGTCAGGAGAAGTGGACAAAGTATGTTAGTGGGATATTAGACCTGATAAAAATGTTACATGCATGTATGATGTGACAGTGACACCCATTACATTGTATAATTAATATGTGGTGATAATGATTTTTTTTTAATGTTCATGTTAGAACTGCTCCTCTGGAACTTTCCATTGTTGGAAATTATCCTTATTTACTTTAATTGACAAGTAAAAGCTGTGTTCATTTATGGTGTACAACATAGTTTGGTGGAGTGGTTAAGTGAAACCAATTAACAACATTTCTTTTCCCTCATGTATATTTGTTGTGAGAGCAAATCAAGTGTAGTCTTAGCAATTTTCAAATATGCATTGCAATTAACTATAGTCACCACAGTATACAATCTGTTTTACATGTTGAGCATCCATAATCTGAAAAACCAAAACCTGAAAGCTTTTAAAACATTTCAGATTGTAGAGCATTTCAGGTTTCTGCTTTTCACAGTGGTGCTCATGTGGTATAATCTGCCCAGGTATTCCAAAACTGAAAAACCTCAAGTCTGAAATCGTTCTGGTTTCAAGTATTTGTATACTATTCAGTCCTTTTGAGAAAATGTCTCAAATTCTATCAGTATCAATGTTCTCAGCCTTGTGAACTTGCTTGCACTGTAATGAAAGTATAGCTACTGGCTGAGAAGTGTTTTTATTCAATCCATCTTTTATATTTTTATAGCTTCTAGAGAAGGTCTTGTGTAACACAGACCTGATGAAGATCTTGGTGAAAATGCTATGTGAGCCTATGAGCATAGGTTTCAATATTGGCGATGTCCAGGTTATGGACAATCTTCCCAGGATTTGTGTGACCCTGATGAAAGCAATAAAGAACTCTCCATATAGAGACATGCTGGAGACTCACCTGAAGGAGGAAATGACAGCACAGAGGTGGGCACTCAGATAACTCAGAGATTTAAGGTCTTCACATATCCAGGGTTCCTGACATCCATGTGCACAGCTCTTGTAGCTACCATGTCCTCAAGGAAGGCTCTTGTCTGTGTGCCTGTATGTGTGTGCGTGCACAAATGATCTCATTTGTTTGGAAATTTGAGTTTCAATAATTCCTTTTCCTGCATGTAGGATGGGAGTGAACATCAGATGGGGTTAGCACCAGATTTGCTTTCCATGGCTAGGCTGTGTTTGTGAGCCTTTTTCTGGAGTTATCTTTCTGTTTGCCTGGACTATATTAATGAATTTGAGTGCCAGGTGACTAGTGAATTCATAACAACACATGCATTTCTTTAGTATATTATAAAATTTAACAATATTAGAACTCAGCTGGTTTTCTATTTTTCTCTTGAGCAGTATTGAGGAACTCTGTGCCATTAACTTGTGTGGCTCTGATGCTCACCAGGAAAGGACAAAGTTGCTGTCAGTTGTGTCAGCCTGTAAGCAGCTTCACAGAGCTGGCTTGTTGCATGTTATCTCACCATCTCAGGTAACCATAATCAACTTGATTTTACATGTCTTTTAGCTTTATTATGGTAATTAATATGTGTATGTATATTATTAAATGTATTTGATATACAGAATGTACTGAAATAAAAGTAACAGAATACTTGCTGTAAACATGTAGGCAGTGTTGTCTGGAATGTAAACATGAAAGTAAATACAAAATGAAAGGGGAATAAAGGACAATTAGATTTTTCCATAGTAAATACTTGCTGCTCTTGTACAGACCTGAATTGGGTTCCCAGCACCCACATTGGGCAGCTCAAGCTGCCTGTAAATTTAAGAACAATCTGCTATTGTGCCTACATAACAGGAAGACATAAATGAAAGTTGTAGCTTAGAAAACAAAGCTGAGTTAGAACTGTCCCAAGCATTGGAAAATAGTTATCAGTATTAACTAACATGAATTTTTTGTTTTGAAACAGTGTCTCACTCTACAGCCCTGGCTGGCCTCACAGAGATCTACCAGCCTCTGCCTCCCCAGAGATGTTATTAAAGTTGTGCACCACTATGTCCGGCTTCTAACATGGCCTTTCCCCCCCGCCCTTGTCTCCAAATATTTTAATTGCTATAAATTTGTTTAAAAATACACATTAAACCGATTTTTGACACTCTACACTTTATATAATCACAAAACCATGAAAAATGTATAATATACTATACAGATATGGAAAAATCTAGTTAATAATATATAATACTTTGCTCACCATTAACAGCTTTATTTTGTGAAATGCACATACTGGCTTAGAAATCCTAGCTTTTAAGCCCCTAACATGAACTTTTAATTAAGAAAAAAATTATTTATTATTTTTATTTTCTGTGTATGTGTGTATTCCCTGCATGTAGGTAAGTGTCGTGCAATGCCCGACGAGGTGAAGAGGCTGTCAGATCCCCTGGGACTGGAGTTACAGACGGTTGTTAGCTGCCATGTGGGTGCTGGGATTTGAACCTGGGTCTTCTGCAAGAACAACCAGTGTTCTTTCCTTCTGAGCCATCTCTCCAGCCCCAATATGAACTTTTTTTTTTTTTTTTTTTAAATTTTGGGTCTTTTTGAGACAGGGTTTTTAAAACTGTCTTCTCACTGGTATTTAATGTCAATTTTTATTTCAGTCTAAAGCCTTGCATCATTCCATTGGCATGCGACTTCTCTCCTTGGTTTATAAAGGCATCGTGCCTGCAGAGGAAAAGCAGTGCCTACCATCATTGGACCCCAGCTGTAAGGTCCTGGCCAGTGGACTCCTGGAATTAGCTTTTGCTTTTGGAGGACTGGTAGGAAACAAAGCTACATGTCATGGTGTCCTATTGAAGGATATATATAACTTACTTGTGGTATGTCTCTAGAAAGTGTGAAATTTAGTTAGGTAAAGTCTTAGCTGGTTATGTATTGTAAATGATTTATATGTACTGACTTTCATTCTAAAAGACTTTCTTCTTTAAGACTTTCTTAAATAAAATATAAAAAAAAACCCCAGCATTCTTAAATTAAAGTTTTGTCTATCCAGCTTTGTTTCCAAAAGGACTTTAGGCAAAGAACATTTTGTGACTAAAGGTGACCTGTGTTGACACGTAGTCCCTTTCCCTGTCCTTGGTGGTGCTTGCGATGGTTTGAAGGACCCTGGAAAGTCATCACAGAGGCAACCGAAGCACCACAGACAGTCCTCATGGTTCTTTGAACTGAGCTGGTCTGGCCTTAGCCTGGTGTGAGAGATCTGCAGCCAGCCCTGTGCCTTTGTTCCATTCCATCCTCCCTTGTTACTTCCCCATTACTGGAACTTCTTTGTTCACTGATGTTCTCAGTTGTGTTTAAGTTGTCCCAAACTACTTACCCTTTACTATTCTCTGAACAGCAGCAATATTTTTCTGGAAAGTTGAAAGCAGTTTCAATTTAGAGTGTTTCTTTTTCAAAATGAAACCTAGAAAATAAATGAAGTATATATAAACTTGAGCCCTGACTTTGCATGCCAGATGTTCTTAGAAGGCTCCCTGTATACTTACTGTGAGTCAGCTAATTAGAGTCTTGCTGCAATATGAGCAATGGACATTTACTGTGATATTCTTTCTTCCTCAGTGTGAGCACCTTGTGAGCTTGCTTCTGAATTCAGCACTGCTGTCCACCCAATATTTGGGCAGCTCACAGAGAAACATCATTAGCTTCTCCCATGGAGAATATTTCTATAGCTTATTTTCAGAAATAATCAACAGTGAGCTGTTGAAAAATCTGGATCTTGCTGTATCAGAGCTCACGAAATCATCAGCAAGGAATCCCAAAATGGTAAGAAGATTGTTTTCTAAATCTTTTCTTACATAATGCTCATAAGATAATTGTCATGTTTCTGAAGTTTTTTCTTAAAACAGAATTTCTTTTTGGAAAGTTACAAGTTCTTGCTGATATATATTTGAAAATAAAATCCACAAAAACAAAACACGGTCTTTATCAATAGTTAATAGATATGAATAGTTACTTGTTAATAGATATGAAACATTGATTACCTTTTCCATTTCCTCATACCCCTTAAATCTTTAGGCCTAGCACTGTAGGACAAAACCTTGTAGGATATTGACTTGCAAAAATGTCATGTTGGAACTTCCACACCTATCCTATGTCCCGCCTGTTCTTCCCACCTTTAGGTGTCGCTGGTCTTCCATACTGCTGACTTGTATTCAGAGTACTCAGGGCCTTAGTGCCATGTCATTTACTGAAGCTCTTGCTATAACCTTCTTTGCTTCATCATACTAATCCTCCTCTATACTTAATACTGTATTTGCTTTTTGTTTGTTCAACTTACGGGATTCTGAACTGTGACTTCATGCTGCTTAGTAAATACTCAGAAGCTAAACTGTTAGTGTGACCCATTTTAAGGGAGAATATATAATTTTCTACTAAGCTGAACATTTACTCAAAAGTGCTTATTCATTGTCAAGAAGTATTTACTGGTAGATGACATTAGGAATTTGTTAGAAATAAACATTTTTAATTTTTTAGCTGTTCAAACTTATGGTGAAAATGTTGAAGGGAAAACCTGTGCTCTTCCTTTGTTCCTTCCCCACAACTCTCGGAAATGATAGAAAGCTTAAGTGAAAGAAAGCAGTTACAGTGTTAATGAGTACAGAGAAAAGACTTCTGGGATGAGAAGAGCTGCAAAGCAAAAGGGCAAATGTGGCAGAATTCATGTCCCTTAGCCTCTCAGTGACAGCAGAGAGGTAGCAGTGTGGCCAGTGTGCTCAGAGAGTATAGAAGGCACTCTGGGTGTAAAATGAGCCTATTCGGTGGCCGGCCACTCTCCTACATGTCAGAAAGTGAAGGTCATGATTCTTTGGGGGATGAGTATTGCTTGATTTCTGTCATGGTTTGATTCTTCATTGCTGTGACAAAACACTCTGACCAGTACCAACTTGGGGAGGAAGGGGTTTATTTGTCTTACATCTCCCAGGTTGCACGCAGTTCATCAGGGAGCCCAAGGTAGGAACTCAGGGCAGGAACCTGGAGGCAGGAGCTGGAGCACAGGCCATGGAGTTATGCTGCTTACAGGCTTGCTCCCTTGGCCCCTGCTCAGCCTGCTTTCTTGTGCAACACAGGCCCACCTGCCCAGGGGTGGCACCACCCACAGTGGGCTGGGCCCTCCCACATCACTCATCAAGAAGATGCCCTTCAGGCATGGCCAATAGAGGCTATCCCCCAATTGAGGCTCCCTCAACCCAGGTGTGTCAAGTTGACGCTAAAGCTATCCATCACA
>NW_008346831.1:9272-17670 GCF_000622305.1 Nannospalax galili
TTTTTAAAACCTTTTTCAATACTAAGAATTTTTCCTCAGTGCCTCCAAAATTTTTTCAGGTGAGCACTGTTTTGAATGGTATGCTGGATCAGAGCTTCAGGGATCGAGGAATTCAGAAACACCAAGGACAGAAGCTTGTAGCTGCGATTCTGCAAAACTGGAGGGAGTGTGACTCTTGGTGGGCCGCAGATTCTGCTCCAGAAAGTAAAATGGCAGTGCTGGCCTTACTGGCAAAGATTTTACAGGTATTTGGGGAGAAATAGAAAACACATTCATGTTCAGATATGTTGTCTTTTGTTTCTTGTTGTTTTGAGACACATTCTTACTAAGCTTCTCAGGCTTGCCTTGAACTTTAAATCTTTCTCCCTCAGTTCTTGAGTGCTGGGGTTGTAGGTGTGCACTACCACACATGGCATGTTTATTATTTTGTTTTGTTTTTTGGTCTTTTTGAGACAGGGTCTCCCTGTAGCCCCAGCTGGCCTGGAAGTCACTATGTAGACTAGGCTGCCTCCATCTCACAGAGTTCCGCTTGCTTCTGCCTCCAGAGTGTTGGGATTAAAGGCATGCACCACCATACCTATTTTCATTATTTTGAACTCAATAACTTATATTTAACAATTATAGTCCAAGTTCCTTCAAAAACTCATTTGTTTTGATAAATTAAAAATATTTTGGAGAAATATTTGTCAATTACCTGACAGTATTTACTTTTTCTTATTTCATACCATTGTTCATTATAATTATCATTTCATGCTTCTTCTTGCCTGTACATGTTTTCTTTAAGTAGATCGTATTAAAGTTTTTTAGAATAAGATTGTTGAAATTTTTTTTTTTTCTTTTGATCTCTTTGAGACAGGGTCTCCCTGTAGCCCCACCTGTCCTGGAACTCACTATGTAGAACAGGCTGGCCTTGAACTCACAGAGATCCACCAGCCTTTGCCTCCAGAGTGCTGGGATTAAAGGTGTGAGCCACCACGCCCAGTCCAGATTGTTAAAATTTTTATTTATTTATTTATTTTGCATGTGTGTGCATGTGTGTTACAGTGTACATCTGAAGATTGGAGGACAATTTGCAGGAGTTGGTTCTCTCCTTCTACCATGTGGGTCCCGGGAATCAAATTCATGTCATCAGGCTCAGAGGCAAGCACCTTAACTCACTGAGCCATCCCTCCAGACCTTGTTGTTCAAGAACAAATACAGATTTCTGAAATTCAAACATTTGAAAAACTGTTAAAAGAATTTTGAATAATTTAGAAATGTGTCATGCTTTTATCTTCCCTCATTTAGATTGATTCAACTGAATCTTTTAATACGAATCACAGCTCATTTCATGAAATCTTTACAACATATGCTGATCTACTTGCTGATACAAAGATGGGTCTACACTTAAAGGTACATAAATTTAAGGTGTTTTGATTTTTTTGAGATTGCATTCTCTCGTCTTTTTTTTTTTTTTTGTCTTTCTGAAACAGGATCTCCCTGTGTCTCCAACTGGCCTGGAACTCGCTATGTAGACTAGGCTGGCCTCAAACTCACAGAGATCCACCTGCCTCTGCCACCTGAGTACTGGGATTAAAGGCATGTGTTACCTTGCCCAGCCTGCATTGGATTTTATTTTTATATTTTAACATTTTGCATTTTTGTTATATTGGATATTTTTGTCTTTTGGAAACTTTGAAACTTGCAAAAGTAGATTAACATAGTAAACACCCATGTATTATTTATTTACTTATTATTTTTATTTTATGTCTTTGTGTGTTTTTCCTGCATGCATGTTAAGTGCACCTTGTACATGCAGTGCCCACAGAGACCAGAAAAGGAGGTCAGAACTGTAGACACCGATGATTGTTAGCTACCATGTGGGTGCTGGGAACTGAACCCAGGTCCTTTGCAAGCTCAGCCAGTGCTGTTAACCACTGAGCTGTGTCTCCAGGCCTCATCTCTACTGTATGTAGGTGATTTGGTTTCAACAATGCAGCCTCCTGAAAGTGACCCAGGCTTAGTCTGTCTGATTACATGTGTTTCAGTATGTTTCTTCAAGGGAGTAAAGATTCCTTTCTTCTTTTTTCTTTTTTTTGGTCTTTTTGAGACAGGGTGTCCCTGTAGCCCCAGCTGGCCTGGAACTCACTGTGTAGCTGAGGCTGGCCTTGAACTCACAGAGATCTGCCTACCTCTGCCTCCTGAGTGCTGGGATTAAAGGTATGTGTCACCATGCCCGCCTCCTAAAGTTTTAATATTTCTTTTCAAAAATAGTATTTGTTATTTATCTTTTGAAACTTTCTGTTTTGTGCAGAGTAATTTGAACATATCTATTTACCACTACCTCCCTCCAACTGCCCCTAGGGCCCTCACCCTTACTCCTCCCCACTTCATGTCAGTCCATTGACCTCTAGAGTTGAGGCTGTGGTACACAGCTGCATTCAAGTTGTCTTCTAATGTCATTGAGAACTTATTCTGAAATCATATGTTGAGTTCGTGTAGTGTATTACTGGAAGTCTTTAGAAGATAGTAATTTTATTTATTGTGCAGCATCTCTTAGCCATATTAGTGTGATTTCATTTGTCTGCACTGTTTCACAGGGCCAAGCTATCATTATGCTCCCGTTCTTCACCAACCTGACTGGAGACAGTCTAGAAAATCTCAAACATACTCTGGAAAAACTCATCATTTCTAATTTCCCTATGAGATCTAATGAATTTTCCCCTGGAACTCTGAAGTACAATAACTATGTGGACTGCATGAAAAAGGTTAGTTTTTATTAGTATCAAAACATGAATGGATTTTGTTGTATTTCTTTAGTTTAGTTTTTTTTAATTTACTTTAGCTGATACATAAAACATAACTGAGCATACTCCCTTGAACTGGAGTTACAGACAGTTGTTAGCCACCACATGAGTGCTGGGAATTCAACCTGGGTCTTGTGGAAGAGCAGCTAGTGCTCTTAAGTTCTGAGCTATCTCTGTAGTCCCCTCATTTGTCCATTTTTGCTTTTGTTTACCGTGGTTTTGTGGTCTTCAGCATATACACACCCCTTGCCCATTTCATTGTCCAGAACCATTTTACCTATGTTTTCTTCTAGTTTTAGGTCCTACTTTTAAGACTTTAATGCATATTTTAATTAATTTTTGTAACTGGTGAGAATTAGGGATCTAGTTTAATACTTCAGTATGTGAATATACAATTTCCCTGTCACCATTTATTGAAAAGAATGTTACTCTCCAATGTGCATTTTTAGCACTGTTCTTGAAAGTCAGTTGGCTGTGGATTTGGGGGTTTACTTTTAGAATCTGTGTTTTGTTCCATTTGTCATTTTTGTGCTAGTACCAATTTGGTTTTATTACTATAGCTTTCTAGGATGTTTAAGTCGATAATACAATTCTTTCTACTTTCTTCTTTTTGTTCAAGATGGCTTTGACTATTCGTGGTTTCTTGTCATCCTGTATAATCTTTAGAATTGGTTTTTGTTTTTTCAGATAGGGTTTCATGTAGCCTAGGCTGGCCTTGATCTCACTGTGTAGTCAAGGATGACCTTAAATTTCTAACCCTCCTGGTTCCACCTCCTGAGTGCTGGGACTACAGGTATGCACCACCATGCTTGGTTTTATGCAGTTGTGGAGATTGATCCCGGGGCTTCATGCATGATAGGCAAACACTGCACCAACTGAACTACATCCCTAGCCCTCATGTGTTTTCTAGTTCTGTGAAGAGTATTATTGATGTTTTGATAGTTTTTATTGAGTTTCTGGATTACTTTGGGTAATGTGGACCTTTTAATCATATCGTTTCTTCTAATCTATGAACATGGAAGTACTTTAACTTCTTTGTGTCCTTTTCAGTTTCTTTAATCAGCTAGGTATGGTGGTGCACACCTTCAATCCCAGCACTCAGGAGGCAGAGGCAGGCAGTTCTCTGTGAAACCTAGGCCAGCCTGGTCTATATAGTGAGTTCCAGGCCAACTTGGGATAAAGGAAAACCCTGTCTCAAAAAACAAACAGAAAATAATTTTCTTTCATCAATATATTGTCATATTTATTGTAGAGATCTTCCACCTCTTTTGTTAAATTTATCCCTAGGCATTTTATTTTATTGTAGCTATGTAAATGGGATTGCTTTCTTGATTTCTACTTCAGATAATACACTCTTGGCACATAGCAGTGCTGCAAATTTTGTATGTTGATTTTATATTCTATAACTGCTGAATTAATTTCTTAGTTTTAAAAATTGCTTTGGTTGAGTCTTTCAGGGTTTCCCTGTGTAAAGTCATGTCATTTACAAATGTGGCAGATTGAGCTCTTCTTGTCCAGTCTGAATGCCCCCTTTTCCTTTCTCTTGCATGATTGCTATAGCTAGGACTTAAGAAACTGTGTTGCTTAAGAGCTGAAAGTGGGCATGTCTTGTGTTATGGTTTGAATGCGAAATGTCTCACATAGGCTTATGTGTTGGTGGTGCTGTTTTGGGAGACCATAGAGCCTTTGGGAGGTGGGCCCAACTGGAGGACTTAGGTAGCTAGGAGGTCAGCCTTTTAAGTTATAGCCTGATTCCAGTTTCAGGTGGATCTGTTTCCTGTCTGTCCACTGCTCTTGCTGCCCTTCCTTTATTGCCATACTGAACTCTGTCCCTTCAACTATGAGCCATAGTCAATACCGAAGTTGCTTCCTTGAGGTATTTTATCACAGTAATGAGAAATGTGACATAGAACATTTTCAGCTCTTGCCCTTTCAATGTAATATTAACTGTTGGCTTATGATAATGCATCTTCATTATGTTGAGGTAAATTCCTTCTATTCTTCATTCATTTGGAGCTTTTAATGATGAGGTATTGAATTGTCACATGCCTTTTCTGCATCTGTAGAGATGACCATATGGTTTTCTTTTTATCTTCTCTTTTGATATAGTATCTTACATTTATTGTTTTGCATAAATTGAACCACCCTTTCATTCCTGACATGAATACTACTGGATTATGGTGAATCATTTCTTTTATGTACTGTTGGGGGACATTTGCTGGTATTTCTTTGAAGGTTTTTGTGTCTATGTTTAGGAAAGATATTGACCCAATTTTTGTTATATTTCTTGATGAAGTGAGTGAACTATCCAGAATCAGAGTTCTCTAACCCAGTACAGTTCTTTGAACCACATACATAATCAAATCCTTTGCAATTCATTTAAATTCAGATTTACTGCTGGAAGGTGCACACGCGGCTTCCAGGCCCCCTTCGCCCACTGTTCTTATGACAAACCGAGATAATATTCCTCCAAACTGCAGTTTAGGGAACCAAAGGATTTATTGGGCTTGCTAACATAGCATAGGGTGATGGGGTGGGGGAGTTACTTACAAAGATGTGGGCACCTTTGGTCTTTTTTCCCTACATCCTGGCTATAGCTTCCTGACCTGCTGCTGGCGGTCCAAGATGGCAAAGACCATCCCCTCTCTCTGGCTTCTCCTGTCCCTATCATTAGTCCCTCCTCCTCACGCATTTAAGGTTGACTGATTGGGTGAGAGGGGTGTCTGACTCCCTCTGCTCCTCCCTTTCTATGGAGGGTCAGGTAGACCCTGAGTCTGCCTCCTGGCTGTAGCCGTATCTGTTGTCTCTCCATTGACACACCTAGCTGCTGGGGGGGGGGGCCCTGCCTGGGGAAATTGCCTCCACCCCTAGAAGAGAAATGTACCTTGTTTAATCTTTGGAGGTTCTTATCCACTCCTGGGACAGTTTTTATCTTCCGCATGCCTTTTGTGTACTGTTCCTCAGGTTTTAAAGCCTTCCAGAAGTTCCTTAGTACAGAATTTGATTTTTTTGTCAATTTTTTCTTTAGGAACTTGGGCTAGACATAAGTGTTGCCTTCGAGTAACTCAAATGGACCTCTTTTTCTGTTTTGTCCTTTTTATATTGCTTTTAGATTGCTCTCCTATTCTACAGACATGTTTCACGTGCTGGTTTAGGTCATTCAGATCTTTCAAAGCCTCCCCTACTTTACAAAGGTTCTGCCCCACTAAAGGACTTAGCAAAACCATTAGCACTCCATACCTATCTCAAGGACCCTATTGAATCAAGTTTTTCTTTAAATATGTGGTGAACACAGTCATATCTGGCCCAGTGAACTGGGCATCATACATTGCTTTCCTTATCCTAGTTCCCTCAGTAATGCCTGTCCGTCTTCTATGGTCCTCCAGCCCCTGATACTCATGGGAACCGCCATACACATGTTGCGGCCTCCACCGCTTAAGCAGGCATGCTGTTTTACACCATTTACAAGATGGCTGCCATCCCGAGATTTTCCCCCCTGATCTCATCTGCTTAGGTGGCTTCACCCTAGTTACACATCTCACTGTCCACTGCATTATCCATGCCACTGCCACTACCCCCAGAAAGCTTATGGGGATAGCCCACCATGTCAACATTTCTTCTGCCCACACTCTCCCCTAACCCAGCTTTCCCATATTAGAGACATCATCATTACTCTTCCCAAACTCCTCCTTGGTTTTGTCATATCCTGCCAACACCAATTATTTACTGCTGGGAGGTGTACCTGCATCCAGGCACAGGAGCGGTCTCCTCCTCTCACTGTCCTTACTTAAGACAAACCGAGATAATATCCCTCCAAACTACAGTTTAGAGAACAAAAGGATTTATTGGGCTTGCTAACACAGCATAGGGTGGTGGTGAGGGGGTTACTTACAAAGGTGTCATCACCCTTGGGCTGCCGGTGGTCCAAGATGGCAAAGATCATCCCCTCTCTCTGGCTTCTCCTGTCCCTATCCTTAGTTCCCTCTTGCAGTTAAAGCTGACTGATTGGGTGGGAGGGGTGACTCCCTCTGCCCCTCCCCTCCAATTAGTTTGAGGTAATTGAAGGAAGCAGGTGAGACCCTAGAGAAGAAGGCATCTGTCCATTGTTTGCCACACAGAGGACAAGCTCAACCAACAGTTTTTGTGTCTATGTTTATAAAGGCTATTGACCCAATTTTTGTTCCATTTCTTGATGAAGTGAGTAGAAGACCCAGAATCAGAGTTCTCTAACATAGTACGATTCTTTGAAGCACCTATGTAATCAAATCCTTTGCAATTCATTTCTACCCCATTTTCTTTTTCTTTTTTTCTTTGGTCTTTGAGACAGGGTCTCCCTGTAGCCCCAGCTGTCTTGGAACTATGTAGACCAGGCTGGCCTTGAACTCACAGAGATCTGCCTGCCTCTGCCTCCTGAGTGCTGGGCTTAAAGGCGTGCACCACCATGCCCGGCAAAAGGAAGTGGTCTTAATTCTATGGTGGGGGGGGTAGTGTTCCCATTTAGGTCTGATAAATTATGCTTCATACCATTATAAAAGGCCTTGTATCAAACCATGACATTTCCATAGTCATTGCAGTTCTCTGAGCTTATTGTTTGCATGGTGTATTTTTCCACCCTGTGCTGGATAGCTTTACTTGTGAACTTGACACACCTGGGTAGAGGGAGCCACAACTGGTAAACTGCTCCCATTGGACTGGCCTTTGGCCAAGTTGGTGGGGCATTTTCTTAATTATTGAGTGATGTGGGAGGGTGCATCCTACTGTGGGAGGTGCCACCACTGAGCAGGTGGTCCTGTGTTGTATAAGAAAGCAGGTGGAGCAGGAGCCAGGGGAGCAAGCCAGTAGGCAGCGTTCCTCCACGGCCTGTGCTCCAGCTCGTGGAACTTTATGAACACCAAGTAAATGGCAAAGGGCAGAATGAAAAGGTAGATAGCATCTCTAAGACAAGGAGTTAAGTGCAACTGAAGGGTGTTAAGCAAGGGTAGAAAGGACCGGACAACATGTTTTCGAAGACCTCTCTGGTTCCTATCCACAAAGGGCAGGACAGTCAGGAAGCGATTCAAGTAAGACAAGGGATAGATAAGGAATGTAAAGGAGGGGACAAGCAGTGAATGGGACAGGCAAAGACTGAACTCAGGGGCTGGTGATGCAAAGGAAGAGGAAAAACATATCCAAAGTATTTGGTTTGAGCATCTGGCTTGAGAATGGCAGTACCATACAAATATGAGCAGAAAGACTTAGAGCTTACACAGTCTAGTGTGGGAGACGGATAGAAAAGTGATGTGTACGAAGGCAGGGAAGAAAGCTGGACAGGGACATAAGGAGCAGTGGAGGCTGCTAACAGTGGATGCATTATTCAGGAGAGACCAAAAGAAGAAAGTGCGGAGCGAAGAGCACGGTACGCACGAGAACCCAAAGGCAGGAATAAACCGGGTTGGAAAAGGAAAGGCGGCAGCTTGTATTGCTAAAGTGGAATGGGCCGGTGAAAGAGAAGAGGCCAGGACAGGACAGTCACACAAGGCCTTACCTAACCCTAACCCTAACCCTAACCCTAACCCTAACCTAACCCTAACCCTAACCCTAACCCTAACCTAACCCTAACCCTAACCCTAACC
>NW_008346831.1:20034-23454 GCF_000622305.1 Nannospalax galili
GATGACCTCTTCTGTCCTCCGTGGGCCTTGCACGACAGGGGTGCACTTACCTACATGTAGGCAATATGCTCATACACATAAAATAAAAATTTTTTAAATTAAAAAAAGATGTCATGGGGATTTTGATTGGGATTGCATTCAATCTATAGATTACTTTTAGTGGAATGGTCATTTTCACTTTTTTTTTTTTTTTGGTCTTTTTGCGATAGGGTTGTCCATAGCCCTAGCTGTCCTGGAACTCTACTATGTAGACCAGGCTGTCCTTGAACTCACAGAGATCTGCCTGCCTCTGCCTCCCAAGTGCTGGGATCAAAGGCATATGCCACAAAGCCTGGCATTTTTACAATATTAATTCAACTAATCTATGACCATGGGAGGTCTTTCCATCTCTTGATGTCTTCCTCAATCCCTTTCTTCAAAGATTTAAAATTTTGATTGTAGAGATCTTTAATGTCTTTGGTCAGGTTTATTCCTAGATATTTGTGTGTGTGTGTGCATGAGTGTGTGTGTGTGTGTGTGTGTGTGTGTGTATTTTAGTTATTGTGAATGGGAGGGTTTCTATGAAATCTTTCTCCAGTTGCTTGTTATTGGTATATAGAAAAGCTACTGATTTCTGTAAGTTGATTTTGTAACCTGCCATTTTGCTGAATGTGTTCATCATCATTTCTAGGAGTTTTCTGGTGGAATTTTGAGGATCTTTTATGTATAATATCATTTAAAAATAATAATTTGGCCTCTTCTTTTCCAATTAGTACACCTTTAATTTCCTTCTTTTGTCTTACTTCTCTAGCAGAAGTTTCAAGCCCTATGTTGAAAGGATAGAGATAGGAAGCCTTGTCTGGTTCCTGACTTTAATGGGAATGCTTCCAGTTTTTCTCCATTTAGGATGATGTTGGCTGTGGGCTTGTTGTATATAGCTCTAATTGTGTTGAGGTATGTGCCCCCCAGTCCAATTACCTCTAGGAGTTTTAACATGAATGAATGTTGGATTTTGTCAAAGGCCTTTTCTGCATGTATTGAGATGACCATGTGATTTTTGTCTTTTAAGTTCTTTTATGATTTATTACATTTATTGACTTATGTTTATTGGACTATCCCTGCATCTCTGTAATAAAGCTGACTTGATCATGGTGGATGATCTTTTTGATGTATGTCTATATGCAGTTTGGAAGCATTTTGTTGAGAACTTTTGCATCTGTATTCATTAAGGATATGGGTCTATAGTTTTCTTTTTGTTGTGTCTCTACCTGGTTTGGGTATTAGAGTAATATTGGCTTCATAGAAGAGTTTGGGAGTTCTCCCTCCATTTCTATCTCTTTGATGAAAGATGCAAACCAATAGGAAATAGGAGCTCAGTGGTAACACTGTCAAGGTCTAGGTAATCACTCGACAAAACTGCAAAACAGCTTCAAGGGTTACAGTACATCATATCCATGAAATAGGACAAATAAGAGACTGTGGGGCAAAAAGAGATTGTGGAAATTAAATATGTAAAAACTAATTTTAAGTGAGAACTGTCTTGTTCCCTTCTGAAGATAAAATTGAAGATATCTTCTAGAATCTACATGTAGAACAAATTGACATTGGGTTAGAGAAGGCAGAGTATAGTAGAGATGTGAGGACAATAGCCTGGAACATCTGTCTGCTTTGTCTGGAGAATGGAAGGGGGACGACAGAAGTCTCCTGAGGAGACTGGACTGGGGAGGGAAGAAGACCCTGGTGAAGGCACATCACCATGGCATCTCAGATCCTGGGCAAAGAGATGAAAATTGTTTCTAAAACATAAGAGGAATCAAAACTGAAGAATTTAATGAATACTAACAGGCATTCACTACTTGTGAAAAAAAATCACAGTTTGTAGCATTTGAAAATTCTGTGTGAAATTGTTATATTTGAGATGGCTCAGAGGTTAAGAGCACTGCCTGCTCTTGTAAAGAACCTGGGTTTGGTTCCTAGCACATACTTGGCAGCTAACAACCATCCATAACTCCAGTTCCTGGGATCCAATGCCTACTTCTTATCTCCATGGGCATTGCATGACTGGGGTGCACTTACATGCATGCAGACAATGCACTCATACACATAAAATAAAAATAATTTTTTAAAAAATATAATTTTTTATTATATGTATTTGTGTGTATGTGTATGCGTGTATACACACACCTGCACGTTCTTGAGTGCCATGGCATGCATGTGAAGTTCAGAAAACAGCTTGTGGGAGTTAGTTCTTTCTTTCTTCCATGTGGATCTTGGGGATTAAGCTCAGACTTTCTAGTCTGACAGCAAACACCTTTACCTGATGAACCAGCTTGCCAGTCATTTTTCTTTATTTTAAAAATTGGAGCTACTGGGTTATGCATGATGGCACACATCTATAATTCCAGCACTTAAGAGGTAGAGGGATGAAGATCAGATGTTCATAATCAATTACAGAGTGACTTAGAGGCCAACCTGGCTACAAGAGACTGTCTCAAAACAAAAACTAACCAAACACACAAAAAAATTTAAAAATCAGAGCTACAAAAACCAACTAATAAAAATAAATAAATAAAACAACAAAATTTTGATGATGCTGATAATGGATTTCTCTTGTTTTGTGTTTTCAGTTTCTAGATGCATTGGAATTGTCCCAAAGCCCTATGTTGTTTCAGTTGATGACAGATATTCTTTGTCGGGAACAGCAGCATATTATGGAAGAATTATTTCAAACCACTTTCCAGAGGATTGCCAGAAGGTAAGCCATTTTATCCTGGAATCCCAGAAGTCACAGACCTATTCCTTCTGAGGTAATTATTTTCTCTGTCCACCCCCTCCCCCAACAAACAATGTTCATTTTCTTCAAAACAGGCTTTTATTATGAAAGTTTTCCAAACATACTTAATGCTAAAGAAAATATAAATTAGGCTCCTTGTGGAAGAGACATTCCCATTTTCTCGGCTTTATTCCACTCCTTGCCTTTTTTCTGTTACTATATTACATTAAAAAAAAATTAGTGTATGTGTGTGCGGGCATGTGTGTACACATGTGCTCGTGTGTGATGGCACATATGTGGAGGTCAGAGGACAACTGTGAGAATCAGTCCTCTCCTTCCACTTATGAGTCCTGGGAATCAAACTCAGGTCTCAGTCCTGCAGCAAGTGCCTTTACCCGCTGAGCAATCTCACAAGCCTGTTATATGTTTTAAATCAGATCTCTGGTGACTTGTCATTTCACCTCTCAGTCTTTCTGCTGTATCTTAAAATCAGATGCCTATAGTGCCATTATCAACTAACCAAAAATTTTTAAAAAAATATTTTATTCATTATTTTTATTTTATGTGTATGTGTGTATTGACTGCACGTAGGTAAGTGCACCCATGTCATGCAATCCTGTGGAGATCAGAAGAGGCTGTCAGATCCCCTGGGACTGGAGTTACAGTTG
>NW_008346831.1:24154-26760 GCF_000622305.1 Nannospalax galili
ATGAGGGGAAAAAGGGACATATGGGGTGTGCTGATTTAAAAAAAAATTCTTTTAATGTTTTGGTTGTCAGTCTTAGCCTTTTTTTTTAATTTATTGTTTTTATATTTTTTATGTGTATTGCCTACATGTAAGGTATGTGCGGTATGTGCACCCGTGTTGTGCAGTGCCCACGGAGGTCAGAAGAGGCTGTCAGATCCCCTGAGACTGGAGTTATGGACAGTTGTTAGCTGCTGTGTGGGTGCTGGGATTTGAACCCGGGTCTTCTGCAAGAACAACCAGTGCTCTTAACTGCTGAGCCATTTCTCCAGGCCCTAGTCTTAGCCTTTAATGACTGCACTATCTCTTCAGCAGAGAGATGACTCACCTGTTAAGAGCACTGACTGCTCTTGTGTAGGACTGGGGTTTCGATTCCCAGCACTCACATGGCAGCTAACAACTGTGACTTCAGTTCCAGGGGATCTGGTGCTCTCTTCTGACCTGCATGGGCATTGCATGACACGGGTACACTTACATACATGCAGGCAACACATGTGTATACCTAAAATAAAAATAGTAATAATACATACATACATATATACGTAAACATTTTTTATAAATGAAATGATACAGTATCTGATGCTTCCCTCCCTCTTCTGAGTTGCAAGCCTGCAGCAACCCTACTGTCTCAGTCTCTAATGTGTTGGGATTTGAGGCATGTGCTGTCTTCCTCAACTTAATATGTGATCTTTTTAATTAATTAATTAATTTTTTTTTTGTCTTCTTGAGACAGGGTCTCCCTGTAGCCCCAGCTGTCCTGGAACTCACTGTGTAGACCAGGCTGGCCTTGAACTCACAGAGATCCACCTGCCTCTGCCTCCCAAGTGCTGGGACTACAGGCGCGTGCCACCACGCCCAGCTAGTTTTTATTTTTTAATTTTTAATTTTTTAAAAAATGTGTATGTGTGTATTGCCTGCATGTAGGTGAGTACACCTATGTCATGCAGTGCCGTGGAGGACAGAAGAGGCTGTCAGATCCCCTGGAACTGGAGTTACGGACAGTTATTAGATGCCGTGTGGGTGCTGGGATTTGAGCCCAGGTCTTCTGCAAGAACAGTCAGTGTTCTTAAACCGAGCCGCTGATTCATCTCTCCAGCCCCATGATTTTTTTTTTAATTTATTTTATTAATTTTATTGCCAAGGTCTCATTATATAGGTCTTGCTGGCTTAGAATTCACTATGTAGTCCAGGCTAGTTTCAAACTCACAGAGATCCTCCTGCCTGTGCTGGGATTAAAGGTGTATACCACCATGCCTGGCCCAGTATTTGATCTCTTATTTCTGAGTTTCTTAAACAGCATGAGGTTTTTAAAGCCCCATCCATGATGTAGCATGAAATAATTGTTTATCCCTTTTTATTGACACTTTAGAAAAAGCATAATTAACATTGAACACAGCAGCAGAGTACATACCATTTGAGCACACATGGAATGTTAAGACAGACCATATCCTACACCATAGACAATTCTTAATAAATTTAAAGATTGAAACATGTGAGGTATATTTTCCAGCCACAATGAATTTAAATTCGAAATCAACATTAGAAGGAAATTTGATGCATCTGAAACTAGTTCTTTTATTTAAAAAATATTATTTTTATTTATCTTATGTGTATGAGTATATTGCCTTGAATGTATGTAAGTACACCCATGTCATGTAGTGCCCTTGGAGGTCACAAGAAGGTAACCCATTCCCCTGGAACTGGAGTTACAGACAATTGTTAGCCACCATGTGAGTGATGGGAATCGAACTCTGATTCTCTGCAAAGGCAACCAGTGGTCTTAAGTGCTGAGCCATCTCTCTAGCCCTGAAACTGTTTCTTAGTAGCTAACTAACTGATACCATATTTCTAATAACCTGAGTCAAGGAAGAAGTTACAATGGAGGTCAGACAGTATTTTCATTTGAATAAAAAACATAAAGGATATTCAGGTATAAGAGAACTTCATAAAATCTTCAGAAAATAGAGGAACCCATTCCCCTTCCTTCTGTGGTGTTAGTTGCATCCTGAAAATAAAATTAGCAGAAGACATCACAAGAAATGATGAGCCAATATCCCTCAAAATTGTAGGCATAATGTTCCTCAAGCGATGTCTAACATGTCAAAAGATGATATACTATAGCCAATTGAGTTCGTCCTAGAAATGCAGAGCAGGCCTAATGTCTAGAAGTCAATTAATGATATATATCATAGTGGTCAAAATTAAGACCAGAACCATAATATGTCATTTCAGTTGACACAGAACAATACGTACATGTGTGTATGTGCGTGTGTGCATGTGTTATAATGTTACAATGTACATTATATTGGCAAGTTGTCATGTGCTTTGTGAGCTCATCGAGGAGCTAGCTTAGGAATCCAGGTTCCCTGCCTCTCTCTATTTCAGTCCCAAGCATTTTTGTTTTAGAGTGTCTTCCAGGACCAAAGAGAATAGTTCGCTGATCATTCAAGTATCTTCTTTTTTTTTGGTCTTTTTGAGATAGGGTCTGCCTGTAGCCTCAGCTGTCCTGGAACCGTGTGGACCAGGCTGGTCTCGAACTCACAGAGATCTGCCTGCCTCTGCCTCCCAAG
>NW_008346832.1:0-631 GCF_000622305.1 Nannospalax galili
GGAAAACCTGGTGTTTCCTCAAGGCAGTGTAGTTGGCAGCCTTCTCCCGCTGTTGCTGAGTCCGCCTCTTTATGGCTTCCCGCTCTGGTCTCTGTGCTGTTGTGATGGGATGTCATATGAGTGGTCCAGGAATGTTCACTTTCCTCCATGGAATTGGTTGGCAGCTGAAGTCTTGTAGGAGATACTGGGGTTGATTTTTGGGAGGTGACGTGTCCTTGGTCAGAGCAGCTGAAACGGGCTTCTTCTGGAGAGGCCTGTAAGATGATGTTTTGTAGGGTGCAGGCCTGGCAGCAGCCACCTGAGAGACAGTGCCAGACTGGGTGGAGTTTCTCCCACCGGGTCTGGTGACACTGACAGAAATTGTCGGAGCTGGTTTGGCAGGACCCACCAGATATGTGCTGGACGGAACTGATTGAGATGCATTGACTGTTGGAAGCTGAGTTGATTTGGAGTGAGGCCTGGCCGGATAAGCTCTGGGGGACCTGCTTGAAGCCAGGGACAGTGGCCTCGGAACCACAACTCCTACTTGAGGCTCGTTCAGGATTAGGAAAGGCAGAGGCAGTAACTTGAGCTTCCCTGCATGCGGCAGCTTGTGTACGGATGGACCTAGACCCTCCTTTTCAGTATCACT
>NW_008346833.1:0-222 GCF_000622305.1 Nannospalax galili
TGCATGTCAGAGGGGGCAGGTGACACCACCATCTGCAAGTCAGAGGGAGCCCGTGATACGACCATGTGCATATCAGAGGGGGCAGGTGACACCACCATGTGCAAGTCAGAGGGGGCAGGTGACACGACTGTCTCCATGTCATACGGGCAAGTTCATGACCATCTGCACATCAGAGGGGGCAGGTGACACGACCGTCTACACATCAGAGTGGGCAGGAGACAC
>NW_008346834.1:0-372 GCF_000622305.1 Nannospalax galili
GTGATGAATGTTTGGGAGGCCCCCCCTACTCCTATTAGTTGGGGTCCTGGTTTTAATTTCCAGTGTGGAGGGACCTCAGATTGCTTTAAGATGGTTCTATCAGCCCCAGTATCAAGGAGGCATTTGAAAGTTTTATTGTCTATTTTTATGGTTAATTTTGGATGGGCATTTTTTGTAATACTGGTTACCAATAAGGTCTGTGGATTCCCTCTTTATAGCGGGGCTGAGGGCTGCCCCTGAAGAAGTTTAAAGGTGGCAAAGGATTACCATCCTTGTTATTTTTAGGTATACAATCTTTTTTCCAGTGAAAGCCTCTTTTGTAGCGAGGGCAGAGGGTTTTAGGGGGTCTAGTGGCAGCTGAGTTATTTTGAG
>NW_008346835.1:0-337 GCF_000622305.1 Nannospalax galili
ATAGCATACTTTGGCAATGTATTTTGATTGACCTGTGTTTCGCTTTTGTTTCGGAAATCAGAACTTTCGAAAATGGTTAACCGCAGAACAACGGCTTATTGATGTAATCATGTAACTTTGCAGTACTTAACTTGAGCCCTACAGCTGCAAAAATACACCCAGACTTTCACCAAGCTCTTGTGTGTCTGTTTGTTTGTCACTCGCCGAATCCTTGTCCACCCTCTCGAGGACCTTGCTCCCGTCGGACTGAACTGCTCCAGTCTGCACTGGTGCATCACAGGTGGCACCCGCGAACAGGGACCCTCGCAGGGTAAGCTATCTATCCCTTTTTTTCTCT
>NW_008346836.1:0-685 GCF_000622305.1 Nannospalax galili
TCTGCCCTCAGCAATCTCTAAATTAGTTTAAGATAAACTCTGATATGGTGATTAAGATAAAAACCTCTTGGAAAAGGGTAACAACCATAATAAATTCTCAAGACCTGTTACAAATAATTTTACAGAGCCAAATAGAACACAATGTTAGATACTTTTGGCATATAAAAATGAAAAAATAGGGGTTTAAGTATGAATGAAAAACAAAATATTAACAGCAATAAAAAAAATCTAGCCATTTCTTGAATTCACATGAATAATGACAGCATGCAAAAGTCCCACATAAGTTCAAAGCAGGCAAAATCCCAGCAGAGATGTGGGGAAGAAAGTTAACAATCCCCAGTCCTACCTGTGGAACTATTGGCAACTAATGACTGTTGGGACAGAGAGAGTCAGTTTCCTTTAAGGATGAGAATCTTGGTGAGTGGAACAGGCTGCAGTGTATGGACCCACACCAAAAGGCATTTGGGGATTTGGGGGCACAAAATTGACAATAAGGAATTTCATATATACATGTCTGTTTATATATGTATATGTAATAAACACATATATATATACATAATACATATGTATATTACATATGTATAAGTATGTAATACATATATGCATGCATGAGGCTAGAAGGCACCACCCCGGCCTCAAATATGTATTTTAATAAATATTTTCTTGTCTTCTACTTTGCTTTAAA
>NW_008346837.1:0-219 GCF_000622305.1 Nannospalax galili
GGTATTGGAGCCAGAAAGGATCAACAATTTGAGCAACAAATTTTTGGCAAAAAGTGGGGCTATTAACCATGACTTGAGGTAGTACCCTCCATTGAAAACGAGGCATAGGTCCAATGAAATTAACAATGGGTAAAGTGAAAGCAAAGCGTTTGCAATCCTCTGGATGGGGCGGAATAGAAAAAAAGCAATCCTTAATATCTATTATTACTTTATAATATC
>NW_008346838.1:0-366 GCF_000622305.1 Nannospalax galili
ACAACCATCTGTAACTCCAGTTCCGAGGGATCTGACGCCCTCTTCTGGCCTCCACGGGCATTGCATGACACAGGTGCACTGACATAAATGCAGGCAATACACTCATACACATAAAGCAAAACTAAATAATTTTTAAAAATTGAAAACTAAGTGTGTCAGATGTTCAGCCATTTCATTCACGGCACTTCTAACTCCAAGCAGGCTGTGCTTTCCTTATCCCACCAGCTCTCCGACCCCTCCGGCCCTGAGTTCATGTCCTACAGTGCGGTTGTCTTCTGCCCAGCGGCTACATAGCCAGGGGCTTCTTACCAACTGCCCTTTCTACTTTGCTAAAACATCTCATGAAGATCCTGGAAACACTCTACC
>NW_008346839.1:0-259 GCF_000622305.1 Nannospalax galili
CATGGTGAAGACACAATGGATCATTGTAATAACACACTGGCACATTGTGATAGCACAGTGGAACATTGTGACGACATATTGTAACATCATTATGGTACTTTGGAGCAATATAATGGCACATGGCACCATAGTGTTGCGATGGCATATTGGAGCAATATAGTGGCATATGGGGACTTAGTGTTGGCGCAGTGGAGCATTGTGATGTTATAGTGAAGCATTGTGATGTCACATTTGAGCATTGTGATGACACATGGGATCA
>NW_008346840.1:0-923 GCF_000622305.1 Nannospalax galili
TGTGTGTGTATGTGTGTGTATATGTGTGTATGTGTGTGTATATGTATTTATGTATGTGTGCGTATGTTTATGTGTATGTGTGTGTATGTGTGTGTATATGTGCGTGTATGTGTGTTTGTTTATATGTTTGTGTGTATGTGTGTGCATATGTGTGTGTATGTGTGTGTATATCTGTGTGTATGTGTGTGTATATGTGTGTATGTGTGTGTATATGTATCTATGTATGTGTGCGTATGTTTATGTGTATGTGTGTGTATGTGTGTGTATATGTGGGTGTATGTGTGTTTGTTTATATGTTTGTGTGTATGTGTGTGCATATGTGTGTGTATGTGTGTGTATATCTGTGTGTATGTGTGTGTATATGTGTGTATGTGTGTGTATATGTATCTATGTATGTGTGCGTATGTTTATGTGTATGTGTGTGTATGTGTGTGTATATGTGGGTGTATGTGTGTTTGTTTATATGTTTGTGTGTATGTGTGTGCATATGTGTGTGTATGTGTGTGTATATCTGTGTGTATGTGTGTGTATATGTGTGTATGTGTGTGTATATGTATCTATGTATGTGTGCGTATGTTTATGTGTATGTGTGTGTATGTGTGTGTATATGTGTGTATGTGTGTGTATGTGTATGTATGTATGTGTGTATGTATGTGTGTGTACCTGTGTGTATGTGTGTGTGTATATGTGTGTATGTGTGTGTATGTGTGTGTAAGTGTGTGTATGTCTGTTCGTATGTGTGTATGTGAGTGTATGTGTGGGTTTGTGTGTGTATCTGTATGTATATGTGTGTGTATATTTGTGTATATGTGCGTGTATATGTGTTTGTGTATATGTGTCTATGTGGTGTGTATATGTGTGTATGTGTGTGTATATTTGTGTGTATGTGTGTATATGTGTGTATGTGTGTATGTGTGTATGTG
>NW_008346841.1:0-6314 GCF_000622305.1 Nannospalax galili
ACATGGCCCCACCCTCAGCCCTCTTCATCGCCAGTCTTTGTTCTGCTGTCTTTCTGATAATCTCCAAACCTACACAGATCTGTCCAGTGACTTCTCTGTAGCCCAAATTTAAACACAAAACCAACACAATCCATTTTGTGTGTCTCTAACTTCAACAAAAACCACAATGTAATTCATTTGCAACAATTCAGGTAAATTTAGGGGGCTTTTCTACTATCAGTTGGGTACCCAATTCTAGATACCAAAGCGAAGAAAGGGTGGTCTGGGTTTCCCTGCACTTTCTGCTCTTGCAGAGGATCAGGGTGGTTCCCAGTATCCATCTGGCAGTTTACAACCATCTCTAACTCCAGTTCCAGGGGATCTAACATCCTGCTCTGTCCTCAACGGGCACTGCACACATGTGGAGCACACACATACAAGCAGGCAAACGTACACATAAAACAAAAATAAATCAATCTTAAAAAGTAGCTAATGGAAAAAAAAAGGAGGAGGAGGAGGAGGAAGGAAAGAAAGAAAACGTGGAAAAGCCATACCTCTAATCCCAGCAGTAGAGAAGTTGAAGCAAGAGTATAAATTCAAAGACAACCTGGGCTACATTGTAAATTTGAGGCAGACTTGAACTGCCTGAGACCAGAAATTAAAAATCAAATCCAACTGCGGGGACATAATTTCCACATGTGAGGATTTATGGTAGCTCCATTTTCTAAATTAATCCTAACTGATATTATTTACATTAAAAATCCAAAAGAGACTACTTTAGTCTGTAATCCCAGGGCAAGCCTCTATATTTTCAGTCAGGATTCTGTCATTTAAGTAACAGCAACTGTTCCTTAAGTAGATGTTACCCAATATACACTGAAAAAAAATTAGCCTCACAAATAAAATACGAGTTAAATACATGTCAGAAGTGCTAGCATTTGGGGAAGGGGAGGGGGATAGATCTTTAATAGGGAAATGCAACCCAGAGAAACAGAGAACACAGGCACCAGTATTTATCTGAACATCCCTTCCTATCAAAAAAATAAGTTTTATGGTTCATATATGCAAGCATTTTTGTTTCCAACATCCAATAATACTTCTTTCAAAGATGAGGATACCTTTGGTGTTTTAGAAAGGAAAGGTAGACTACATAAAGCTATATAAAGTCAGACAGTGAAGATTTTACATACATAAAGTCCCAAGTGCAACACACACAAAGAGACTTGAAAAAAAACTGATTTTCTGGACTTTGGTGGCCACTAAAGGAAAAGAACACCACACACATTTTCCAGGCACAGAAAATAAGAAACGCACTGAGAGATGACGTGGAGGAAAGCAGCACCTTCTCTTTGATCCCGTTTATTTTTTTCACTTTTTGCCAGTTACACACTTCTGAAAAGCTTAGGAATTAGTACATTAGTAGGCCAGGTGTGGAAGGGCACACCTGTGATCTCAGCACACGGAAGACTGCAGCAGGAAGAAACCGAGAAGAAAGCTAGTCTGGGCTACACGGACGCACCTTGTCTCAAAAGGACAAAAAAAGCAGTTTTACCTATTTTATGTGTCTCCTAAATCATTATATATAATGTATATAAGAAATATATTTTTTTTTAATATGTACGAGTGTACTGCCTGCATGTATGTGAGTGCACTCGTGTCGTGCAATGCTGCGGAGGTCAGAAGAGGGCGTCAGATTCCCCTGGAACTGGAGTTAAGGATGGTGTGTAGCCGCGATGTGGGTGCTGGTAATCGAACCCAGGTCCTCTGTGAAAGCAGTCAGTGCTCTTAACTGCTGAGCGATCTCTCCAGCCCATTTTTTTAATATATTTTATTTAACATTTTAATTTTACGTGGACGTGTGTATTGCCTATATGAATGTAAGTGCACCTGTGTTGTGCAGTGCCCTCCAAGGTCGGAAGAGGCCATCAGAGTCCCCTGCAGCTGGGAGTATGCAAGCTTGTTAGGCACCACGTGGGTGTTCGGAATTGAACCTGGGTCCTCTTCAAGAGTCAGTGCAATTAACCACTGGTTCATCTCCCCAGCCCCCATAAATCACATCAATAGATAACCATGCCAGCTTACCCATATAAAATACCTAAAAAGTGTGTCCTAAATCTGAAATAGAGAAAACCTTGAAAGCAGGGACATGATGGCCAAGCCCTCTACTTGTTCAGGCTCCCCAACTTTCTGCAGTTGCTCTTCAGTTAGCTGCAGTCAGCTCCTCAAACCAAGTTCATAAATGCTACCAACACAGGCTTGTAAAAGAAAACAAATGCTTTACCCAAGAATCTGATAGGCAAGAAAGCATCCATGATACTCCTGAAGGGTCAGAGCGTTTCTCCTCCGAAGTCTGGCTATTTACACGAATGTGCCTCAACTTACCAGAGTGTCAGGATCCTAAAGATATGTAATGTGCCAACACACCACAAGACAGTCCCCCTAAAGTCCTAAGCACATCATTAGAGATACAGAAATAAGGTTACATAGAGTCCATCTATGCCCTAAAAACAAAATACTGAGATGCGATTCCACTGCACTGTCCCCATCACCGTGGTAACGGCAGTGTCGGTATCTCTTCTCCAACCATTTCTCTGCTTACTTCAAATGTGAGACACCACACACCTGACAGGTGAATGAACAGAGGCAGATAGCTGGTTGGCTGGGGAAGGATCCCCTGATTAACACCTATACCTGTAACATCAGGATCCCAGTGGTGTTTGCAATTCTAACCTTTGGCCTCATGGATGACTTGAATTTCCATTCATCTTTCAGCTCAGTTAACTGGGAAGTACTTCGGGTTAGTCTGTGGCTGCTGGGTATTCCACCGTCCCCAGCATTTAAGGACTCTGACTGAAAATCCAAATCCTTACCCCAATCTTACATAAAAAGCTGCTATATAGACTTCTGTGTGTGAGAACGAGCACTATTCCTCTGCGAAAGTACAACGTGCCAACTGTGGTGGCTCAGACCTTTCATCCCAGCACTCCAGAGGCAGAGGCAGGGAGCCAGCCAGGGCTACATAAGATAGGCTTAGGAGGGGACGGTTTGATGGTGCTGGAAACAAGCTAAGGCCAGGCATGGCGATGCTCACCTCTAATCCCAGCCTTCAGGAAGCAGAGGCAGACATTTCTCTGTGAGATCCAGGATAGCAAATTCCAGGCCAGCTGGGGCTACTGGGAAACCTGGACTCAAAAACAATAAAGTTCCTTAGCCTTCCCTTTGCATGTAACAAATAGGACATTTCTTCCTTTGTCTAAATATTTCATTCAGCAATGTGATTCTGCCTAGTTTGCTTCCTAGCACCAAACTAAGTCAAGAGGCTCACAACTGCCTATAAGGCCAGCTCCAAGGGACCCGACCCAGTGCAGGATTCCTGTTCCTAAAGGCCCCTCATAGGAGTGAGTTGCCCCAGTGTCATTCACACAGTTGAGATAAAAGCCCTCTTACAAACCACTGTGACACAAAGTTCTTCAACTTTCAACAACGCAGATCTGAATTTTCTGCTAAGTGTTTCACTAAAATAAAAATGGTATGTCATGACCAGTCACTTTCTTCACGTGGCTTTGCTGAGATAACCATTCTGATCTCTCTTCAAAAGGAGAAGGGAGAGTATGGTGAGTGGCAGCTCACATCTGTAATTCTAACACTTGAGAAGCTGAGGCAGGAGGACTGCCTCTAGTTCAAGGACAGCCTGGCCTACAACATGAAGTGCTATCTCAAGGGAGGATTAGGGGTAACAAACAGGGGTATGTGAAGAATTATGTTAGGCTTGGCCTCCAGACTTGGCCACAACAGCCCCACCTTAGGCACAGATAGGATAAAAGAATGAACTTCAATCTTGATGTATTACTGTGTTAAGATATCAAAACATTGTATCACTTTGTATGGATACAATATCTTCATTTGCTTAAATTTTTAAAATCTAGAAATGGTGCACACACCTTTACTTTGACAGGTGGATTTTTCTGAGATCACCCTCCAGCTCCATGATGAACTGTGACCTGGGAGATGTAAGCTGAATAAACCCTTTCCTGCCCCCACACCTAAAAAAAAAAAATCACCCTCTAACAAAGAAAACTGCTAGGGAACATAGGTCAGAAGTCAAGCACTTGACAGGCATATATGAGATCCTGGGTTCCAGCCCTAGAATCAGGGACAAAAAGCGGAAGGAAAAAGAACACATTGTATAACTGTGACTCTCAGTGCTCAGGAGGCAGAGGTTCAAGGCCAGCCTGGGCTACACAGCAAGACCCTGTCACAAAAAAAGAAAGGAGGGCTGGCAAGTTGGCTCAAGAGGGAAGGGTGCCTGGCTCCAGGCTGATGAGCTGAACTCAGTTCCTGCAACCAACATGGCAGAAGGAGAAAACTGACTTGCACAAACTGTTCTTTGACTTTCTCATGTACACCTTGGCTCACACACACACAATTTTAAAAGGAGCCTCCACACATGTGCCTCCAGTAAGAATTCACTCCCAGAACTGCAGCATCCCACAGAGGCCACCTGCACAAGGACCATGTGTGATCAACTCCTGCCGCACGCTTGCCCCACAGCCAGCAGTTCGTCTTTCAAAAGGGTTGCCGTGGACTTTCCTATTTCATTTTCAAAGCTTCCCCCAAGCTGGGCATGGTGATGCACACCGTAGTCACAGATGGTAGAAGCAGAGGGTCTCTAGACCCAGGAAAGGAGCAGGAGGGTAGAGAGGGTGAATGAGAAGAGTAAATGAAAAGAGGGCAAACACCTGCAGCTGGGACCGGGCCACACTGGGCAGAAACAGCAGTGGTGCAGCGTTGGCAGTGGCTGGGCCTGAGCCCAGCAAGGAGGAAGTGGCAGCGGCGGCATGGAAGGCGCCTGCATCCTGGAAACGTGGGGCAGGGGGAGGGGGCGGGAGCAGGAGCAGGAGCAGGAGCAGGCATACGCCAGTCTGGGTCTGTGGCTATGGGCCAGGGTTTCAGGCTGGCCGCACCACTGGGTTGGTGCCTGCAGGGAGAGGGGGCGCGAGGCGGAGGGAGGGGAGGGGGTGGTGAAGAAGTCAGAGGAAATATCCTCCTGATCGCTAGGCATCAACTCATACCAAGTGGGGGGAGGTGGCCTCCACCCGGCCTCGGGAAGGAGGCCCAGCCCAGCCCCCCCCACACCCGGGAGGTGCCAGCGCCCCCACCTCATCCCTCCACCTCCCTGTCACCCCAAGTCGGCCCTAGGCCACCGAGTCCTCCCTCCCAGGAGGAGGGTGGGCAGTGCAGCCCCAGGTAGGGCTCCCCACCCCACAAACCCCAGTCAGGCCGCTGCCCAGAAGCCCTGTCCTGGGTTCAGAGGCCCAGGTTCCCCGGGGACGGATGGAGGGGGTCTTCAAGGCCCAGGCCCGTGGCCTTGCCTGAGCTCCCGCCCCCACCTCGCCCGACACTTACCCCAGAAACCCCAGGGACAGCAAGGCGGCAGGCTGGGCTCTTTGCTGCGCTCTCTCCTGGCATCTTCCATGGTGTTTGGCAGCAGCGTTGTCCGACCTCAGCGCACTGTCCGAACTGGCTGCATTGCACGTCGGCTTCTGGCGTAGTCCAGCGTCCTCTGTGGCGTCGGGTAGCCACGACGCTCTGGAACGTTCGGCTGTGGCAGCGGCGGCTTCGGCGACTCTCCGAAACGTTCAACGGCGGCGGCGGTGCTCGGGAACTTTCCACGGCGGTAGCGGCAGCTGGGAACGGACCTCGCTAGGCAGAAACGGGGGGAGGGGGGATGCAGCTTTGGCAGCGGCTGTGCCCGAGCCCTACGAGGAGGAAGCAGTGCCTGCAGGGTTGGCAGTTGCGTCGCGTCCCGCGGGGCTGCGGGAGGGGGAGGGGGAGGGAGCAGCGTGGGCATGGGTCGGTGAGAGTCAATGGCTCCTAGCCAGGATTTCAGGCGGTTCAGCTAGGGGCAGCCGCAGCACTAGGTTGGCGTCCACAGGGAGAGGGGGCAGGAGCGGAGGGAGGTGAGGGGGTGGGGGAGGGGGGAGGCTGGGCGGAGGTGCCGAGGCCGTCGCAGACAACAGAGATGTGGCGCAGCGCTGGGGAGCTACCCGAAGTCCCTGCAGGCTGTGGCGTGGCAGTGGCCCAGCTGTGACATGGGAGGTGGCGGGTCCAGACGGGCTGGGGGCCACCCTCCCCTCCCCCAAGGCTGCACTGACGTACAGTGGGATCTCCACCCCATCCCCTTGGAGGACACACCTCTGGAGGAGGCTCAATAGTGTCCCCCAGGGGCAGGGGAACCACCTACAATTAACCAGTGAGGAGCTGGGGGGTGTGGCTCAATGGTGGCCCTTGCACATGCTATGTAAGCATCCTACCAGTGCGCAGAGCCCAGCATG
>NW_008346842.1:0-767 GCF_000622305.1 Nannospalax galili
CTTTGTCAACAAGATTCTTGAAAACACTCAGTGGGTTTAACCTGCCTTATGGGTGGCAATCATTATAAATTCTTATCATTCAGAGATAATGAATAAAGTACTTACATTGTAAAAAATAATAATTTAATTTAAAATGAAATGGGACTATGAAGTCAGTAGGTAAGATCACAGAGCTAAACATCGAGTGAATCATGTGGAAATACTTTCTTCAGTTGTTATCCCTAGATATACAGCTCACAGTCACATCCTCCTGAGAACCTGACATGAAAGTGATTTCCAAGTTGCATTCATCAGCCATTAACAACAGTAAACCTGAATCTAAATCTGTGAAGCTAAACTAATTTTACAGGGAGTCCTTTAAAGTCAGTAGCTAGTCTGCATCCATTTGCAAATTTCTATGATCAAGCAACTCATTGATTTATTTAATTGTTTTACTGCTTACCAAAAAGTTTTTTTTTTAATCTTAGGAAGAGGGTTCTATCCTACATTCAGCTCCAAGAACAACAAAACAAAAAGCAAACAAAGTACATACAAATATAACTCAAAAACCACAATTATAAGTTTAGTAGATTAGGTTTGGGGTAAAACTAATAAAAGCTACCCAGTTCTGTTTAGTCTTTTCCATTAGAAAGGAAATCATTCTGGAGCATTTTTAAAACATAGCAGGCAGTTGGAACAGATTTGTGTTTTCAAATCTAATGGAAAGAGTGTGTTTTAGTAAGACACATTCTCTGCAATCAGATGAGGGGTGAAAGCATAACATTATA
>NW_008346843.1:0-442 GCF_000622305.1 Nannospalax galili
TAAACTCTATAAGACATAAAATTAAATGAGGTTCCAACGTTTGAAAAAGATTTCCACGTCGTTATCAAAACACATTTTCATACAAAAAATTCATTCCAAGGCAATTGACATTGAGATGTTTTCACATACATTTCTGATCTCTATATACATGACTATCACTGGTCACAGTCGCCCACCTTCTGAGCTCCTTGGCATCTGAGTATGAATACAAACTCATCAGATAGACAGCCTTCCTCTCCCACTAGAGCCTCCATACTCTGCCATCCCTGTCACTGTCCACTGTGCTGTCAGCACCCCCAACCATTCCCCCCTATCTGCCCTTCTGGTAAATCTAGTCAGCCGGAGGTCCGTGATCCAGGAGGATCAGCTGTTCCTCATCTATGGCAATCTCTTGTCAATATTCCTTTGGATAGAATTGGGGTCTGTTGTTCATTTTTCCAGT
>NW_008346844.1:0-930 GCF_000622305.1 Nannospalax galili
AGCTAAACTAAGAAGAGAGCAACAGCTTAACCAGACTCATAATATATAAGGTTAAGGAACAGCTTAACCAGACCCAAAACATATAAGGACATTTAAAGAGTAATACACAAGCCTCCCAACTAAAAGAAAGCCCAGGCCCAGATGGATTCACAGCAGAATCCTACCAGATATTTAAAGAAGATCTACAATCAGTATCTCTTAAATCATTCAGAAAGATAGAAACAGAGGGAGAATACCCAAACTCCTTCTATGAAGACAGCATCATTCTAATACCAAAGCCAGGTAAAGATATAACCAAAAAGAAAACTGTAGACCTATATCCTTAATGAACATAGATGTAAAAATTCTCAAAAAAATACTTGCAAACCACATATGGATACACATCGATAAGATCAAGCCAGCTTTGTTCCAGAGATGCAGGGATCGTTCAATATATGCAAGTCAATAAATGTAATAAGTCGTATAAATGAACTCAAAGATAGAATCACATATTCATTTCAATAGATGCAGAAAAAGTCTTCAACAAAATTCAACATGCATTTAGGTTAAAATTCCTAAAGGGAATTGGACTAGAGGGAACATACTTCAACATAATTAAAATTATATACAACAAAGCCATGGCCAACATCACCCTAAATGGAGAAAATATGGAAGCATTCCCATTAAAATCAGGAGCCAGACAATGCTGCCCACTAGTGCCACTCCTTTTTATACAGCACTTGAAACTCTTGTTAGAGTAATGACAAGAGGAGGACATTAAAGAAGTGCTAATTGGAAAAGAAGAGGTCAAATTATCACTATTTGCAGATGATATGATATTATACCTAAGAGATTCCAAAAATTCCACACGCAAACTCCTAGAAATTATTAACACATTCAGTAAAGTGGCAGGTTACAAAATTAACCTACAAAAGTCTATAGCCTTTCTAT
>NW_008346844.1:943-1170 GCF_000622305.1 Nannospalax galili
CAAAGAAGAATGCTTATTGTATCATTATGAGTGAAAAAAAAAAATCTCAGAATAAACTTGACCAAAGACATTAAAGATCTCCACAATGAAAATTTTCAGTCTTTAAGGAGAGTGAGGATGACACAAGGAGAAGAAAGGAATGCCCATGCTCATGGATTGAAAGAATTAATATTATTAAAATAACCATCCTACCAAAAGTCATTTATAGATTCAATGCAATCCCAATC
>NW_008346844.1:2996-10147 GCF_000622305.1 Nannospalax galili
ACACTGTAATTATATATAGATAGATAGATAGATAGATAGATAGATAGATAGATAGATAGATATGGTTTGAGAGGTCATAGATCTTAGAGAAAACTCCAAGGATGTCACATCCTTAAACAATTGTAATTTCTTACTATGTGCTAAATATGGATCACTATATTTATAGACAAATATGCCATTCACCATTCATCAAAGAAGCTTCTTTTGCACCAGATGGAAACTACTACAGAGTTCCACAACTGGTCACACACTGAGATTAATTGTCTGTGAAATGTCTAACTCTAAGTGACACACTTACAATGGAACCTTTACACCTAAGACTCATGGAACATAGTGGAACAAGGTGTAGAGAGAATGCTAATGCACCTCTCAATTCTCATCAATGGAGCTTCCTCATTCCACACAGGACAATGAACCCAGGCCTCAGGAACCATTGTGGAAGAGCAGGTGGAAAGATTTTAAGAGCCAGGGAAGGAGGTGCAAGACCACATCGAAATAGAGTCTTAAATGCTCCTGGGACCTTGCTCATATGAATTTACAGCAGTGGTGACAACATGTACAAGACCCATGCAAACTCGAGCAGATAAAAACCTAGTATAGAACTGTGGAAATGAGCAGCAGGCTCCAATATTAGTTGAAGAACTATTGTGCAGCTGATTTCTACTAGGTGAGGAAGAGGACAACATGTACAAGACCCATGCAAACTCGAGCAGATAAAAACCTAGTATAGAACTGTGGAAATGAGCAGCAGGCTCCAATATTAGTTGAAGAACTATTGTGCAGCTGATTTCTACTAGGTGAGGAAGAGCTGATCTTCTTTAAGGGAGTGACTCTAGATAGATTGACTAGACCCTAGTGGATGAACGTGTGCTGAGGGATATCAGGGTACATTAACTTGACTGGATAGGCCTTAACATACATGACAGAATGCATAAAATGCAGTGGGGTTGGGCCTATGGGAGGTGCGACTAATGAAGGCAGTATAAACAGGGCTAAGATGTTCTGTATGAAATACACAAAAATTTAGTAAAAATATATTAACACAATAGTAAATAAAATATTAAAAATCCAGTCCATTAAAAACATGTCTTCCCTTTTCTGCATCTTTATGATAGCATAGTATAATGTAAAACTTGGTTTCTCATAGACTTTGCTAGGTTGTATTGGGTTTGAATTATCTGCAGAAAGGAGCTAGGAATGAGGGAAAGCAATAGCGTACATACACTTCGGAGGCGAAGAGGGTAACCATGTGATAAATTTTGTCACAACTGAATGAGGCTAATGTGATCAATATGCAGCAGAACAGGGAAAGGAAATGCAATTTGACAATGTAAGAAGTGTAGAGTCTCTATTCACTCTCCATGTTCTAATACTTACACTGATTATGCTAAGGTGAGGGAGTGCGCTTCCATCTAGTGTCTAGATTTAAACACGTCTTGTAATGAATCTTGGTAGAATATAAACTTAGGGCATACCTGTTACTTTGTTACCCAAGTTAGTGTTTTCAACATTTACACACAGAACACACATTTCAATGAAATCACTACCTTTCCCAGTCACTGCTGTATTCCAGAGTCTCTCATGGGATCACCTTCAAGTTTTCCCTAAGGAATTTTTAGTCCTCTAGTAATTTTTAGGAATATGAGACAATAAGTGGTACATATTTTGTACTGGAAATATTTTATGTAACTAGAAGTATAACTGGGAGATTTTTCAATTGTATTTTACTCCCAATTATAGCTCTGTTTAGGACTTTACATGAGTATCAAAAGATAATTCAAACACAACATGTTTAAAATGGGTTGTATTAATTTTACTTTTCTCTCTGAGTTCTTTCTGTTTGTAAAACATTATCTTTGTGGAATTTATGGTCATTTTTTTAATTCCTTCTGTGAAAAATCCCGCTGCATTCTCTAGCAACATCTTTTGTGTATTTTTGTTTCCTGGAACCACTCAGTAGCCCCGCTAATTCAGAGCACTCTTAAGAGTTGTGCCTTGCTTGCTGTCACTTCCTCCAGCTGCTCATGCCTCCTTCTTTTCTCTAACTCTAGTGTTTGCTGTCAGCGCTCACAAAACTAGTCTAAGAAAGCACTGTGGTCATTGTACAGCCTCACAAGTTATAAACATCTGGAGTCATGGGGCTGGAGAGATGGCTCAGCGGTTAAGAATACTGGTTGTTTTTGCAGAAAAGCCAGGTTTGAATCCCAGCACCCACATGGCAGCTAACAACTGACTGTAACTCCAGTCCCATGGGATCTGACAGCCTCTTCTGACCTCTGCGGGCATTGCATGACACAGGTGCACTTACCTACATGCAGGCAATACACACATACACATAAAATAAAAAGAAAAATAAATAAAATTTTAAAAAATCTGGAGTCATTAAAAGGCCTCATATAGTGAATAGAAATTGGATTTTGGCACCTGAAGCAAATCCTTTAAATTTAGTTCAAATCCTTCATATCTTCTTCTTCATGACTTCCTGTGGGGAGGGGCATTGAGCCTTCCTTGTGCATCCAGGCAAGACAGTTGTGTTTCATTCAGGGAAGAGAGACATTCAGGGAAGAGAGGAATTACAGTTTTCTTGTGAGTTCAGTACTCTGATCTGCAGTGTTCTAGAATTTCAGTCTTTACATATCTTCCTGAAGTTTTTTTTTTTTTTCGGTCTTTTTGAGACAGGGTCTCCCTGTAGCCCCAGCTGCCCTGGAATTCACTATGTAGACCAGGCTGGCCTTGAACTCACAGGGATCTGCTTGCCTCTGCCTCCCGAGTGCTGGGATTAAAGGCATGTGCTACCACTTCCTGAAGTTTTTATTGTTCTAGAAATACTAATAATACATGAGCCTTTGTCTGTGGGGCATGAATTCTATGCAGTAGCTAGTACAAGTTTCAAGAAAAACCAGAAGATATTCCACCGATCTACCTTTATTATAAAAACATATAAATATTTATTATCTCTTGTGTATACACTAGGTGTTGCTTTAGGTGCTGCATAAATAGTATTAAAGAGAAAATAATATTTCTACAATTTTGGAGCTTAGAGGTAAATGTATGTAGGTACCTGAATCAGTGTTTATGTATTGTGAGAAGACAGCGGAAACAATTTAATAAAGGTATAGTATTTAAAATTTCATTTTGTTTTTATTTTATGTGTGTGAGTGTTTTGTCTGCATGTATGTAAGTGAATCCATGTTGGGTAAAGCTCACAGAGGCCAGAAGAAGGTGTTGGACTCCCTGGAACTGGACTTAGGGGCAGTTGTTAGCCAACATGTGGGTGCTAAAATTGAACCCAGGTTCTCTGGGAGAGCAGGCACTGCTCTTAATTGCTGAGTCATCTTTTTAACCCAAAGGTGTGGTGTTTTATAGGTCCTATACTAGTATATAAGGATATGTGTTATGGATACATGAAAGGTTATCTTGATCCTCTGATTTAGGGTGTGCCCTCAGTATATTCAACATTGTGTCATCTTAAGAAGTAATATCATTATCTTGAACTGAGCTATAAACATAGGATACCTAATAGTTTTTACCTTCAAAGTCTGATCACTAGAGAAAACCGTGGGGAAACATAGATCTTACATTTTTAATCAAGTCCCAAGGGTTTTCCAATTCAACAAACCTCTTGGGCCATATTATCAGGTAGCTCTTTTGGCATCAGTAGATGCTATTTACCAGCCTCTGGCTTGAGAGGACACTTGGGTCAAAACCACCAGAAATCATGATCTGCTACTCATGGTGTCTCTCAGAACTTGGAGGAGAGAGGTGAGGGATGAAATAGTTTAAATAAATTAGAAGTGAGCTTTCTTCCTTTCTGTGTAGTTATTCCCTAAAATTTATCAAAGATATTGTCCCCTGAAACACAGTAGGGGAGAAGAATTTACCTGTTCGTTTCCTGAAGTGGGAATGCTCAAGGGTGAGTGTTGAATTGTATGTAATGCATTCTGCTAGTCCATATCCCTCCAAGGGACCCAAGGAGCCCTTTACATGCCTCCTCTTCTCTCTGTGAGCCTGAGAATCGAGGTGGGCTGTCAAGACAGAAGTGGCTCAGAAATGATGCAAGGTAAGAGTCACCATTAGCACTGGAAATGAAATTGTCTTTTGTATTCATATATTCTTTCATATAAAATGAAGAATAGCAAAAGTTCTTGAAAGGTAGAACTGAAGATCAACTATGAAATCTTCCTTTCAATCTCATTATGCTGAGGTGGATTGGAAAAGCTCCTGTACAGCAAAAGAAAGAAACAAGGAAGAAAAGTAGAAACCCAGTGAGTGAGAGAAAATTTTCACCTGTTACACATCTGTGAGAGGATTAATATCCAGAATATACAAAGAACTAAAAACACAAAGTAGTTATTCCCTAAAATTTATCAAAGATATTTTCCCCTGAAACACAACAGGGGAGAAGAATTTACCTGTTCCTTTCCTGAAGTGGGAATGCTCAAAGGTGAGTGTTTAATTGTATGTAATGCATTCTGCTAGTCCATATCTCTCCAAGGGACTCGGAGAGCCCTTCACATGCCTCCTCCTTCTGTGAGACAACCACTGAGCTTGAGAATAGAGGTGTGTTGTCAAGACAGAAGTGGCTCAGATATGATACAGGGCAAGAATCACCATTAGCACTGGAAATGAAATTGTCTTTGGTATTTATATGTTCTTCCAATTACATAAAATGAAGAATAACAAAAGGGTTTGAAAGGTAGAGCCAGAGATCACTATCAAATCTTGCCCTCAATCTCATTATACTGGGTAAGTTGGAGAAAGCTGGGATCTCATCTTAATGTTTCTGTTTTTCTCATCCTCACAGTAAGACCTGGGGAAGAATGGCCTCAGACAATGACTCCACTGTGAAGGAGTTTATCCTGCTGGGATTAACACAGCAGCCAGAGCTCCAGCTGCCTCTCTTCTTCCTCTTCCTGGGAGTCTATGTGGTCTCCGTGCTGGGGAACCTGGGCTTGATTGTTCTGATTGTTTTGAATCCTCACTTGCACACTCCTATGTACTACTTTCTCTTCAACCTTTCCTTAACAGATCTCTGCTACTCCTCTGTCATAACTCCCAAAATGCTGGTGAGTTTTGTGACACAGAACCTCATCTCCCATGCTGAGTGCATGGCTCAGCTCTTTTTCTTTGCCTTCTTTGTTATTGATGAGTGTTTTATTTTGACATCAATGGCCTATGACCGATACGTGGCCATCTGTCATCCTCTGCTTTACAAGGTCACCATGTCCCCTCAGGTCTGCTTTGTGCTCATGGTGGGAGGGTATGTGATGGGTTTTATGGGTGCCATTGCCCACACCATTTGCATGTTGAGAGTCACCTTCTGTGATGGCAACATCATCAATCACTACATGTGTGACATTCCACCTCTCCTGAAGCTCTCCTGCACAAGCACCTCCATCAACGAGCTGGTGGTTTTCATTGTGGTGGGTGTCAGTGTGATAGTGCCCAGTCTCACCATCTTTGTTTCTTACACCTTTATTCTCTCCAACATCTTCAGCATGCATTCTACAAAGGGCAGGTCCAAGGCCCTCAGCACCTGCAGTTCCCACATGATTGCTGTTTCTCTGTTCTTTGGATCATCATCGTTCATATATTTTAAATCCTCTCCTGCTGGGTCTGTGGATCAAGATAAAATATCAACAGTTTTTTATACTGTTATGGTTCCCATGATGAATCCCTTCATCTATAGTTTGAGGAACAAAGATGTTAAACTTGCACTGAGTAGGACTTTGAAGAAAATGGTCCTCACTTAAATAGAAGAGATATTAATTTTAAATGTTAAGAAAGTATGGACACAAACATAATGCTATCATCATGACTTCAGCTGAGCCTGATAGCTAAACATTGTCATAATTGGGCTTGTTGACGGCTGTGCTCATTCATTAAAGGAGGGCCAAGCAGGGTCACTGAACCCTCACCTCTGTATCTAGCCACACTTCCCAGCCAACTGTATGTAATTTGACCCTAATCACACATGGTCTTCTTGGCTTGGGGAGGGCTAAAGTATACAATCTTGGGAAGGCTAGGAAGAGAAAGTATAACCCATGCTGGGTAAAGGCTTTCCAGTGTGCATACCTTCAGGTCATACATATACCTCAGGAACCCCTCAGTTATCTTGAAACCTTTTAAAGGGAACTGACACCAATTGTAACCACTCCAACAGCTATCAAAAGACCTGAAAGCAAATCCAAATCCATCACTGTAGAGTCCATCCTTGGAATTAAAAAGAAAAATGAGGAAGAACCCAATAGAGGCATGCTTTTGGAAGCCCTGGTCAAGAAATTCCAATGGACTCTTATGAGCAGTTGAAAATTGCCCTGTTCTGACATTTTTCTAGTTCCCTGTCTAGAACTTGTAATGCTAATTACTCTTGCCTTTACTTCTTCACATCTCCTATTCATAATTCAAAGGCTTTCTTTTCCTCCTTGCTGAGATAAGAGTTATACAATTTGGGAGTTTTTTAGATAGACCCACTTCAATTGCCTCACCCTGTGTCCCTTTTCATAGTGGAAGAAGCCAGAGCAGTCGGTGTCCCTATTAATACCCTATTGGCAATTTGGGTAACCTCTTCAGAGGATGGTGTGATAAGAATAGGAGATAGGAATTGGCTAAGCAGTTAGGGTAAAAGACCCCAAAGAAAAGTAGCCAGTTTCTTGGCTAAAACTCACAATGGCCTCTTAAGCAAGCTACTCTGATCCAAAGGCCAGAAATGTTGAAAATACTTGGGAGATTTATTCTAATAATAAAAGATTTTAGGGTTACCTCTTCAGAAGGGGGAATGTTAGAGTAGCCAAAAGACCCATAAAAATATATAAATGAATCAAAGAAGAAGAAAGATAACATGAAATTATCAGAACAATGATTGGGAGATATGGGAGGAGTTGGAGGGGAGGGAGTACACATGGATTGGATCAAAACATCTTATATACATGCGTGACATTCTCAATAAACCATTTATTTTTTGAAAAACAGATAGGATTAAAAAAAGGAGAGGTTATGCTTTTGTGAAGAACTTAGAAAAGTAGGCAGACTCAGAAAGCTGCATGGCTGCAGCCCTGTTAACTACTTATTAAGGATGTGGATCCTGGGAAGGAAAGTACATTATATCACTAAAGGACCAATTATTCTATCTCCTTAGTATAGCTTATGGT
>NW_008346845.1:0-481 GCF_000622305.1 Nannospalax galili
TGTGACATCACAATGCTTCAATGTGCCATCACTATGTCCCCATGTGCCATGGTGTTGCTCCAATGTGCCATCACAGTGTTACAATATGACTTCACAATTTTCTATTGTTCCATTACAATGCTCAATTTACCATCACAGCGTTACAGTATGACATCACAATGTTTCATTGTGACATCAGAATGCTACAATGTGCCAACACTATCACTCCATGTGCCATTATATTGCTCCAATGTGCCATCACAATGCTCCAATATGACATCACAATGTTCCATTTTGACATCACAATGCTCCATGTTGCCATCACAATACTACAATATGACTTTACAATGTTCCTTTGTGCCATCACAATGCTCATTTTTCCATGACTATGCGCAAATATCTCATTACCATGATCCAATATGTCATCACCATGCTCAAGATGCATACATCATGCTAAATGTCCCCTCACAATCCTCCAGTGTGACATCACAACGCTCCATGG
>NW_008346846.1:0-468 GCF_000622305.1 Nannospalax galili
ATGTTCTGTAAATGTCTGTTAGGTCCATTTTGATTTATGATGTCATTTAACGGGTAAGTTTTGCTGTATAGATTTTGTTTGGATAACCTGTGTGTTGATGAGAATGGGATCTGGATGTCATCCACTATCACTGCCTTTGAATCATCTTGTGATTTTAGATCTCATAGTGTTTCTTTTATGAAATTGGGTGTCCTGTGTTTGGTCCATATGTTTAGGATTACATAGCTTCTCCAAGGGTTTTTCTTTAATGATTATGAGATGTCTTTTTCTAGCCCTTCTGAATAGTTTTGGTTTGAAGTCTGTTTTACCATATACCGTAATAGCCACGTTTGCTTTTTCTTAACTCCGTTTGCTTGGAATGCCTTTTTCCATCCTTTTATTCTCATGGTGGTGTCTATTTTTAATGGTCAGTTATATTTTTGGAGGCAGCAAAAAGATATAATCCATTTCTAATCCAGTCAATTAATC
>NW_008346847.1:0-477 GCF_000622305.1 Nannospalax galili
TAGTCTCAATAGTTCCTTGTTCATGATTAAAATCATAAACTCCTGTAAAAGCCAGCAGGGCATCTCGAGATTGCATGCTATATTTTCATTTGGGGGAAACCAAACCTCATCATTAATCACAAATGCAGGTCCAAACGACGTCGTAGTTGTAGGAGGAAATATCTATCTTTCTACTTTCGTTTTGTTTCAATAACATGATAATTCTGCCAAAGGCAGAGATTTCCCCGGTTTAGTTTCCCATTCCTTCATCAGAGTTGATTATCAGAATACCTAAAGAACAGAAGGTTATACAAATTACAATAAACAGGATTAATTAGTGAAGGAATATGCACCAAAATAGTAGCGGTCATTGGCTTTCGGCTGGAATTTTGTCAAACAGCACTCCTGTCAAGAACCACGGAACTCTTGGAGCCACCCTCTCCCCCGTTTTATTTTTTAATTTGAAGGTTTCAAACTGAAGAGTAAGGGCATGAATAC
>NW_008346848.1:0-642 GCF_000622305.1 Nannospalax galili
CTGAGTGTAACCGACTGTGACTAATAATAATCAGATACATAGAGATTAGAGGCACCAGTGCAAACATCTAAGCGTTAGTAGCATAAAAATGTAGGAAACAGCCTATTTTAAAATGAAATGGAGATCTTCTTTAAAGGGTAAAAGCTCATTCAACTTTATGTCTTACAGGGTTTATACTGAGTTATATATTGTATAACTTTATTAATTCAACTGTGAACCTAGAAGTTTACAGCCACCTTTGAAAGAGATGTATCTTTGCTCTAGAATGTGTTACTGAATATGTTAAAGCTGTAATGAAATGCTTCTTCTCTAATCATGGTTATTTGTTGCAGGTTCTCCTCAGGCCAGCTGTGAAGACCCTTACCTGAATCGGGTCCCCTGCCGATTAGTGGGTAAGAGGCGCGGGGTCACAACACACAGACTCCGGGAGTCCAGGTACAAGCAAGCACTAGGGGAGGTGCTGCAGGCTCATTTAATGCAGGAGGGGGCAGGCCTTGTATTTCCCTTTTCTCTGCCCCCAAGTCCCTTTAGTCAACATATTGTTTTCTGATTGGTCCGCGCCATGCAGTCTGTCAGCAGTCACTGGTCTCAAGAGCAGGGTACCCAGGCGTGGGCTCCTTTTAGCGGGCTATTTGCGGACCA
>NW_008346849.1:0-2613 GCF_000622305.1 Nannospalax galili
TGGAAAATTTCTCAAAAATGTAGATTTCATTATTATGTAATCCAATAGGTCACTATGGTCAACATTATTGCAGCTTTAATGCACCAATTCAATTCATGTTCTACTATGTTTTCCATTATGCTCACCTATGATTTTCAGTATAGTATTCGATATTAGTAATGGATCTTGGGCCTTGTGGCTGATTTTGGGCCTGTATTCAAGTTAACTGTTCCTGTACATAGCTTCATTTAAGTCCTTAGGCCATATTCCATTCAGTCAGCTGGTGGATGAGGCCAGTACCCAGTGGAAGAGAAATCCCCAGCCTGGTGGATCTGTCAGCACAGTCCAGTGATCTATGCAGGGTACATTGTAAAGGACAGAGCTGATTATTCCAGGAATTCTCAAGACTGGCAAGGGTTCCTAAACCAGTTAGCACTTACCAGCCTAACCCGGTGGGAAAGTTCGAGCTTTAGGACCCAGTTTCCACTCTGTTGTTTCCCTCCTGACTGGTGGGTTGTTAGTTGCCTTGAGTTGGGAACGTTTGCATTTACATCTGTAAATATATTCATCCTTTTAATTTATGTAAGGTTTTATTTTGTACTCACTTTAAGAAATGACAAATTTTGGTTTTCTACTCTTCAGTGAGAACATTAGGCCCCAGCAACACAGCCTTGTGTGTAAAGAAAAATAAAGTGCTGCAGTACACTGAAAAAAAAAGTCCTTTCCTCCACCTACACCTTGGAAGTTACTGCCACTGTTTTCTTCTAATAGTTACAGAGTTTTCAGTTTCACATTGAAGTCTTTGATCCATTTGGAGTGGACTTTTGTGCAGGGTGAAAGATAAGGGTCTAGTTTAATTTTTCTACAGGTGAAGATCCAATTTGGCAGCACCGTTTGTTGGAGATGCTGTCTTTCCTCCAGTGTGTGTTCTAGGCCCCTTTGTCAAATACCGTGTGGCTGATACTTCATGTACTTATGTTTGGGTCTTCAATTATGTTCCACTGACATATGTGTCTATTTTTTTGCGAGTAGCATGTGGTTTTTATGACTCTAACTCTGTAATATATTTTGAGGACTGGTATAGTATTTCTCCCAGCATTACACTTTGTGCTCCGGGTTGCTTTGGCTATCTGGGGTTCTTTTGTGCTTCCATATGAATCTTAGGATAGATTTTTCCAGTTCTGTGAAAAATGTCATGGGGATTTTGATTGGCATTGCATTGAATCTATATATGACTCTTGGTAGGATGGTCATTTTCACAATATTAATTCTTCCAATCCATGAGCATGGGTGGTTCTTTCTTCTTCTGGTATCTTCCACAATTTCTTTCTGGAAAGATTTAAAAATTTCATTGTAGAGCTCTTTGCTGTCTTTGATCAGGTTTATTCCAAGATATTTGAGATTTTTTTTCAGGCTATTGTGAATGGGAGGGTTTCCACATACTCTTTTTTCCTGATTGTTATTGGTATATAGACAGTCAACTGATTTTTGTAGATTAATTTTGTAACCTACCACTTTACGCAATGTGTTTTCTGATGGAATTTTTGGCATCGCTTAGATATAATATCATATCATCTCCAAAAAGGGATGATTTGATCTCCTCTTTTCCAATTACTATGCCTTTAATTTCCTGCTCTTTTCTTGTGGCCGCTGCCAGCTCCTCTGTTTGGGTGGGCACCGCCTGCAGCCGCTCTCCATTCACCTGCTGGTGATGCCAGTCCCACGGGCAACACCTCCTGCATGTCGCCTGCAATCACTCAGGCGCCGCCCTTCACTCGTCCCTTCCACCACAATCTGTGGCCGCTCTTCTGCTCGCTCGGCACTGAGGTCGCTCTTCTGCTTGCCCAGCACTGCTGCGGCTCTTCTGCTTCCCCGTCTCTGCCTCTGATCATCACTACTTCTGCCAGGACCTGGACCCCAGGGCTGGTGAGGAGACTGTATCAGCAGAGTCGCATTCAGACACAGGAGACCAGGTTCGGTGTCCCAGATCCACTTTACGGTAGAAGGGCACAAGCTTATAGAGGGGTAGGGGGTCCAGTCAAGAAGTTACAACCCAGATCTTTGGCAGGGCTGTGTCCTATCATGACATCATGAACCAGACACCTTATTAGCATAATAGGTTTCAGGTTACTTAGGGTCTGGTTTCCTGACTGGGGCCTGGTTTCCTGGGAATGACATGACCCAGGCTGTTGCAATATCTAAGTGTTGCGATTTAAAACCTCAAGGGTGGTGATCAGGGAGTGGCAAGCTCTAGGCATCAGTCTCATGATCTGCCAGTGGGACCAAATGTCACAAGGCATTCCTTGTGGCTCCAGCTGTTGGGCTATTGCCTTGGGCCTGCTATATGGCTGTCATTACGACTTTCACCCTAGGCTCAAGCCTGTCTCCCACATTGTCTTATTGCTCTTGCAAGAGTTTCAAGCACTATGTTAAAGAGAAGTGGAGATAGTGGACAGCCTTGTCTGGTTCCTGATTTAAATGGGAATGCTTCCAGTTTTTTTCCATTTAGAATGATGTTGGCTGTGGGTTTGTTATATATGGCTTTAATTATGTTGAGGTATGTTCCCTACCAGTCCAATTCCCTCTAGGACTTTGAACATAAAAGCATGTTGAATTTTGTCAAAGGCCTTCTCT
>NW_008346849.1:5545-7520 GCF_000622305.1 Nannospalax galili
TTGGGGGGCAGTACCTTCACTGAGTGTTGGCATACTGATGATCGGGACATTTCACACACTTCTCCATGTCTAGAGAGATAGGCAAACTCTCATCTCCAGCTTCAGTGTGTCTCCTTTATTCTCAAATGCCACACAGTGTGTCTCAATGGGCTTATTCATCCAAATTACACCCTTTGATCTCAACATCAAGTAAAAGAATATTATACAGGGAGTAATTCTCAATTAATGCTTCTGGTCTTGTTTACAGACCACAACTGTTTTCTGTCCTTTCTTATGTAACACATTTAAGAGATTTTGTTTTTCTAAGTTGAATGTCTGTAAGTAATAACCTGAGTATTCCTAAGGAAATGAATATTTAATAGCTGCGTAGAAGACCTTCTGTACCACAACAAGTGATCATTTCCATGAGGAATATTGATTAGATAAAGATTAGATTAGTAGATCAAATTCTAAACATTTCCATTGTGTGTTTTTCAGTGTACATGCTGTATCCCTTTTTTCAATTATATTGTAAAGAGTTACTTTTCTATAATTTATTTATGGAATCTTTAGAGATTCAACATGGAGTACTACCAGGCATTTATATATTTGTGATGCTGTAAATCTCAACATTTAAAATTTCATTCAGGAATTTCCCATGAAAGATTTAACCATTCTTTTGTGGGGGTTTGGTTGCATTCAGGTAAAAGTGTGTTCAATTATTAATCCACTATTCAACTTGATTTTATGTTTATACATTATCATTGGAAAATAATACTAGTGATATTTCTTGCTTTCAAATAAAATTTTGCTTTTACTCATTCATCAGGCAGTAGAGCGTTGGTCAGAACATCTAGCATAGGGTCTGGTAGAAGTGGTCACATGGTTGCTCTTGTCTCATTCCAGTTGTTAATACTGAAACATAAAATGCGGTGCTTGTTTTAGGATTCTGTAAACCCAGCTTCCTTCTACTCTTAATATTTGTTTCTGTTGGAACTGGTGAGCTAACTCAACAGTTAAGAGCCCTGGCTGCATTTGCAGAGGACCCAGGTTTGTTTCCCAGCACACAAATGGGTTGGCACACATCCTTAACTCAAGTTCCAGGAGATCCGATGCCCTCCTCTGTCCTCTGCTGGCATTGCATGACACAGGTGCACTTACATTCAGGGAAAACACTCATACACATAAAATACAAATGTAAACAAGATTTGTTTCTGGTTCCCATCTGCTCTCCTTGGGTCTCGGCCCCTTCTTCCAAGGCTGCAGGAGAGCACCTGTCTAGCTGGGATGAGTTACCCAAATCTTGCCATGCCTATCCCCCTCCTTTGGGATCATCTTTAGTCCCTCCCACTGTCCCAGAGATCAGGCTTTCTTTGCCAACTAGTAAGAAGAAGCCTATTCTGCTCACATATGCTCTCCTTGGGCCTTGGGCCTGTCCTGCTAAGGCAGCCAAAGAATGTGACTAGCTCAGACAGCCAGATCTTGTCATGCAAGGTCACCATTCCCCTGCTTTGTGACCAGCACCAGTTACTGTACAGCAAAAGAAACAAGAAAGTGAAGAGAAAACCCAGAGAGTGGTAAAAAATCTTCACCAGTGAAGCATCTGACAGAGGTTTAATATCCAGAGTATATAAAGAACTCAAAAAACAAAGAAGCAAGAAACAAATGATCCAATTAGAAGACCGGCTAAAGATCTAAACAGATGGTTCTCAGAGGAAGAAATAAAGATGGCTAAGAAACATCTTTAAAAGTGTTCAACACTGTTAGCAATTAGGGAAATGCAAATCAAAACCACCTTAACATTTCACCTTTCCCCAGTGAGACTGGCTATGATCAAGAGAACAAATAGTACCAAATGCTGGCAAGGATGTCGAGAAAGGGGAATGCTCATTCACTGGTGGTGGGAGTACAAACTCATGCAACCCCTATGGAAAACAGTGTGGAGAACTCTTAAGATATTAAAAATGAACCTACCATATCACCTGGTTATATGACT
>NW_008346849.1:8653-9973 GCF_000622305.1 Nannospalax galili
TTCTTCTTATTATTTTGGTCTTTTTTGAGACAGTCTCCCTGTAGCCCCGGGTGACCTGGAACTCACTATGTAGATGAGGCTGGTCTTGAACTCATAGAGATCTGCCTGCCTCTACCTCCCAAGTGCTGGGACTAAAGGCGTGTGCCATCATGCCCAGAAACATTTTCTTTTTGTCTTATTCATTGTATTCGCTATCCTGGGTATATAGTAATATCACATTGTGTTGTTGGTTTACATTATCAAAATGACTAACGAAGTATGTTAACCCGTGATATTTTCCCATTTGAATATCTAATTTGTGAAGCATCTATCAAATATTAGTTCTAAAAAAAAAATATTGGTATCCGAACCTGGCAATACTATTAATAGAAACAAATTTTATAAGCCACATGCAATGACAATGAAATATCACTATGCCAACATTAAGAGGAACCTGTGTTTACAGATTCCTAAAGCAAACCCTACATGCTGTAGTTCCCTGTTGAAAACAAGAATGAGACAAAAGCATTCCATGCTGTTATCTCTACGAGACCCTATGCTAGAGGTGCTGACCAATGCATCACAGCAAAGGAAACAAGAATAAAGTTTTATTTGAAAGAAATATGACTGGTATTATTTTCTGATGATAATGCTGTATAAACATAAAATCCTGATAAATTAATAAATTAATAATTCAAGGTCATGATACCTGAATACAAAGCCTTTGAGATCACTGCTCCAGGAAGAAGGATGAAGCAGTTGCTGGTATCAGAGACACCTCACTTCACCATCCCCATCTGCACTTCATCCAACTCACTTTCTGTGGCATTTGGATGGGAATTTCTCCCCATTTTATGACACACATGCTCACTCAGAACATGGCCACAACATTATTGCATGCAACAAGGACTCACTCATTCCCTTCTTCTATGTCCTGGCATACCTGGGCTCTTTCACTCTCGTGAACATCACTGTGACTTTCCTGGCCTGACATATTTAATGAAGTCAAGTTTCTGACCAGTGTAGTTTACATTGAATAGAAAGTGTAATTCTGATGGGTTTTCCTTATATGTGATTTGTTGTTTTTCTCTTACATCTTTTAGTATTCTCTCTTTGTTCTGTACATTTAGTGTTTTTACTATGATTTGCCATGGGGTTTTCTTTCCTGGTCCTGTCTATATGGTGGCCTATATGCTTCTTGAATTTGTATGGATATGCCTTTCCTTAATTTTGTGGAATTTTCTTCTATAATCCTGTTGAAGGTCTGGTCAATGCTATTTACCTGAGATTCTTCTTCTTCTATGCCTATGACACATGGTGTCCCACATTTTCTGTATATTA
>NW_008346849.1:11267-14134 GCF_000622305.1 Nannospalax galili
TTGTTAATCCCCATCTGTAGTATGAGGAAGATTCACTGGTGAGAGTTGAGGAATGTATTAGTATTCTCTCTCTGTCCTGTTCCACTATGTTCCATGAGTTTATGAGTCAATATTCCACTGTAGATGTGTCAGTTAGGACACATATTTTCTGTGTGTGTGACCAGTTGTGGAACTCTGTAATAGTGTCCATCTGTTGCAAAAAGAAGATTCTTTGATGAGTAGTATATTGTATACTTCTCTGTAAATCCATATTTAGCATGCAGTGAAAATTCTCAGTTGTCTAGAGATAAAATAGATTGGGTTTTCTCTAGTACCTGTGACCACTCCAAGCATTTGTATTTGGCTATATTTACAGTGATACGCATGAGTTCTCTCCCATTGAGAAGGTGTTAAGTCCAATTGATATATGTTGATTACCCCCTCGATTAAAGTTCCACTACTGCACCACAGTTCCACATACTCCACACTCAGTTTGCAGTGAGATTTGCAATCCTGTATTCAAAAAAAGCCTTCAGGAAGGAAAGACTGTCTGTTGTTTTCATTGTAGCACTGCCCAGAGAATGAGATTGCCAATCAGACAGGTGACTTCACAGCATATAGACAAGTCATCCTCCACTCTTTTAAATTTGCCCATCAATTGAAGGAATGGCAAATATCTTGAGAATGACTGTCAAGATAAAACTTTTAGCCTTCACTTAGTAGATTCATTATACTAATGTATTTTTCCCCTTAAAAACCATACTTTCTTCCTTAAACCACAATATTTTATTCATTTTCAGGACTCACTGAAGTCCTGCTTTTGCAATAAAACATTTTTCTCCACCCCCAGTTGCCATGTTTCATCTCCATCACCTGTGGAAATGTGCACCTTCTCTGTATCTTCTCTGAAACAACATTCAGGTCACAATGAAGACATGCACTTGGACATCCTTCCCCTCACTGTTCCTGCACTGTACTTGACACAGAGCAAATGTCCTGAAAGTTTGCTGGGTCTCAGAAGAATGTATGACTTTGGATGATTGTGGTTCAGTAAAAGGAGTTAGGCTGGAATTCCTAGGTGAGCACAGCTGGGAACACAGTAGGACATGACCTGGGTCAATGGAAAAGAGGTGCAATAGTGATGACCACAGAGACCTATGGGATTACATAAGGACAGAATCTACGTTCTGGGGAAAATGCCACGAGAATCTTCACAGATGCTATAGTCTTGGTGTTATTGAAGCTGTACAATGGAAAGAATGGAATCTTAAGATTAACATAAATTCAAACAGTGTGTTTTGTATAATACTTAAACAACGTAAAATGAAGTTCTGTATAATTGGAGCATAGAAAATAGGGACTAGACAGAAGGCTCAGTGATTAAAAGCATTTGCTGCTCTTGTAGAGGACTAAAGTTTGGTTCTCAGCACCCACAAAGGATGGCACCCAACCACCTGTAAATCCATCTCCAGGTGACCTGACATTTTCTCCTTACGTCTACAGGAATCTGCATGCACATGCTCACACCGACACAGACATCTGCTGTTGGAGAACCCTGCCCTTTTTGAACTCTGCAGAAAGCATGCTTGACTACATGTACAAAGTTGCCAATAGCCAAGAGTGTCTATGATGGCAGAACCAGATAGGCATGTATGCAGACACAGGCTCTGAAGTGCAGTATCCCTTGGGTTTAGATTGGAAAAAAAAATTTTAATGCAAAACTCTTTACATTATTTACTTTATTGTATGAATATTTGGTCTGTACCTTGCAAACAGGCCACACTCTGATGCTGTTTTCTAAGGCTCCTGCTGAGAAATGTCCTTGATCTGCCTACACTTTGTTCCTGAATACAGGCTTAGAGCACCCCATCCCTGTGAGTAAACCCTTGGCGGTTAGACACTCAGTGCTCTTTGTTCTAAGGAACAAGGAGTCTCTTGGTCTCCCAACTTCCTTTAATGTTAAATTGTCTTCTGTGTAACATTTCTTTCTTGGATAACTCACCATCCCTCTTTCTGTACACCACTCCCCAGCCACACAGGACATAGCAATACACACCAATAAAAAGAAAAACAAATCTTTAAAAAACAAAGGAAATCTGTACATGAGGGTTGGGGCATGGTACAGAAAAAGGACAAAATACCAATATGAGATTTTTTTCACACCATACTCACCATTTGGGAAATACATTAATATGTTGCTAAATTATGACCTGTTGCAATCACTTTTCTCAGTCTCTTTTCAATTAATTTTATGTCCCTGAGACATGGTCCAATTTCACAACCTACATATCACAACTTCAAACTTGTTACGAAGTAATTGTAAGACTGACAACACAAGCACCACATAGTTAATTTGCATATACATTCCTTATGCAGTTGAAGACTTAGCACTTTTATGTGTGTGGTCCATAAACACAAAGAACATTGCACTGAGCAATGTCAATTCTCTCATGCTTATGGTATAAGATATGTACTTCTAAACACAATGTTGTTCATGGAAGACAAAGTCTATAATTGAAAATATTTCTAATTTACTCTTCAAAGCTGAAATTAAAGCTATCAATAGTGGAAAAATGTTATACGTATATACATATTCATTCAACTGTGCCTATTAAAATGAATAAAAGCTAAACTTCAGCATGTGAATAATTCTTCACAAACTTGCAAAAGAAGAACAGGGGCTGGAGAGATGCTCTGTGGGTAAGAACACTGGCTGCTCTTGCAGAAGACCCAGGTTCTATTCTCAGCACCCACATGGCAGCTAACAACTATGTGTAACTCCAGTTCCAGGGGATCCAACGCACTCTTCTGACCTCTGCAGGGCAATGCACACACAGCAGTCCACTTACACACAAATGCAGGCCAAACAACTGTATACATAAAATAAA
>NW_008346850.1:0-653 GCF_000622305.1 Nannospalax galili
TATATAAGGAACGAACAGATGATGGCCTCCTTTTTACTATTAAAAGAGATATTTCCTCCTATCCAATAGCTATAGGTCCCAACTCCGTCTTACCTATCCAGAAACCCATCCTCAGCTACCCAAATCCCCCACTAGCTCTGATACCTGAAGTAACCTCACAGTACCTTCCCAATTCACCTCCCAGTATCTCCCCAGCTAACATCCTGTCAGAACAGACTTCTCATTACCCAAGGTTACAGGTTTCAACCACAGGAAACCGGCTGTTCAATCTAGTTCAGGGGGCATATAAGGCCATTAGACAGACAAACCCCAATTTGACTGAATCTTGTTGGCTGTGTCTAGCAGCAGCACCTCCCTATTATGAAGGTATAGCTACATTAGGAACATTCATTAATACCACCTCAACAGATCAATGCCATAGGGAAACTCCTCATTCCCTAACTCTCACAGAGGTCTCAGGATCTGGACTCTGTCTAAGAAACCCACCTTCAACTCATACCCACCTTTGCAACTCCACTATATCTATACCCTCAGGGGAAGGAAATTATTATATCCTACCCCAACAAAGGACTTGGTGGGCATGTAACTCTGGATTAACCCCATGTATAGCTAGTATGGTTCTTAATACCTCTCAAGACTATTGTGTTATGGTT
>NW_008346851.1:0-1189 GCF_000622305.1 Nannospalax galili
TTTTATGTTTTTTCTTGATATTTCTTGCATTAGAGAACACCAGAGAATTCATAATAAAGTGAAACATTTCAAATATAAATGATATGGAATTTTTCAAGCATACATCAAATATTTGTAGTTATTGATAATTTATATTTGGGAGATACTATACAGTTGTATAGGAGGTGGCAAATCATTTAGCCTCTATTCAATACTTATAAAACATTGCATAATTCATACTAGAGAAAAACATTTAAAGGTATCGTATATGTCTAATATATATTTAAATATTAGGATGCATCATGGAACTTATACTGATGAAAAAAGTCTAGAAATATAAATAATGTTGAAAAATCGTCTGTAAAACTCTATTTCTAATTTAACACCAAATCATAAATCGGAGAAGGTAGAAATATCAAGAATTATTAACCCTTTACTTTGATAGCAAGGCTTGTTGAACATTGCAGAATTCATATGTAGAAAAGCCTTGCACCTAAAAAAATTTTAACCATCATTTGCTTATCACTCCAATCTTGGAACACATCGGAAATTTCATAGTGAACTGAAACCTAACAAAATTTTTACATAAAATCATTGTTTATTCACTGTCAAAGAACTCACAGTATTCAAGTCATATAAATATCAAGAATGTGTGTCTACTTCAGTAAACCTAGTGACATGTGGAAGTATGAACATGTCCATGCTGATATACAACTTAGAAATCCCAACATTACATGACAAATATGTACTTAACAAGTGGGAAAAATATTAATTCAAACCTCATATGTTAACAATGTCAAATTCATAGCAAAGAGACCAGAACACTATCCAGAACACTAGACCATTATGGAAAATAATTTCAAAACAATTATATCATTTATTTGTGTGTCTCAGTGGAAAAGGATATATTTTGTTGTACCTAACTTCTTTGCAAATATTTGTATTCCCAAATTTTGAGCTTTTAGAGGTGAAAATCTCTGTAGGTATTTGGTCCTTAACTAAATTCATATTATCTTATTTACAGTGAAGTATATAAAGTTTATAGTAACTGTTGACTCATAGTTGAATGAATATATCACCCATCAGCAATGCTTCATTAATGATAGTTGTTCCATGAGTAAGCATTGGCCATAGCAACATTACTCACTAAAAAATTAACTGTAGCTATGGTTTCTTATTCATAGTAAAATTCCATTTTCCTGGAATGTGG
>NW_008346851.1:6563-7270 GCF_000622305.1 Nannospalax galili
GTATATTTGTAGTATAAATAATTTCTCTTGACCTAGGTTTGTCTCCAGCCTTTACGTGATGCCTCCTCAGAGAGGAGGCTTTCAGGCCAGTTCAAGCTCAATTACTTCAAGTCCTGTCAGAAGTGTGGCCTGTCTTCAGCAACAGGGTCTTACTTCAAGTTCTGGGAGGCAAGCAATGACTACAGCAACAGCCTGTGTTATTTTGAGAATCTCTTGGACTAACCTGACCAACAAATTGAAGGGAGGGTTCTACTGCCTAACATTGTGGGTTTTTAAATATATGTATATACTTCAACTATACCCATACACTGATATATTTAGTGTATGTGTATTTTTCAGTAGGACTTTGAACTAAAATATTTCCCTCTAGGTTTTCATACCATCTAAGCATTATTTATCTCTCCTCTCACACTAGTTGTATAATCACCTCCTGTTAAAATATCCTTATATTTTCCCATTTCCCTCTTGATAACACTGTCCCCTGCCATACCACTCCCCTGAGCTCCTTCTTTCCCCTTTCCCCATGATTCCATTGCATTTTCCTGGATCCAAAAGAATATATATATATATGTTCACATCTAGGGATTTGGAGCTAAGAGCCAGAATTTAGAGAGAACATATGTTACTTATTTTTCTGAGTCTGTTTAACTTCACTGAGTATAAAAGTTTCTAGTTCCATGTACTACTTGCAAATCTCATGTTTTGGT
>NW_008346852.1:0-393 GCF_000622305.1 Nannospalax galili
AAACTTGGTCCTCAGGGAGGACTGGCTTTTGCTTCTTCTTCTCAGGGACAGGCTGAAGGAGCAGGAGGGAAGAAGTAGGAGGCCCCTGGTCTGTCTCTCCAGTTCCCCTAGGAGGTAGGAATGGCCGTGCCCAGGGTGTAGGGTTCTGGGCCAATTCTTCCAAGGTGACTATGTAGGCCACCTGGTCCGGATGTCCGTGTGGTCTTGGGTGGAAAATGTATTCCTTAACCTGCAAGATAGTAGCAAGGTCAAAAGTCCCATCCCTTGGCCATTCTTTTTCAAAAGAGGGCCATACAGAGGAACAGAGATTCTGCCACCTCTTCTTCTGGACCTCCAGTGATAAATTGTGGGCCTGTTCCACAACCTCCTTCCAGTGTTCCAGAGTTAAGCTTA
>NW_008346852.1:1884-3624 GCF_000622305.1 Nannospalax galili
AACATTCTATTAAGCCTCCAACTTGTGAAAGGAAAATGCTGCAGGGACCACTGAAGAGAAAAGCTTCTAAAGCGGATAAAGCAGCCTGGGGTCCAATGAAAAACTTGCCATCAGACTTGGCAGTGCTCCTCACTTGGTGCTGGCGTTACAGGCATGAAAGATGGAAGAGGGAAGGGGTCGTCAATTCTTCCCCCAAGGTTTCAGAGAAACTTGGAGGCCAGGTAGCATGAAGCAGAAGTTCCCCTGCCTAGAAGAGGCACTGGTAAGCCATTGCGTACAGCTGTGAAGGTGAAGCCTGGTTGCCTATGGAGGTCCCAAGACGTTTGTGATGCCAGAACTGTGAGGCATCTGCCAAGAAGACCTGCACACAGGGAGTGGTACCAGCACAAGAGAGAGATATATGTTGCATGCAGCAAAGCTAAAGAGGCTGAGCCATCTAATCCCTTTGGAAGTGAAGTCCCAGAAGTTGAAGGTGGAACTACTAGATTTGGTGTTTCACACGATGGTTTTTAGTCTTGTATTGGTCCAATATTTCCTTACTATGTCTCCATTCATCCCTTTTGGAATGGTAATGTGTATTCGGTTCCACTGTATGTTGGGAGTATGTAATATGTCTTTTGATTTTATAGAGGCTTACAGTTAAGGTATTTATCCCCGGATGATGGCACTGTTTGGGGACGTTTTAGAAGGTGTGACTATCCTGGAAGAAGCACTTCACTGGGGTTGGGCTTAGAGAGTTCCTAAACCTTGCCAGACCTTCTGTCATCTCTTGCTTCCTGTGCCTGCATGGCATATGATCATGAGACTGTGGGGGCCAGGGGGTGGAATGTGGTGATTTGAATGAAAATGTCCCCCATAGCCTCCAAGTGTTTGGATCTGGCATGACAGACTGTAATTCTCCTGGAATCATAAGCTCAATAAACACTTGCTTCTATAAATTGCTTTGGCCAGTGTTTCTATCACAGCAACAGTAAAGTAACTAATACACACATACACACACAAAATGGGAAAATATGAATATGTATTTCTAAAAGAAGACATAGAGGTATTTCTAAAAGAAGACACACAGATGGTTAATAGGTGTATGAAAAATTAGTCAGTATAATTAATAACCATGGAAATGTAAATTAAACCATAATGAACTATCACTTTATATCTGTTTCCAGGCCAGCTAGGGCTACAGGGAGACACTCTCAAAAATGCAAAAAAAAAAAAAAAAAAAAAAAAAAAGAAAAAATTCCCAAAATTTATCTCATTTTATTAATGAGGAAACTGAGGCAGAAATATGCAAAGTTAAACTGGCAGCTCATGATTTCATTCTAACTATAGGGACAAAAGTCAAGTATGTGGGGCTTTAGTGCTATTTAGGAAAGTAAGACTACGAAAATAGATGAATGTAGCACAATGTATGCTAATGAGGGCTGATATAAGTACACACTACACCAGAATTGAGATATATCCTTCTTTCTACCATGGTGTCAATCACTTAGTTCAAACAGCAGCCACAATTCTCCTTTGAACCTTGCAAAGACTTTTAAATCTATTTTCAAATAAAATTGTATATGTGTTTATGGTATGTAACAGGATGTTTTGACATGTGTGTTCACCATAAAATGGCTAAATAAATCTGTTAAATGTTTTATGTCATACACTTATAAATTTTTTATAAATGAGACCCTTTAAACATATTCTCAGAATTATTCAGGTATATAATTCATTATATTAAGTAAAGCCACCATG
>NW_008346852.1:3854-5753 GCF_000622305.1 Nannospalax galili
AAATTCATTACTGCGTGACTTTTTCACATAACATAATGTCCCCCACTTTTATATACAGTATGACAAATGAAAGTACTTTCTTCTAAGGTTAACTAGTACTTCATTGTGCATCTATACAATATTTTCTTTAATTATCAATGTATACTTAGATTTATTCTATTTCTTACCTATAGTGAAAAGTGATGTCTTGAACTTCAATGTGCAGAAGTCCTTTCCACACACTGATTTCATTTTTAACATTTCCCCAATAATGAATTTGGTGTATATTATAGTGGTTCAATTTTTTAATTTTGGAGGATATTACTTAACTCTATTGTACATTATTTACTGAGGCAGGATCTCTGACTAACTTGGAGCTCTCTAATTCCCGATAATCTAGCTATCCATCTCACTCAGGGATCGCTTGTCTCTGCCTCCAAAATGCTGAGATGACAGGTGGCTACCACGGCTGCCTAGCATTTACGTGGGTTCTGGGAATCTGAACTCTGGGTACTCATGCCTGCACCACAAGTGCTTTATCCACTGAACCGTTTTCACAACCACTTTCTTCGGCTGTTAGTGTGCTGTAACATTGTAGGTGCCTCTACTCTGACTACTCACTACAAAGAAAAGCTCCTGAGGTCTTCCAAGGAATCCCAGTCTCTTGTCATCACATAATATCATGGCTCAGATTGAAGGAAAAAGCCATGGCACCTTCATCACCACTTCATTATTTGAATTTGCTTTGAGAGGTTATTTTAGTGCTGTATAGGAAAGAATATCACAATATAATTACTTTAAGACCTCTGTATCTCATAATCCCAATCTCTTCTCATCCCATAATACCATGGATCAGATTGGAGGCAAAAGCCACGGCACCTTCATCACCACTTCATTATTCGAATTTGCTTTGAGAGGTTATGTTAGTGCTGTATAGGAAAAAAATATCACAATATAATTACTTCAAGACTGCTGTATCTCATAGGTATATCATAAGGATACAGTAAGGTACTAGAAAAATTCATGCTTGTGTGTGTGTTTGTGTGTGTGTGTGCATGTGTTATGTATGCACACATACTTAGGTGGGTGTGTATGCACATGTGGATGCCATAGAAAGACCGTTCTCCTGCCTCCATACATCACTGCTGGGGTTACAGATATATATTGCCATGCCTGGCATTTGAAGATGCTGTAGATTTGAACTCAGGTTACCTTGCTTTGCCAGCAAGTGCACTTACCCTTAAGCCAGGTTTTCAGCCACAAGAAATGCTTTCCATCTGGCATTTGAAGATGCTGGGGATTTGAACTCAGGTTACCTTGCTTTGCCAGCAAGTGCACTTACCCTTAAGCCAGTTTTTCAGCCACAAGACATGTTTTCCATCTATAATATACATTGGAAACACAGCACATAGCTCTAGCTGCCTCCCTCCCTCCCACCTTCCTTCCTTCCTTTCTTCCTTCCTTCCTTGCTTCCTTCTTTCTTTCTTTCATTCTTTATTTCTTTCTTTCTTCACATATATACACACTCTTCAGTAAGCATTGATGCTCTAGGTCATGATATACAACAGTGAAAGCAAGCCATTATAATAATCACAACAATAACAACTTCTATTCCACTAAATAGAGCAAAGACAAATATGTATGCTGTTTCAGATACTGGTAGGAGATTTAAGGTGAACTAAGAAAAAAGAAGACAGAGAAAAGTAAATGATACCATAAGGGGAGGATTTTGGATACAGAATGTAGAAATCAAGGAATCTTCACAATCTCAGCCAAGAAACATAAAAAGAATGAAGTGTGTAGAGGACCAAAGATAAGGGAACAATATTTTCACAAATTTCACCCACAGAACATAATATTTAAATTCTAGATTAGGAAATATCATTACACATGAACTAATATGAACAACAACACCAACAC
>NW_008346852.1:6105-7549 GCF_000622305.1 Nannospalax galili
GTCTCCTATTTGCACCACTCTTAATGTTCCCACTTGATTTCATGTACTCCGTCATATACATTAAAGCCTACTGAGTCAAGTTTGTGTCCCCAAATGCCCTTTGGTGTGGTTCAATCCACTGCACCTTGGTAAACCTATATACTGTCACATCCGTAATGAAAACTGGCTCTCCCTTTCCCAACAGCTACTGGCTGTTCATAGTTACTAAGATAAGGTTGCGATTTCTCAAACATCCCCATTTCTATTCTGGGATTTTGTCTGGCTTCTGGAAATCTGGGTCTTGTGCATGTTGTCAGCATTGCTATGAATTCATATGAGTAATTATCCAGCTATCTGGAAAACTGTTTCCTGGAGGTCATTCACCACATCTTGCTCTTACAATTTTCCTAATTCTCGAGCCTTGAGTGGACTAAGTTTGATATAAGTGTCCTACTAAAGGATCAGTACCATGAAGTCTATTATTCTTTGCACTTTGATCAATTGTGGGTTTCTGGGTTAATCACTGTTTGCTGAATGAGGAAACTTCTCTGGTGAGAGTTGAGAGCTGCATTGATATTTTCTCTGCACCCGTTCTGCGTTGTTCTCTGAGATTTAGGTGTAGAACGTGCATTGCATATATGTGACTTAAGGCTGGATACATCACAGACATGTATTCCCTATGTTTGACCAGTTGTGGAACTTTGTAATAGACTCCAGGTATTGTAAAATATATTCTTGAATGAATGGTGAGAGGTACACTCGTTAGGCTTGTCTGGTTCTCTACAACAGCTTGTCATAGCCTAGTCCCAGAGCAAGGGGATAGTGACTTGATTGGGTAATGTAAATGGGTGCTCAGGACCAGCCCAAATCTGGCCTAGTCCTGGAGCTCTCACTTGACCCCTTGCCAAACAAGTGGAGAAAGAAGATGGATCTTCTTAGTGCAAATAGATAAGACTAGTAGTATATGTCTTACCAAGAAACATGGGAAATTGCTTTGGCTGAATTAAACTTCAGAGACTAAGTGCTATAGAATATGGAATGGAGGATATGCTCAGAAAATAGCAGAAGAAAGAATGTGATCCAAACGTGATCCAGAATCCCTTTAAACAGCTATTTTTTGGATTTAACTTTAAAAAAACAGGATTACGAACTAGAAAATTAGTATATTAATTTAGAGTGAAAATACTACTGTCAAATGGTCAGTTGTGTTCATATTAGACCTTTAGCATCCCAGGAAGGATAATTATAGTAAGAACACTTTTATCCAGTGTATTAAGGGGCTATAGTTTGTAGCTATTTCATTTAGATGTTAGTTTAATGAAAATGTAAAATAAAAATGAAAATCTTATTGTACCACATACCTTTATCCAGATTCATCTACTTTTCATATTTTGGCCGATTTGATCTTTCTCCTTTCCTCCTTCTCTTTCCTCCCTCCCTCCTTTTTTCTCCCTCTTTCTCTTCC
>NW_008346852.1:8574-11147 GCF_000622305.1 Nannospalax galili
ACTCCCCTACTACCAGGTTTAAAAATATTAATCTAACTTTGCATTAATATGATCAAGTCCCAGTTGTCTTTCTGTATTATCTTTAATATCCTTATTGAATTATCTTTGATAATATCTTGTTACAAAAATTATGACATAAAATTTTTATGTGTGACTATATGAGGTCTGTAAAACATAAATATCATTTTCAATGTATTTTTATTGATTTTTATGCTAGTGAAATACTGACTTTGGAATCCAGGTAGTAGGGGAGTTTGAAAACTTGGGAACCCTCAAAACAAATGAGAAACCCTTTGACAAGGCATGCCTGGACACTCCATCCATGCTGCCAACCCAGAGTAATTCTAGCTGAAAGCTGAACCCTGACCCACAGGTAGGTATGCAGCCCCAGAGCCCCACTCACAATCCAGACAATGACCTGCTCCGCCACTAAGCTGACAGAATGACTTTAGTAACTCCTTCAGAACCCTGACTTACAGGAAGATACGCAGCCCCAGAGCCTCAGAGCAAGCACAGATTGTGATCCTTCCCTCGGAGCTACTGGCTCAGGGACCCCTTGCCAAACTCAAACTGAACCCAACCCTGATCACAGGTAGATACTCAGCCCCAGAGTCCTGGCAGAGCCCAAAAAATGATTCTTACCTATGCATCATCTCCAGGACTGTGTGAATGGCTCCACAAAAACGTGAACCCCAGGTGGATACACAGCTCCAGAGCCCTACCTGGAGTGCAGACAGTGACCTCTCACAGGACCACGTGTCCAAGGGAGATCAACCCCAGCCCTGACATCAAAGGAGCATTTGTAGACCCCTCTGAGTCCCCCACAGACTTCTAAAATTGACAGTGAGAACTTCCCAACTCTACAGATGATTTTCTCCTGGGCTAAGAAGTGCACATATCACAAGTAGTGTGAGAAACATTTCTGACACCCCATTTGCACATCAACACAGTTACTCCAAGATCCGAAACCAAGCACTATTGAGTTGATTCACAACTTTACATGGTGAAGTAACAGCAATCAAACATAAAAACAGTCACTCAACAAATGTGAGACCAGATCTCTATACCAAGAAATACCATCGACAACCTAACTCCAGACGCTTAGGTCAAGTCACCAAAAATAATAATGAAAACCAAAACAATATGCTTCCTGCAGAAATCAGTACACCTATCACAATATGCCCTGAGATGACCAACTTAGGTGATACAGAAATACTGCTTTCAAAATAGCAATTACAGATATACTCAATGAACTCAAAGAGGAAAGGAATAAATTCTAGAATGAAGTTGGTGAAAACACAGAACAATGAAATAAAGAAATAACTCAAGATATTAAAATATAATGTACTAAAGAAATAGAATTTCTGAAAAAAAGCCAAACAGCAATAAAAGTTGAAAGGAGAAATTCAATCTGTAAAATCAAACGCGGTAGAAAGTCTAAGCAATAGAATGGATCAAATAGAAGTGAAAATATCATGCCTTGAAGATAAGATAGGAAAATTAGATCATTACACCAAGGAGAATGTTAAATTAAAAACAAACAAGCCCAGGAACACAATGTGCAGGAACTCTGGGATACTATAAAAAGATCAAATCTACAAATCAAAGATGTACGAGACTGAGCAGAAACTTGGGTCCAAGGTGCCAAAAGTATTTTCAACAGAAACATTGAATGAACAAAATTCCTCAGATCTAAGGGAGAATATGCCTATTAATGTGCAAGACGTATACAAATTACCAAATAGGACCAGAAAATAAATTCCCCATGTCACAAAATATTCAAAACACTAAATATACGGAACAAAGGATAGTGAAAGCTTCTAGAGAGAAAGTCCAAATCACACATAATGGGAGGCCTATGAGACCTCATGGTACATTCTGAAATCTCTGGGAAGGCATGCACTAACATTCTACAAACTCTTAAAAGTCAGAGATACCAACCAAAACTATTACACCCAGCAAAATGATCAGTTGAAATAGAAGGAACAAGGAAATCTTTCCATGACAAAAACAAACTTCATGAATTAATGTCCACAAAGTCAGCTTTACAATAGATACTGGGAGGAATGAGTCTTCTCTAACGAGAAGATTGCACACACCCGCGAAAGCACAAGGAATAATAAACAATTCCAGAGCACTTAATCAAAAGAGGACAAAGAAAACAAAACCACCACAACAAAATAACAGGATTTAACAAATGTTGGTGAGAAATAACTCTTAATGTTAACTGTCTTAATTCTCAATAACAAGATACAGATTAATTGACTGGATTAGAAATGGATCATATCTTTTTGCTGCCTTCAAAAATACAACTGACCATTAAAAATAGACACCACCTTGAGAATAAAAGGATGGAAAAAGGCATTCCAAGCAAACGGAGTTAAGAAAAAAGCAGATGTGACTATTCTGGTATATGGTAAAACAGACTTCAAACCAAAACTAGTCAGAAAAGATAGTCACTTCATACTGATCAAGGGAATAATCGATCAAGAAGATATTACAATCATGAACATATATTCACCAAACTCTGGTGCACCCAACTTCATAAAAACAATACTACAGGACTTTAAGAC
>NW_008346852.1:15276-16156 GCF_000622305.1 Nannospalax galili
TGTTACAATATGAATACACAGTGTTCTTTGTGACATCAAAATGCTCCAATGTGCTAACACTATGGTCCCAAATGTGCCATCACAATGTTACAATATGACTTCACAATGTTTCATTTTTACATTACAATGCTCCTTGGTGCCATCACCATGTTACAATATGACTGCAAAGTGTACCAATGTGCAATTACAGCGCTCTAATGTGACATCACAATGCTTTAATCTGCCAACACCTTAGGTCCATATGCTAGTGTATTGTTCCAATATGCCATCACAATGTTCCATTGTGGTATCACAGTTATCCAGTGTGACATCACAATGCTCCAATATGACATCACAATGCTCCAATGTGACATCACAATATTCCAAGTTGCCTTTCAGAGGGTTAAAATATGACCTCACAATTTTCAATTTTGACATCACAACGCTTTAATATGATATCACAACCCTCCAGTGTGCTAACATTATCTCCCCAAGTAACATTATCTCGCTCCAATATGTCATCACAATGTTACAACATGCCTTCACAATGTTCCCTTGTACATCACAATCCTCAAATGTGACATCACAATGGTCCATGCTGCCATCACAATGTTACAATATGAATTCACAATGCTCCATTTTGACTTCACAATGCTCAAATGTGACATCACAATGATTCAATGTGCCAACATATGGCCCCATGTGCCATCTCAATGATCCATGGTGCCATCACATTGTTACATTATGATTTCACAATGTTTCATTGTTACATTGCAATGCTCCAATATGACTTCACTATGGTCCAATGCGACATCACAATATGTAAGTGTTCCAACACTATCGCTTCATATGCCATCACAATGCTCTATTGTGCCATCACAGTGTTACAATATGACTTCAC
>NW_008346853.1:0-268 GCF_000622305.1 Nannospalax galili
GGTGACAACACAATGGATCATGGTAATGATACAATTGTGTGTAGTTGATGGTCTCATGGAGCATTGTTATTGCACATGTGCCCAAATAGTTTTCACATGGGAGCATTGTGTAATTACATTGGAACATTGTGAACTCACAATGAAACATTGTGAAGTCATATTGTAACAATGTAATGGCACATAGTGCACTTTGTTGTCCCATTGGAGCATTGCGATAACACAATGGAACATTGGGAAATCTTAATGTAACATTATCATGGCATCATGG
>NW_008346854.1:0-801 GCF_000622305.1 Nannospalax galili
GAACAGTGGCATTTCTCATTTCACAAAGGTCGTTCTGAGCTCTATATAAAACGACTGTGGTATCAATTTCAGTCAGGCTGCTCAGGAAAATATGTCACATCTGTACTAAGTGCTTACTTTCCCAAAGAAAGCACAATAGGTTTTCTGGTAGTGTTTGAGTTAGTGTTAGCGATAGGGTTAGGGTTAGGTTTAGGGTTAGTGTTAGGGCTAGGGTTAGGGTTTGTGTTAGGGGTTAGAATTAGGGGTTAGGGCATGGGTTAGAGTTAGGGTTAGGGTTATTGTTAGGGTAGGTTTACGGTTATGGTTAGCTTTAGATTTAGGATTAACGTTATGATTAAAGTTAGTTTTAGGGTTAGTGTTTGTAATTGGATTAGGTCGTGGTGAGAGTTAGGGTTAGGGGTAGTGTGAAGGTTAGGGTTAACTCTAGCGTTAGTTTTAGGGTTAGGTTTAGGGTTGGGTTAGGGTTTGGATAAGGTTAGGGTGAAGTTAGGGGTAGAGTTAGGGTGAGGGTTAGTGTAGGTTTAGGGTTTGGATTAGGTTATGGTGAGAGTTAGCTGTAACATTAAGGTGAGGGTTACGGTTAGAGTTAGGGTTAGAGTTAGGGATAGGTTTTAGGTTACTTTTAGAGTTAGGAATAGGGTTAGGTTCTGGATTAAATTTGGATTAGGTGAGGGTGAGAGGTAGGGGTAGGGTTATGATGAGGGTTTCGGTAGAGTTAGGGTGAGGGTTAGTGTAGGGTTAGAGATTGGCGACTTAGGGTTAGCTTTAGGGTGAGGGTTAGGGTTAGTGTTAGTGTTAGAG
>NW_008346855.1:0-650 GCF_000622305.1 Nannospalax galili
GAGGTCACTAGTGAATCTTTCAATTCTCATTAATGAAGCTCCCTCATACAACGGAGGGCCCAGAACCAAAAAGGCCACAAATGGCCAAATCCTAGAGATTAAGAGTCTGCAGAATGCTGATCCTTGGACAGGACTCCTATATTAAACTTCACCCACCCAGGGCTCAGGGACCATTGAGGAAGAGGGGGCAGAAAGATTGTAAGAGCCAGGGGAGGAGGTGTGGGACTATATGGAAATAGAGTCCTGCAAGCTCCTGAGCCCTTGCTCATATGAATCTATAGCAATGGTATCAATGTACACAGGTGCCATGCAAACTCAAGCAGACAAAAATCCAGCATAGAACTGGGGAAATGGACAGCAGGCCCCAATCTGAGCTGAAGAAATATTGACAAATGACTGCTGCTACTGAGGAAGAGCTGATCTTCCTTACGTGAGGGGCTCCAGATAGGCTGTCTGGATCTCAGTAGATGCAGTTGTACTGAGTTGTACTAAGTTCAACTAACTTGACACAATAGGCCTTAATACAAATGACAGAATTATGAATTCCAGTGGGGGGAGGGCTATGGGAGGGCGCCAGTGGAGGTGGGGTATAAATATGACTAAGATTGATTGAGATGTTCTGTATGAAATACACAAAAATTCAATAAAAA
>NW_008346856.1:0-459 GCF_000622305.1 Nannospalax galili
GCTATACCCCCCCCACCCAAGTTAACTTTTATACACCCTGGCTGAGATACCCAAAAATGCCACTGCCCAGCAGGACATGGTACAGGAGCTCAGAGTATGAAGATCATGGCAAGACCCCTCATGTAAATATATAATCAATTTCAATAACAACAAAAGAACTTTGCCTCTGTTTAGAAATCTCTCCACAGACAAATTAGGTGGAAATCCTGTTTCTTCCTGGCTCTTAGAACAACCACACCCCATTGGCAGGTTTTATTTAGCCAGACAGGCCACAGAATGAGACCTAACAACCAAAGACAGCTTTGCCTAAACAGTGTTATCCTAAAAAGAACCACGAGTGACAAACAGGACCTAGCGGAGAGTATACTTCAACAAAGAGGATGCTGAATTTTCCAGCCTATTTTCACGAGCAGTTCTTGTATTCTTTCCTGGGCTCTGTGAACTCTCTCTCTCTCTCTC
>NW_008346857.1:0-245 GCF_000622305.1 Nannospalax galili
AATTTAATATTTACAGGTGTATATTTGAGAAAATTATTTTTCTCATGGGAATGGGAACAACCAACCCTTTTTATTTATTGTCTAGTCAATTTTTTAGTTTATCTTTTCCCCTCTCCCTTTTGCTATCTCTTTCTGAACATTTTGTATTCTTTGAGTTATATTATAATTTTTTCTTTTCCAATATCCTTTATTAGTTTGTTATCATTTATCTTTAAGGGCTTTTTGAATCACTTTTAGTCTCTGTA
>NW_008346858.1:0-328 GCF_000622305.1 Nannospalax galili
AAATTAATGAAATTGAAACAAAGAAAACAATAAAAAGAATCAACGAATCCAGTAGCTGGTTCCTTGAAAAGATAAACAAGATTGACAGGCCGCTAGTCCAGTTAACCAAAGGAAAGAAAGAGCACCTCCAAATCAACAAAATCAGAGATGAAAGGGGAAACATCACAACAGACACCAGAAAGATACAGAACATTCTAAGGGAATTCTTTAAAAACCTATATGCTACTAAATTTGAAAACCTAAAAGGAGTGAACGGATATCTGAAGGCATGGGAATGACCAAAACTAAACCAAGAAGTGATTAGCAGCTTAAACAGACCCATAACACA
>NW_008346859.1:0-303 GCF_000622305.1 Nannospalax galili
TCCTCACTCAGTCGTCACTCACTCCTCACTCCGCACTCACTCCTCACTCACCCCTCTCTCCTCACTCCTCACACACTCACTCCTCAATCACCCACTCCTCACTCACTCCTCACTGACTCACTCACTCCTCACTCACTCCTCAGTCACTGCTCACTCACTCCTCACTCCCTCCTCACTCCTTACTCACACGCTCACTCCTCACTGCTAACTCCTCACTCACTCACTCACTCCTCACTCACTCGTCACTCACTTACTCCTCACTCACTCCTCCCTCACTTACTCACTCCTCACTCACTCCTCACT
>NW_008346860.1:0-314 GCF_000622305.1 Nannospalax galili
AAGATGCCTAGGACTCTTTTGATTCTCTCTTTTTCTATGGGCAGAAATATGGGTTTGGAGTTAAAAAATAACAACAACAACAAAAAAAAAAAAGGTAAAATTTCAGTAATGCCATTCTTATCTCCAGCAAGAAAAGAGGGACCAGAGTCAGATGTGGCAGTGAACACGTGTCACTGTAGCACTGGGGAAGCAGAGGCAGGAGGATTGCCACAAGTTCAAGATGAGCCTGGTCTACATAGTGAGTTTAGGGTCAGCCAGAGCTACATAGTTAGACCTTATCTCAGAGAAAGTAAGGGAGGGAGGGAGGGAGGGAG
>NW_008346861.1:0-523 GCF_000622305.1 Nannospalax galili
ACATCATAAATCATATAAATGGGCTCAAAGACAAGAACTACATGGTCATCCCAATAGACGCTGAGAAGGCCTTTGACAAAATTGAGCATGCTTTTATGTTCAAAGTCCTAGAGGGAATTGGACTGGAGGGAACATACCTCAACATAATTAAAGCCATATATAACAAACCCGCAGCCAACATCATTCTAAATGGAGAAAAACTGGAAGCATTCCCATTGAAATCAGGAACCAGACAAGGCTGTCCACTATCTCCACTCCTCTTTAACATAGTGCTTGAAACTCTTGCAAGAGCAATAAGACAAGAGCAAGAAATTAAAGGAGTAATAATTGGAAAAGAAGAGATCGAATTATCCCTTTTTGTAGATGATATATTATATCTAAGGGATGCCAAAAATTCTACCAGAAATCTCCTAGAAATTATTAACATGTTCAGTAAATTGGTAGGTTACAAAATTAACCTACAAAAGTCTGCAGCCTTTCTATATACCAATTACAAGCAATCAGAGAAAGAGTACATGGAAAC
>NW_008346862.1:0-570 GCF_000622305.1 Nannospalax galili
TTCACACTACTTTTAGGTTTGTGTTAGGGATACAGTCAGTGTTAGAATTAGGGCTAGGGTTATGTTTACGGTTATGGTTAAGCTAAGGTTACGGTTAGGGCTAGTATTAGGGTTAGGGCTATGGTTATTTTTAGTATTAGGGCGAGTTGCGTGTTTGGATTATTGTTATGTTCGGGACCTGGTTCTTGGGTTAGGGTTAGGTTTGGGCTTTAGAATAGGGTTAAGGTAGAGCTATGGTCAGGATTCAGTCTATGGGCAGTTTAAAGATTAAGATTAGTGTTAGTGTTAAGGACAGGTTGAGGTTTAGGTTTATGGATATTGTGAGGTTAGGCTTAGGATTACGTCAAAGTTTAATATTAGGGTCGAGGTAGGTTTAGGGTAAGAATAGCGTTAGGTTTAGGGCTAGGGTTCTGAATAAGATTAGGTTTAGCCTTGGGCTTAGGTTGTAGACTGAGGGTTCGGTTTAAGGTTAGGTTTAGGGGTGGTTTTAAGATTAGGGCTACATATAGGGTTATGCTTAATTTTAGGGTTAGGCTTAGCATTGGGGCAAGATTTAGGGTTAAGGTTTTG
>NW_008346863.1:0-1114 GCF_000622305.1 Nannospalax galili
TCTTCAGTTATACAATCAGAAATGGGTTCAGGACCCACTGCCAGGGGACCAAGAACCTTGGCTCTGTGTTAGATTTTTATGTAGGGCTAGGAAACCTGGATTCCTTACTCCTTGGCAGTAGCTGGCATGTGATTGGCCAAGATTTTGGGACTCCTCACTCTTTGACAGCAACCACTTTAACACCTTCCAGGCCAAGGATGTCTAAGACCCTTTGACCTAAAGGCTTGCCATCTCTCTTGGACTGCCAGAAACAGAGGCCAGCAGCTTCCCTTCTTGGCTCTTCACAGCCTTTGATCCATCAGCAGCCCCAGCGCTCTGTCCTCTCGCTACTCTCTTGCTACTTTGGACGCACCCCGCGTTCCTGCCCCGGCTGCTCTCTGCACACTGTTCGGCTGTGGCTTCTTCAGGCTTCCAGGAGCTCATCCTGCCACTGCTCGCTTCGCACAGATGCTCTGCTGTGTCAAAGAACCTGAAAAGAAACTAAAACGGATAAAAGATGAAAGATACCTTTCGATATTTCAAAAAGGTAAACAGCCCATCCTGGTGGGCATGACTAGCTGTTCACGCAGCTCAGCAACCAGAAAGCAGGCTGTGAGAGGAGCAGAGGAAGATGCATTAGATCAGACCATTGGGATGACACAGTCTCTGGACCTCTGGAAGCAGGCACTCACCTCTCCTGCAGTTTTAGCTCTCTCTCACCATAAATAAACCCTTTCCTTACAAGCTCATCATCACTGCTGTCACTGGGACAGACTGTCAAGCCCATCATTACAAGTACAGGCCCAAACTTGACCTCAGCTTCTTGGGATCTCCTTCACATTAACCCAGGGATTGGGTCAATCTTAACACCCTCCTACAGGGAAAAAAAGACCACTTGAAGTTGTTTGGACCTGGCATTATCAAGTCAACTTCACATTTCTAATTGCAATCAAGCTACAAGGCTCATTACCACTGAGGGAGAGTGAGAAGGGACACAGGCGGATAAGAAAAGTCAGAGCGGGTTCCTTAAGATGGCAGCTTTGAGCGAGGTGGAAGAGGAAGGGAGGATCCAGTGACCCTATATGACTCTGGACCTAGGGCCCAATTAGTGGATCCCCAGCTCCTGGACATATCC
>NW_008346864.1:0-730 GCF_000622305.1 Nannospalax galili
AGGAGGGCAATGAGCAGCTCAAGTAGCCTTAAAGAAAGTTCACAATGGAGACCGGGCTGAGGTCAGAGGACCCCAGGAAGTGATATAAACCCTGTGACATCAATAGAAAGAGAATTCAGAATTCCTGTTATCTGGTAACTACAGGCCAGTGGCAACCTGGACTTCCTCGTTTCACTGGAGTCACAGGAGAGAGCAGGATACCCACCAGCCGTTTACATTCTTCTGGAGGCTCAGGCCCCAGAAGAGCCAATAACAGGTGCTTTGGCCAATTTGGAGACATTGGGTGAGCCCTGTATCCTAGTGCATTTAACCACTTTTCCACAGGGACACATGGGTGGCACTGGTTAGTCCACTTCTGGAAGTTTTTACTCCAGTCCCCAGTCCTTCCCTGTCCCTCCTCGTGTATGTTTGAGAGAGAAAATGAACACTGAGGGAATTACCACTTTTCTCCTTAGTGTATTGCAATAAATCATTGAGAATTGTGGTAGAGTTTGCAAGTGTGAACCTTCCTTTCTTGGCCGTTCCTCAGGATGAACAGGAGGCAGCTTGTATTCTTTGGTAGCTTTGCAGATCAATGCCCCAGAGTCCACACAAAGTGGAAAAGGTGGTTTTCTCCCTGGTAAATTCCATGCAGAGTGGGAATACCTGTTTTTCTCTACCTTCTTATCATCTACCAGACGTTCACCACCACCTGGCAGGTGCTGGACCTGGTAGTGTAAAGGAGAGTGAG
>NW_008346865.1:0-357 GCF_000622305.1 Nannospalax galili
AGTTCAGCCTAGCTTCCCTAGCATGTATGAAGCCCTGGAGTACATCTCTAGAGCCTTAAGACAATATTTAACACTAATAGTATTATGATTTTGATTTTCCCATCTATATTTTCATTATACTATAACTAAAGCAGTGGCTTCCAAAATTCACAAAATAATGATCATTTTTTTTCTCAAAGTCTCTAGTCAGTAGGTGGAAAAAATAGTATTTAGGCTAGAACAACTCTTTTTGACTTCAAACTCTATTACTTGAATAGAGATGCACAAGTAGCATCAGATTAATTTTGAATAATGTTGACAATGATACACTTAAAGTATTTTTTTTAAGAATTTCAAGTACCCTTTAGCATCCATTTT
>NW_008346866.1:0-570 GCF_000622305.1 Nannospalax galili
GGACTCACTCCAGCAGTTGCAGCTAACCCACCAATGGGTCTGGCTGCAACTGAGAGCCATATATGAAGCTGCTGTCCCCTTGCAACCCCACAGGTTTAAACCAGGTGACTGGGTCTTCATCCACAGACATCAACGGAAAAATCTCAAGCCAAGATGGAAGGGCCCCTTCGTGATCCTCTTGATGACTCCCACCACACTCAAAGTGGACGGCGTCGCGGCTTGGGGGCACTACTCCCACGCAAAACCTGCTGACCCATTTACAGTCTCAGAGGATTACAAGGGAGACACCTGAAAGGCATCCCCATACCCTTCAAATCCATTCAAGCTCCGCATCCGATGAGACCCTTCCTGCTAACCTGTCTATTGTTGACATTGAACTGCTTATCGGCTGATGGCACCTTTCCTGCAAGTAACATAAATCCCCATATGCCCCAAAACTTAACTTGAGTAATCACCAACCCTGCCACAGGAACGGTCATCAACTCTACCTCCATGACAGCCTCTCCCAACACTTGGTATCCCGACCTTTGGGTTGACCTCTGTGACATCTTTGAAGGAGAATGGGAACCT
>NW_008346867.1:0-275 GCF_000622305.1 Nannospalax galili
CTTTGACGTGCACATGGTCATGTCAACTGCCCTCTCTGCTATAAAGATGGTTGTGTCGTCTACCCCCTCTGAAGTGCAGATGCTCGTGCACCTGCCCCTCTGATGTGCAGATGCTCGTGCACCTGCCCCTCTGACGTGCAGACGGTCATGTCACCTGCCCCATCTGACGTGCAGATGGTCGTGTGACCTGCCTCATCTGAGGGGCGGATGGTCGTGTCACCTGTTCCTGTGACGTGCAGACGTTCGTGTCACCTGCCCCCTCTGACATGCAGATA
>NW_008346868.1:0-1254 GCF_000622305.1 Nannospalax galili
GAAAACACTAATAAACAAAAGCCAAAAAAGTAATATTTTAACCATGTCTCTGTCACCCTCAGAAACAAAAGCATTCCAAAGGAGAAATGATCAAAGTAAATGACGAACAGAAAGCGACAGAGACGCTTATAGGTCATAGTAGAGAAGAATGCTTCTTTTTTGCTTTCAAGACTATTAAAATGATACATCAGATGAAAACCAGTTTGGAAACCCTCTATATGCAAGTAATATTTCTATATCTCTGGATTTATTTAAATTAATACTGATATACTAACAATGACAAAAGAAAAGGAGAATATTTTAGCTGTGAGATTTAAGCAGAAAAAAAGTCTCAAAACACTTTTTGAAGATACAAAATTCAGAAATGATGAAATAGCCACTTAAAATACACAATACTATCACTGAAGAGCACTTAGAAATGTGTACCATAACCATAAATATATAATAAAATTCAGTTAATAAGAAATCACTGCTATTTCATTTGGTTGCATATTCAACATTATTCTTTAAAGAGACAACATGATTAAGTTTAATACAGATAAAACTTACAAAGCCTAACATAATTCCTCTCAGAAAGAACTCAGTAGATTCAGTAACACATTTTTAAAGGTTAGCTCAAGAACGATGAATATGAGGCTGGAGAGGAAGCTCAAAGGTTAAGAGCACTGGCTGCTCTTGCAGAGGACCTGGGTTCAATTACCAGCACCCACATGGCAGCTAGCAACCATCCATAACTCCAGTTCCAGGGGATCCAATGCCCTCTTCTGGCCTCCACAGGCACTGCACACACATTCCACTTCATGTAGGCAAAACATTCATACACATAAAATTAAAATAAGTAATAAATGTTGTTTTTTTTAAAAAAAAATAGCTGGGCGTGGTGGTACACACCTTTAATCCCAGAACTTGGAGGAAGAGGCAGACAGATCTCTTTGAGTTCAAGGCCAGCCTGGTCTACATAATGAGTTCCACGACAGCTGGGGCTAGAGGGAGACCCTGTCTCAAAAAGAACAACAAACAAACAAACAAATATATACATATATATAATGATGAATTACAACTATATGAAGAGTGCATTCTGCTCTGTTTTTAGTTAAGTCGGATATAACCACTGCTACATTGCTTACAACACATGCTCAATGTACCTCTGGATTCTATAATCTGTGAGTCAAAGTTCCCTTTGTCAAAAAATTAACATACTAGCACAAAGGAAGCTTCTTATTATGTAAATATAGTCAGCAAAAAGTAGACTCT
>NW_008346868.1:2710-2975 GCF_000622305.1 Nannospalax galili
AGATATTTGGATTTATTCCTGGAAAAATTTTTCTACATTGCAATTTCTTGACATAAAAAGAAAAGGAAAATATTAATGAGTTACTCTGTGGCCATTTCTCTAAAAGCACCTCTTATTACTTCACTTCGCCCATGGATTTTTAGTAGAAAAATGTTTCAATGATTTAAAAAATGTTAAACATAGTGAAAGAGGACACAAATTCCTGAATAAATTAAAAAATATAAATGGTTAAATGGTATAAAGAAGCCAATATAGGAATTCAAGA
>NW_008346869.1:0-283 GCF_000622305.1 Nannospalax galili
GCCTGTATTGCTTGATGGTCAATGAGATCCCTTGCTCAACAACTCCAAAACAGGAAGTCTGTTCTTGACACTGGGTATATATTTTTTTTTGGTCTTTTTGAGACAGGGTCTCCCTATAGTCCCAGCTGACTTGAACTCACTATGTAGACCAGGCTGGCCTTGAACTCACAAAGATCCACTTGCCTCTGCTTCCCAAGTGCTGGGATTAAAGGTATGCACCATCACACTCGGTCTGACATTAGGTATTTTATTTGCTACTCTGTAGTGCCTGGTAGAGACATTG
>NW_008346870.1:0-289 GCF_000622305.1 Nannospalax galili
ATCATATATGTTAAAGCCTATCCAGTCAAACATTTGTACCCAGATGTCCCTCGGTGCAAGTTCATACACTGGAGTCTAGTCAATCTAGCTAGAGTCACTCCCTTAAAGAAAATCAACTCTTCCTCAGCCTGCAGTAATCAGTTGCCAATAGTTCCTTGGCTAAGGTTGAAGTCTGCTGCCCATTTCCCCAATTCTATGCTGGGTTTTTGTCTGATGAGTTTGCATGAGTCTTGTGCATGCCAAGGCTTTTGAAAAATCTATCATCCCTTCATGATAGACGTTCTGAAGA
>NW_008346870.1:395-518 GCF_000622305.1 Nannospalax galili
CCACCCTATCATGCAATATAGTGCTAGAAGTTTTAGCTGGAGTACTAAGATAAAAAGGAAAGAAAAGAAAAGAAAAAAGAAAAGGGATGCAAATAGGTAAGGAAGAAGTCAAAGTAGCCTTAT
>NW_008346871.1:0-525 GCF_000622305.1 Nannospalax galili
TGAACTTCAATCCTTCTCCTATCCAAAATCTGTTTTTAGTCAATGAAAATTAGGAAAATATTTGAGGAATCTCAGTAGTCAGAGGAGTAATTGGCATCTCAGTTGTCCCTAAGACTCAAGTATTCTGTGAAATACAGCTCACATCATATCATGAGACTGTGTACTGGGGCAAGAATTTATAGTCAACATGGATGCAAAAGTTTTAATGCGGCAAGTTACTCTAAACAATAACTCATCAAAGTGACGAAGGTTTCCAGTTTATAAAAAGTCAAATCTGAGACTGTGACTCTAATACCTTCTTCTGGCATCTGTGGGCACATGTACAGTACCTGTGAGGAGCATGAGATCTCTTGGAAGCAGAGTTACAGGTGGTTGTTAGCCTCCCCCCATGCGTGGTAGGACCTGAACTCTGAAGAGCAGTACATGCTCCTAACTGCTGAAACTTCTTACCAACCCCAAAGTTTGTCTTTCCTGATGACGAATTGCTGGGCTGTAACATGCATAAATGACAGCTGCAGTAAATTA
>NW_008346872.1:0-270 GCF_000622305.1 Nannospalax galili
GAATGAATTCTTCTGTATGAAAAAAAAATTAAAAAAATGATTAAAAAACAAAAACAAAAAAAAAATTAAAAAAAAAAGATTAAAAAAAATCTTCAAAGCATAAAAATTTTGTTCCTTAATAATTAGTAGATGTGAAAAACATTACCATTGAAAATCTAACTGATCATTTTTTTCCATGCTCAGATGCTATGGAGCTCAGAAAGTAACCAAATGTGACTAGTAATAATCAGATATATAGAGATTAGAAACATGTGCAAACAGTGTTCATTT
>NW_008346872.1:356-544 GCF_000622305.1 Nannospalax galili
TCATTTAATTTTATGTCTTATAGGGTTTATACTGAGTACAATATTGTATAACTATAATAATTCAACTGTAAACCTAAAAGTTTATAGCCAATTTTGAAAGAGATGCATTTTAGCTCAGAAAAATGTTATTGAATATATCATTGCTGTTGTAATGAAATGCTTCTTCTAAGTATGTGGTTATTAAATAA
>NW_008346873.1:0-320 GCF_000622305.1 Nannospalax galili
GCAACATGGTTTTAGTGTAAGTAGTTTTATTTTTATTTTATAATTATCAAAAATTTTTTTCTTATTACTGTGTGTATGAGTGTGTGATTTTGTGGTCAGGGCAAACCATGGCATGTGTGTGGAGATCAGAAGATATCTTTGTGGAGTTGGGTCTCTTTCTACCTTTATAAGGATTTCAGGGATTAAACTCAGATTGCCAGACTTGCATGGCCAACACTTTGCCCACTGAATCATGTCAGTATCTCCTTAAGTGGTTTTTAAATACTTTTGCAAGAAGCTTAGGTTTCCATTTTGAAAAATTATAAATAATAAAAAGAAAA
>NW_008346874.1:0-527 GCF_000622305.1 Nannospalax galili
CTGGTAGCATCTGAGTACCATCTTTCTTGAAGATGACCACAGAGACACATGCGCTGAGTTTAATAGGCTTTGTACAAACACAAGATCATGAAACGTCTCACGAGAGTGAGAATATTAATTACTTTTCTGTTGCTGTGATGAAACACCATGACTAGGGCAACTCGCGAAAGAAAGAGTTTATTTGGGCCTTCTGTTCCAGGGGAAGAGCCCACATTGGTGGGGGAGGCCTGGCAGGAGGTGGCTGGACAGGAAGCTGACTGTTCACATCTTTAAGCACACACAGGAAGTGGGGCCAAACTCTGAGCTCTCAAAGCCCACCCCCAATGATGTGCTTCCTCCAGTAAGGCCACAGCTCTAAGCCTCGGTAGACAGCACTGCACACCAGGGACCACGTACTCAAGTATGTGGTCCTTTGGAGGGCTTTTCTTATTCGGATCCCCACACCTGGGTTACCAAGGGGGCTGTATGAACCTGGAGTTGTCTTTAGAGAACACCGAAGAACGATTTAACATTACATGTCTATGAAT
>NW_008346875.1:0-449 GCF_000622305.1 Nannospalax galili
AAAGTAGGTTCACTCCTGCTTCTCCTGAAGGGGAGGGAGAGAGCATTGGCATGGCTGGTGTTTATACATGTCTTTATAACCTTCCATGTCTTGGAATAAGTGTCGTCACAGCTTAGTTTATATTTTAGTATATTATACGTTTCCTTGACTTCGTTAGATGTTGTGGATTTTATCGATGATTCAATTTCCTCAAATGTAAACCCCATGGAGCACATGGTTTTCACAATATCAATGACTGGGATTCCAGGGACATTTTCTATGGAGCCTGGTGGTGGACTTCCATGACAATCCCGCAGCCAGGGGTGCCCCAGCAGCTGACCTATATCCATTCTATACCTAGGATCCACAACCAGTAAAGATGAGATAACGCTTTTCAACTTTCTTGACACGTTTGGTATAGATGGATACGTGGAGCCTGTGATCTGGCAAAGGAGATCTACAGATGTGGA
>NW_008346876.1:0-571 GCF_000622305.1 Nannospalax galili
AACGGAAAGTATATGCAAAAATTAATCAGTACATTTCTTTAAGAGTCAAAAAGATTACATTTCCCAGACATTAGGCTTAAGTCCAGGTAAAATGTTATTTACACTATTATTTCTCACTAGTGATTTTGATCTTAACAATAAAATGCTGCTCAGGTGTAGGACTTCAAATCTTAGTTTCCAAAACTGTAGTGCCCACATGCAGCTACTATTATTCTACAATGATGGATAAATTTCTTTTCTCTCCATGTCTAGACTGATTCTAACCCCTCCAACAGCTATTAGAGTACCTGAAAACAAATCCTGTGTTCATCACTCTCAAACCCAGCCTTGGTGGCCAAAAGAAAAATGAGGAGGATACCAATAGCTGGATGCTTTTAGAAGCCCTGATCAAGAAACTCCGATGGACTTTAATTTGGATATTTAACGTTTGCCCTGTTCTGATTTTTCTGGTTCCCTGTCTAGAATGTGTAATGCTACCTATTCTTGCCTTTACTTCTCCTTCATATATCCCAGGCATTGATCAAGGACTTTCTTTTCTCCTTACAGAAATCCAAAAACAATTCTAATCAAG
>NW_008346877.1:0-374 GCF_000622305.1 Nannospalax galili
TACTAAGGGACAAGGCTAACCTCAATTTGGTGGTAGTCCTCCTGCCTCTGCTTCCTGAGTTCTGGGCTTACAGGTGTGTGCCATCACATGAAACTAACATATAGTGTTCTGTACAGACTCAGCATTTCCTGAGTTGTCAATTCATTAATTTATAGCATATATTAAGATAAACTATAAATTATTTCCACTGGGTTATGAAGTGAGATTTGGAGCAACATATCATTAGTGTTTTCTTGAATTTGTACTGAATTGACCTGCTAAATTCTAGGAAGCAAAGATAGATGCAGATGAAATAAGAGGATTATGCATCCTATAAAAAAAAGGATACCAACTATCCTCAGGCCTCTTGGGGTAAGTCTATAGCGCAGCTCTCC
>NW_008346878.1:0-377 GCF_000622305.1 Nannospalax galili
CTCTCACTGTCTTCCATTTTGGGTGGTGTGATCTTGAACTTTAATTGGCAACGTGTTACCATCTGGAATCGCTTGGGAAGAGAGCCTCAGTGACGGACTGTGTATATACGTTTGACCTGTGGGCATGTCTGTGAGGGATTACTGTAAGTTGGCTGGTGTGGGATGACCCAGCCCACCGTGGGTAGCATCATTCCCTAGGCCGGAAGTCCTGCGCTGTGCAAGGGTGGAATGATCAAGCTGAGCACCAGCAGGCAAGCAGGTGAGCATGCGTTCATTCATTCCTCTCTGATTTTGACTGTGGGTGTGATGTGACCAGCTGTTTGAAGTTCCTTCCCTACAGTGATAAACTGCAACAACTAGAGGCTAAAATAAACCCT
>NW_008346879.1:0-481 GCF_000622305.1 Nannospalax galili
AGCTAAATGCTACATAACAAGCAACAAAGCCATATAGGAGATACCTTCTTTAGAGTTATTGGCCAGGATGGCCCAAGGGACTCCCAGATAGTAACCCATCATAGAACTGGGATAATAAACAGCAGACCCCAATCTTATCTAAAGGAATATTGACAACTGATTGCTGCTAGATGAGGAACAGCTTACCTTCCTATAACAAGGACCTCTAGATAGGCTAACTAGATTCACCAGATGGACAAGTAGTGGGGAACAGCTGGGGGTGCTGACAACACAGCCGACAGTAGCAGGGATAACAGAGTATAAGGGCTCTGGTGGGGGCAGGGAGGATATGGGTAGGTGCCATCTGGGAAGTGGGTTTATAGCTGAATAAGATGGTTTAGGATGTTCTGTGTGATATACACACACAGGATAAAAAATTAACAAAATTTTTAAAATGTATTATGTTTGAGGAGGAAGCATAAAAGTTTATGTCATGTTAATT
>NW_008346880.1:0-815 GCF_000622305.1 Nannospalax galili
ATTATAACCATCTATGGAAAACACCAATAACCAGTCAGGTCTGATCGACTATACAAAAAGTCTCTGCGGAATGCCCCAAGCATTGCTACTAACGCTACACTGGATCTCAGTAACCTTATGGGCAGAATGAGAGTCAGCAGAGACAGTGGCCTGATGAAGCTTTTGTAAGAACTGCGTGAGAAATGGCAGCAAGTGGGATGGCGTCTGCATTATTCTGCTCTCAGAACTTTACTGTGTGCTGGGTGAGATGATATTCCTGAAGCCTTGGGACCAGAGCCTGTTGCAGACAGTAGAACTCCAATGAGCCTGGGGTCAAGACTCATGCCTTGCACTCAGTTCTCTCCAAATGTCCTCTGGGATCCCTGGAGTGTGCTTTCTTCCCATGGAACGGGAAATGTGAATTCTGATTGGCAGAATGTCATCTCCCTCCGAGAGGCTGGCAGATAGATGGCTGAGCCACTTTCCTTTCACAGACAGGGACATGGGACCCAAACCCACAAAACAACTCATGTGATGACCTAACACTTGCTAAGTGCTGCATTCTATAACTGAGCTGTCTTCTATAACTAGTGCAGTTCTTAAGAGCAGCAGGGGGTGTCCCAAGTCTGCACCTGCTCCCAGAGGAAGCACGAGAAAGGGGAAGTAATTGAGGAATGAAGCGAATGGGGGTGAACACAGCAGAGTCAAGCGAGCGGTGCTGGTGGCGGTAAGCAACTACCTGGTAGAAATGAACCCCGAAACTACCGGCTTTGCGGCTTCCACAGCAGATAATTTCTCAGTCTTGGAAGCTGAGAAGTTCAAGACTGAGGTGTCAG
>NW_008346881.1:0-826 GCF_000622305.1 Nannospalax galili
CATGCTGCTCTGCTGTCCAGAGACAAGGTGTTCCCTCCACCTCTCCACTCAACAATCAGAAAAAAGGTGAGATCACTAGTGGATGGCAGTAACCCATAACCCAACCCAGCCCAACTACCTTCAGATCACCTAGAGAAGCACACTCAAGTACTGACTGCCTCCATTTCCTCTAGGACAATTAAATCCCAGCACCCGGAAGACAGAACTAGAAATCACATCTTCCCTGGTGCGAGCATATGGAGACACATCACACTCAGTGGCCACAAATGTTATAGGGCCCAGACTGCACAGGGCAGTGAGCTGGGATGCAAGGACTGAGAAGCTTATAGCACAGTGGGGGCAGGTGACCAACGAAAACATAACAGGGACATGCTTGGGTACTTGGAAGGTATAGGAATGGACATACAAGATGGAAATGTGATTTTTGAGTGCAGGATGGGACACTTTATTTAAATGGGGTTAGGTCAGGGGAAGACTGGGGGAGGAGTCAGTTATAAAGCGGTCTGGGAAGCAGGTCTCAGTACAAGGACCTAAGGCTGGCAGAGAAATGTAGGGAGCAGGATAATAAGATGGCTTTTAAGAGCAATGGAAGAATGCCTGCTCTGCCCTGTGCTCCTGGAACCTATATGGGTCCACTAAGGAACACCTAAGAGGTTGTAGTTAACGATGATGGTGATGTGATGAGTGCTGGGGACAAATTTGGCATTTTTTCCCCCGACATGTCTGTGTGTGGTATGTGTGTGGTGTTTGTGAACATGTTCAAATGTGTGTGTGCGTGCGCACATGGAGACCTGAGGCTGATGTTGAGACTCTTCCTTGACTGTGC
>NW_008346882.1:0-455 GCF_000622305.1 Nannospalax galili
AGGAATTACCATGGATAAACCCCAACTTTCCTGAGAATGAGGAAAATAGCAATACCGGCCACATGAACAACAGTAGAGTCATTCAAGTTCAGGTTTTGTCATCTTCCATTATTCGCATGTTTATGTTTAAGTAAGAAGGAGCTAAAAGCTGTTCTCTCTTCTCGAGGAAAGACCCATCTCAGCCTTAGACTGACCTCAGAATGGAGCCAGGCTAAGGGAAACAGTCTTCCCTGCCCGTGGCAATCTGTTCCTACCCACTCCACACCAAGGCAGTGAAGATGACTTTGGGCTCTTCATTACCTACACTGAAAGAATATCCTTCAGCAGGATTAGTGATGAAAGGCTTAAAATGTAAATTCCCAGGACATTCTATAAAAATGAGTTTCAGTCAAAATGCTATTAACAAGCTGGTAGTCATTTTCTGCTGCCTTAAGCTCATAAGCAACCAGGGAAAT
>NW_008346883.1:0-1065 GCF_000622305.1 Nannospalax galili
TCTTTCGATGGCAGTCACACAGGCTGGGGATTTGTCAGGCTCCATGGTGCTAAGGGAGTTCTGCATCTGACCATCTAGACAGCTTGCTGTTTCCACTTCTGTTCAAAGCAAACACCATCTCTTGGGTTTTCACTTAGCTCTGATTGCTGCTTCTCATTTACCTTGAGATAACAGTGCACTTCAAACTAGATAATCATCTGATCGAGAGAGAGAGAGAGAGAGAGAGAGAGAGAGAGAAAGTTAGTTCCTTTCCTTTCCTTCTAAAACCTTTTCTTTGAAGACACAAAATCCAATACATTTTTAGGCAGCATGACTTTTCAATGGTTAGGTCCTATGATAAAAATATAGGGGAAAGTCTTTGTAAGATGCTTTGGATGCAAGGTTTCCTTATGCTACATCCATAGAAGCCATTCTCTACTACAGTAACTTGATAATATTAGCTTCTGAGCATCTTAGCTACGTTAATGGAGTTTCATATTTTTCTCTCTTTTGTTTCTTATTATTATGTGCCTGTGCATGTGAAGAGGTCAGAGGACAACTTTTGGAAGTCAGTTCATTTCTACCATGGGTTCCCAGAATCAAGCTTAGTTTATCAGGCTCGTATAGTGGCAAGCCTTTCACTCACTGAGTCATCTCTCTGGTCCAGAATTTCAATTAAAAAATTATTTATTATTTTTATTTTTATATGTTTGAGTGCATTGCCTGTGTGTATATAAGTGCACCCTTGTCTTGCAATGCCTGAAGAGGTTGAAGGGCATGGGATCCCCTGGAACTGGAGTTACGGATGATTGTTACCCACCATGTGGGTCCTGGAAATCAAACCTTGGTCCTCTGCAAGAGCGGTCAGTTCTTTTAACTGCTGAGCATCTCTCCAGCCACAAATTTCAGTTTTTAAGCTGTGTGCCTGCAAAGCAGAACAGAACACAGAAAACTAATGTCAACTTGTTTCAAGAATTTGACCACCTCAGCCAGTGAGGGTTGAGGAAAATCTCTGAAGGTGGTGATTTGGAGTCTTGTTCTGAGCTATTAAATACTATTATCTGTGAACTAATGACTCCCTTCTCC
>NW_008346884.1:0-486 GCF_000622305.1 Nannospalax galili
TGGTCCCCTGGTCTTAGTCACGCGCCCTGGAAGTGCGGCGGGTTCTGCAGGTGTCTGTCTCTGGCCGCACGTCGCTGTTCGCCGCTTTAGTACTGAAAGTCTTGCAGCACCACAGCTCCGCGTCTGTTGTGGCAGTGGGTCTCTCTGTTGTTTCTTTGTGTTTCTGTGGGTCTCTGTTATCAGAGCATGTCCGGTCGGGTACCGCCCTAATTTTTTTCTGTGTACTTTTTTCAATATGTGAGTTCCACCAGCCGCTGGACCACGTGGGAATAGTGGAGGCGGCTAAAGCTAGGGTTCTGCGAGTCGATGATGGAGGAATGTTGCCCCCCGGAGAGGCTGGATCGCTGGCAGTGAGAGAGAGAGATGGGATTCAGCTTAGTCTGTGTTATAGTTCTTTATTAAATGACTCTGTTTGGCTTTAGGTCTCAGTGTTTTAGCTCCTAGCTCCTAGTGATCCAGCTCTCTCTTATTGAGAGAAGACTGGGA
>NW_008346885.1:0-523 GCF_000622305.1 Nannospalax galili
TAGTGTAACCGCTAACATATCTGGGGCACACAGAGCTCAGATGTTGGTGCTCAGGGAGATCTCAAGAACCGGATCTTAGGACCACAAGTCTGAGGTGGAGAAAGATACCAGAAACCCAGGTTGAGCTGAGAGCTGAGATGACAGAGGGGGCTCATCCTTCCAAGACTGGAGGTGCACAGTTCTGGGAAGAGGACGAATCCACATGACCTGAAAAAGCATGAGAGCTATGTTGGTGAGATCCTAGGCAGTCACAGGAATGGGAGTTCAGGACCACACGTCTAGGGCAGTGAAGGATCCTGAAGACACAAGCTGACCTGCATGTGGGGATGGCAGTGAGGACGACCTTGTTAAGCATGGAGAGGTGTACAGATCCAGGACTAAACCAATGTCTTTTAAAGTTCTGAATATATTATTAAGAACCCGAACTTAGGTGTATTATTGGAAAACTTAACTAAGCTTTTAAAAGTGTGATAAACCTTATCTTCTCAAGCTAATATGCTGAAACTAATAAAATACATTTCTT
>NW_008346886.1:0-626 GCF_000622305.1 Nannospalax galili
CTAGTGTTAATGCCTGTGGTGATAAATGGCTGAAAAGTTCCACGGACCCCAACCGGGTCTTCCCACTGTAAGGGATGGAAAGACTGGAGTGAGGAAATAGTTCCTCCTACCCCAATGAGGGGGGGGGCCTTTTTTATGGGCAATGTGATGGCCAGTCCTCATGTCTATAATTGATTGATCAGCCCCTGTATCTAACGGACCTCTTACAGCAATTCCCTGTACTATTAGGGTCATTGTAGGCTTAAGGTCAGACATTACAGGGCAAGTCCATAATGCCAGGGGGGTTACTCCCACTGAGGCTGTTGACCCTCTTGGTTGCAGGGCAGAGGGCTGCCCCATCTCTCATTAAAAGTTTTGTTATTTTTATTGAAGTAAGAATGGCAATCTCTAGCCCAATGGAAATCTTTTTGACATTTAGGGCATTTTTTATTTGGTTTAGTTCTCAAGCCTGAAGGTGGGAGATCAAGTAAAGGCTTGCAACTTATGAGAAGACATTGTCTCACAAAGGGACCCATTTTTCCACATAAAGAGCATGGATCTTTCATTTGGGAAGGAAAAGCTTCTGCCAAATACAATTGCCATCATGCTAACCTGTGCTGAAACTGTGTCTATGTCCTGGGTTGCTG
>NW_008346887.1:0-568 GCF_000622305.1 Nannospalax galili
GCCTAGCCCAATCATCTCCTAAGTTCACTGAGAGACCGTGTCTCAAAAAAATTAGGTGGAGAGTGACTGAGAAATACACATGCAGACACCTCCTGGCCTCATCATGCATAAACTCATGTGCACGCATACACAGGTATGCATGCAGGAAAATGTACAGACACAAAAATATTATGCAACTTATGCCAAAATTACACACTTTAGGTTGCAGAGAGTAATAAGTCCTGAAATGTTGCTGGGGCAATGCTGTTTGAAAGCAGCAAGTTGATCCTGTCACTCTTTCTCAAAGTTCTGCTCAACTCCCCATAATGTCTCTCTAATGAGAATGAATGTTTGAATGTTTCAACCGTTGAGATGTTGTGGTCATGTGAGACAATGGCGATTTCCAAAATGGGCATCATTTCTATGTTTTATACGGTCACGTTCTAGTTAGTCAATACCAATTTTCTCTATTGCTAAAATAATGTTACTATGAGACACATTCTGTGGGAAGTGCTTTGGAAGGTAGTAGTGTCTGAGGGTGGAGACCAAACAACTTGTAAGAGAAATATATGTCTTCAAAAACCATTCA
>NW_008346888.1:0-374 GCF_000622305.1 Nannospalax galili
GTGCTATTAACCATGGAACCAACTCCTCAACGCCTATATTTTGAATTGTAAGTTAAAAAAAAAAACCTACAGAAACCCATTGTAAGCTACCTGTAACTTTATTACTGTAAAGAATTAACCTTTTTGGGAGTCTTCATTACAGCTGGCATGGCTCCTAATTACCTGCTTTGTGTAATATCTGCTGACATTCTCAGGGGTTGTGTCAGCAATAAACATCTGATTCAGTGAAGGAATAGAAGTGAATAAGCAAATTAACAAATGCATAATTTGTAGGTTATATAAAATTACAGTGGACTGTGCCAGCAAATTGTCATCTAATTTGCTGTGTTTTCATCTTAGTCACATCTAAGAAGGGTGCTTTAAAATCTTTTTGT
>NW_008346889.1:0-576 GCF_000622305.1 Nannospalax galili
GGCAAGCCTAAAATGCAGTCTTCAAAGGTACTTTGCGTGGTGGTGATATCAATAGAGTAAGTCTCCCAAGGTCAACAATTGAAAGAAACAAAGTCTCTTCTTGGATTAAAAACAAACAAAAACCCAAAAATATGAAAAACCAGACATGGCAGTTAAAAATAAGCCTTAATTACTTTGTAATTACCCCTTCAGTATTCAGGATTCTATTATTCATATCCACAATATTTCATTCTCTCAACTTGTTCTCAAGTACTGATCAACAGTAGAGGAAGGACATCCAAACTTTCTGTTAAGTTTTGGACAGAGATCTGCAAAGACTTCTCAGAAACCCTACTGATTAGTAACACATGCAAAGAAAGTTTACACTGATGAGAAAGCAGGAAGTGAGGGGAACTTCCCCAGAGTATGGGCTGCTGGGGGAACCCAGGCCAAGGAGCCAGAGACCAACATGGCAGCAGCCATGTGAATACTTGGAGTCAGTTTTCCCAGTGGACGATGGCTAAGGCCATCTGAACTCCTGGGCTATTAAATACCCCCTATGGTGACCTAAGTTCATGGCTTCTGATTACATGTGGC
>NW_008346890.1:0-309 GCF_000622305.1 Nannospalax galili
TGGTGCATGATCATAAGGAAACTGTCTCCAGACCTCTGAGAACATGATCATGTAAACTTACAGAAATGGTGACAGCATGCACAAGACCATGAAAACTCAGACAACAAGCAGCATAGAGCTAGAGAAATGGGCAGCAGGCCCCAACCTTAGCTGAGGAACTATTGGCAGCTGATCACTGCTGGATGGAGAGTTGGTCTTTAAAGAACTGACGCTAGACAGGCTGAACAGGCTCCAGTGGATGGACTCACACCGAGGGATATCTGGGGACACAAACTTGACTCAGTAGGCTTTAACATATATGACAGAATG
>NW_008346891.1:0-486 GCF_000622305.1 Nannospalax galili
AGTTTGAAGAGTTACTGCAGCATAAAATATATGGAAAGGAGGCTGTGCACAGACTTCAGGGTCTCTGGCATACCTAGGCTTAAATTGTTTTTTGTTTTGTTTTGTTGAGATAGGGTCTCACTATGTAACCCTTGCTGGCCCAGAACTCCCTATATAAACTAGGCTGGCCTCCAACTGAGAGACATCTGCCTGCCTCTGCCTCCTCAGTGCTGGGATTAAAAGCTTTCACCTCCATGCTGGACCTTGGACTTTGATTTTCAGTCTGCTAACTTGAAAGCTACTGAATGTTCAGCTTCTGCATCCTCAGTTGTTTAATAGGGCCATTATTGCTGCTATGACAGTTCTGTAAGGCAGCTGTATTTGACAGGCTTTAGTGCAGTGTCAGGTGTATCACCTTCTATTTAGTTATTTTACTATAAACTACTGAAGAGTTCAATTTGCTTTTACTGGGATCTAATTAAAAGATAAAATTAAGATTTTTTTTTT
>NW_008346892.1:0-314 GCF_000622305.1 Nannospalax galili
GGGGCTACATGGAGACCCTGTCTCAAACAAAACAAAACAAAACAAAACAACCAAAAAACTGACAAAACAAAACAAAACAAAACAACATAATGGGACACATTCTGTGGGTACCAGAGAAAACCAGTAAACCAAGAGTAGTGCATGATAAACTAGGGCCCGTGGTCACTGGAAGAGAGTATAGACTTTAGTCTGTGCATCTATAAATCCTCCAACACTGGTGGTTGTCTTATGCTAATCTGATTAGGATGGGTTACATCAGACACCTTGATCCATACTGAAATATTGGCATGCTGTTTAATCTGTAGAAGACAAGG
>NW_008346893.1:0-583 GCF_000622305.1 Nannospalax galili
AAATCAAATGTGTCTAAGAGACATTTAGAAACCCTGGAGTTAAATGGCATCATAAATCAAATGGATCTAGGAGACAGTTACAGAGCATTTCATCCGAACACTAAAGAATACGTTTTCTTCTCAGCAGCCCATGGACCTTTCTCCAAAACTGATCACATATTAGGACACAAAGCAAGTCTTCACAAATTTAGGAAAACTGGAATAACATTATGTGTTCTATCTGAATACAAAGGAATAAACCTGGATATCAGCAACAATAAAAATAGGTAAAAGTATGCACATTCGTTAAAGTAAACAACACACTACTGCATTAAAATAAGATCAGGGGAGAAATCAAAGGCAATTAAAAAACTGAAAGAAATTGAAAGCATACCAAGATCTATGGAACACAGTAAGAGCAGGCCTAGGAAGAAAATTTATAGCACGAAGCGCGTACAACAGAAAGTTAGAGACATCTCATATTAATAAGTTAATGATGCACCTGAAATGCTGGAAAAAACAAGAGCAGATAACACCTACAAAGAGTACACCAAAGATATAAAAAATCAGGGCTAAAGTTAATAGAAAAGGAAAAAAATCAATA
>NW_008346894.1:0-409 GCF_000622305.1 Nannospalax galili
TCTGAGTTTTAACCCTTAGGAGCCGAGTGGACCCGAACCCCGAGAGTTTGTACCTTCAGATCTCCTGGAAATCTGCTCAGTTCCACATTTTATCCCAAGCCACGTCTGCAGCGTCAGCTGGGGAACTAGGAGCTTGGATCCACCCTTATCTCATAATCTTGGCCTTTCATCCCTAGGTCTGAACTATCTCCTACCCCGTCATTTATTCTCAGTGTTTTTAATACAAGACAGCTCCGGCACGCTGACGTGCTAACTCAGGCACATCCACCTTCATTCAGTGTCTTGGGTGCACGGCAGAGTGGGATATTTAGGGGTCAAAGTGAGGTGCTCAGGTCACAAGAACTTCACAGGGCTCAGGGCCCTTGTTTACCGTATAACCAGTAGTTTTCAGTGAATGGTTAAAGTCTGG
>NW_008346895.1:0-758 GCF_000622305.1 Nannospalax galili
GGTGGTGGCATCCAGGACAGGGTCCGGGAGATAAAAGTCCAACAAGAAATTAAACAACAGCTAAAGACCCTGTACCCTGAGCTCAGTCACCATCCTTTAGTCATCCCTGAGAACAGGGGAGATCTAAACCTCGATCCCCGCACTCAGGACTTGCTTGAACTGACTCATGCACTCATAAACAGCACCAATCCTAACTTAGCCTGTGATTGCTGGCTCTGCCCTAATGTCGGAGCTCCCCGACCCCTTGCAGTTATTGTCAACACTTTTGACCCAGTCAACCTCACAGCAACTCTTAATTGTACCGTGACCTCTCCCATCCCGGTTCAGCTGATGCCTATGACAAAGGGCCCCTGTGTCCGGGCTCCACCCTATCCCAATGCTTCCCAGACTGATATAGGGAGTGTCTCTCCCAAGTTCTGTAGCTTAAATATCTCCTTGGAAACTCCCATGGACTCCTGCCCCCTGAAGGCATGGCCATGGCATGTGGAGGTGGGCTGGCCTACAGCTTTCTGCCAGCTACCTGGATGGGCCTTTGTGTCTTCGTCATTCTGCTCCCTGACATCGACATAATATCTGGCAATGAGCCCCTTCCTGTCCCCTCCTTTGACTACATCAGAGGCAAGAGCAAGAGAGCTATTCAAATGATCCCCCTGTTAGCCACCTTAGGAATAACCGCGGGGTTGGCTACAGGGACCGCAGGACTGGGCATAGCCACTCATGGATTTAGAACGCTTTCTTTGCAGCTAATCAATGATGTA
>NW_008346896.1:0-646 GCF_000622305.1 Nannospalax galili
ATTGCTCCACAGTGCCATCACATGTTACAATATGAATTCATAATGTTCCTTCGTCTTTTCGCAATGCTCCATTATGACATCATATTGCTCCAGTATGCCAATACTTTTGCCCCATGTGCCTACGTATTGCTACATTGTGCCATCAAAATGTTAAAATACGAATTCACATTGTTCCTTTGTGACATCACAATGGTCCAATGTAACACTAGCACCTCCTGTGCCAGTGTAGTGTTTCAATGTGCCATCACAATGATAACCTATGCCTTCTCAGTGTTCCTTTGTGACATCACAATACTCCAGTGAACCAATACAATCGCCCCCTGTGCCAATATATTGCTCCAATATGCCGTCAAAATGCTACAATATGACTTCTCAATGTTCCATTATAACATCACAATGCTCCAATGTGATAACACTATGGTCCCAAATGTGCCACCACAATGTTACACTATGACTTCACAATGATCCATTGTTACATCACAATGCTCCAAAGGGCCATCACAGTGTTACAATATGACTGCAAAATGTACCAATATGCAATTGCAGTGCTAGAATATGACATCACAATGCTCCAATATTTTCACAATGCCCTGAATGTTGTCGGGAGCCGTAGGCCCCTACCCCAGGAAATAGCAAGACCTGATTC
>NW_008346897.1:0-8105 GCF_000622305.1 Nannospalax galili
TTAGGGTTAGGGTTAGGATTATAGTTAGGTTAGGATTGGCATAGAGTTAGGCCTAGGGATATGGCTATGGTTAGGGCTAGTTCTAGGGTTCTTAGGTTTAAAGTTAGGGTTAGTAGTAGGGTTCTGGTTATATTTAGGACTAGGGCAAGGAGTACAGATAGGCCTAGGGTTAGGGTTAGCACTAGGGCTAGTGTTAGGGTTAGGATAAGGGCTATGGTTAGGGAAAGGCCTAAATTTAGGGCTTGGGCTAGGTTTAGAGATATAATTAGGTCTATGGATAGTTTTAGGTTTAGGGCTAAGGTTAGGGCTATGGCTTGGCCTAGGGTTAGAGATAGTTTTAGGGCTAGGTCTAGGTCTAGGGGTAAGACTAGGGTTAGGTCTAGGATTAGGTCTAAGGTTAGAACTAGGTATAAGGCTGGGTTTAGGGCTAGGATACAGTTATGGTTATGGTTAGGACTGGGACCATGTTTAGAGCTCTGAGTAGGATTAGTGAAATGGTTAGGGCTATAAGCCTATGACTAGGTTTAGTGCTAGGGTTAGTGTAAGGGTTAGGGTTAGGGTTTGGGTTAATTTTAGGTTTAGATATCAGGGAGGTATAGGATTGCTATTAGTGTTAGGGTTAGTTATAAGTTTAGAGATGGGTTTATGTCTAGGCATTGGTTTATGTTAGTGTTAGGTGAAAGGTTAGTTATTAGAGTTAGAGTTAGGCCTAGTGATAGTTTTAGGGTTATGACTAGGGTTAGGGTTAGGATAAAGCTTGGATGATGGTTAGGATTAAGGTTAGGATTAGGGCTAGGTTAGATATAGGGTTAGGTTTATGGTTAGAATTAGGGTTAAGGTAGAGTAAGGGCAGCAGCTAGGTGTCGGGTTAGCATTAAAGGCTAGGGTTAGGGTTAGATTTCTTGGGAGGTTTAGGGGGTCAGGACTATGGCTACTGCTAGGGCTAGGGCTAGGTATTGGGATAGGGCTAGGATAGATTTAGGTTTAGGGTCAGAGTTAAAATGCTGCTTACAGATAAGACTAGGGCTAGGAATATGGCTAGTGCTAGAATTCAGCCTAGGACAAGGGCTAGGGCTAGAATTTGAACTAGGTCAAGGTTTAGACCTCGTTCTATGGAAATGGTTAGGTCTAGGCTTAGGACTGGGGTTAGGGTTACACCTAGGGCTAGGGGTAGGGTTAGGTCTAGGTTCAGCCTAATGTTAGGATTAGGATTAGGATTAGGTTTACAGTTAGATTTTAGGGCTAGGGCAATGACTAAGGCAAGGGCTGGGTTTAGGATTAGGGCTACAGTTACTGCTAGGGTTAGGGCTATAGCTAGGGTTAGGAGTAGTCCTGGGTTTAGTAGGGTCAGGGCTAAGTTTAGGGCTAGGGCTAAAATTAGGCCTAGGGATAGGGATAGGGATAGGGATACAGATGCAAAGAGATGGGTAGGGATAGGGATAGGGATAGGGATACGGACACAGATACGGATAGGGATAGGGATAGGGATACGGACACAGATACGGATAGGGATAGGGATAGGGATACGGACACAGATACGGATAGGGATAGGGATAGGGATACGGACACAGATACGGATAGGGATAGGGATAGGGATACGGACACAGATACGGATAGGGATAGGGATAGGGATACGGACACAGATACGGATAGGGATAGGGATAGGGATACGGACACAGATACGGATAGGGATAGGGATAGGGATACGGATAGGGATAGCTATAGGGATAGGGCCTGGGCTAGGACTTGGGTTATGACGAGGTTTATTCTTAGGGGAGGATATGGACCTTGAAAAACCTGTTTGTTATTTTTAAAATCAATTGAATAATGAGTTTAGCAATCATTTGTAGGAGAAACCTATTATCAAACAATAGGAACCATGTTGCAGAACTGGAATTGATACAAGAATTGAGATGATACCAGAGTTTGGATCTCCAGAACCCAGTAAGTGCCAGGTGCTAAGGCAGCATCAGATGCTTAAAGGATTCTTAAAGCAAGCTGACTAACAAGACTAGTCAAATCAGTGAACTCTGAGTTTGATTGAGAGACCCTGCCTCAATGAATAGGTGGAAGAGCAATCGTGAATGATTCCTGACATCAACCTTGGGCCTCTACATATACGCATACATGTGTACACTGACCCACAAACACACATGCCCACACACATGCAAACATGCATACACACACAAGCCTATAACATATATGAAATCGAAAAATATATAAATGAAATAATAGACATGAGATCCTGTCTGGCCAAGCAGGGAGCTGAGAATGAGATTAGACAGTAATGTGGGATTGTGTCTAAACTGGACAGTTTGGTGCAGGTTGTAACCCCAGGGTAAATGCACAGGAAGGCCCAGGCTGTCTTGACTCTGTGTACATGGCTGGCCCCATGTCCCTGGCAGAGACTGCCTGGGTTGGGGGGGACATGTAGTTCCTCGGGGAAGGGCTTGGTTAGCAATACACACCTCTGCAGATGTACAGGTGTGTGAATGTGTGCATGATTGTGGGCTTGTGCATACTCACAAGTCATGGAGAGGTTAGTGCATACTGTATATGGCCTCTACCAAAGGCATGAGGCCTGATCTAGCCCTCATGCACAATTCCTTGGTAAACCCAGTGTCTTTGAAGTGAGTGGGGGTAGTTTTGTTTTCTTGGAAACATTTAAAAGTCTGAAGAATACCCCCATCAAAATTAGGCTGTCTGGGCTGGGGATGTAGTTCGGTTCAGTTCATAGAGTACTTGCCTAGCACACACAAAGCCCTAGGTTCTAAACCCTGGGTTTGAAGCTTTAGGTTTGATCCCTAATAGTGCAAAAACCAGGTATGATAGTGCATGCCTGTAGTCTCAGCACTAGGGAGGTAGGAAAAGGAAGATTAGGAGTTCAAGGTCATCAGCTACATATTGAGTTTGAGGCCAACTTGGGCTAGAGACCCTGTCTCAAAATAAAATGGAGAATTAGACTTTCCAGTTTTGCTGAGAATTGTAGGACTGGGCCTCAGTGAATCTGAACATGCACATGTTCCCAGCCAACCCCTCAGGCCAGGTGGCAGTGAATTCCTCAGTAAGCCCCCAAGCTCCCTGCCACTTCCTTCACATCTGAGGGTCTGTGCACATCACAGAGCTGAGCCATACTGCAGGCACAATGTGCATGTGGTGACCCTGGATGCAAGGGTGTGCATATGCCCTGAGTATTGAGGTGCCTTGTCACTGGGTATGATGGAGAGAACTGCCATGTCACCTGCATGGTGCATTTCTTCTCTGAATTTCTTCCTTTCCTTTCTCAGGGTCTCCCCGGCCTTAAGGGAGAGCAAGGAGACATGGTGGTGATCAACTATGATGGCAGGATCTTGGATGTCCTGAAGGAAGGAGTGTTCCTGGTAGGCCCTGGATGTGCCCTTGATGTCCATTCCTCAGGGAGTAATGGCTCGCTTTGTATATTATCCAAGGGGCTAAAGACAGCTTAGCACAGTAACCTCAATTTCATTAAGTGCCTGAAATCAGTCCTGTTTGGAGACTACTGTGGCTGACCCATGGAGCTCTGAGCTCCCCTGAGGCCAAGGCAAAAAGGAAAGCTCTCTCCTCAGGAGTGGAGGGCAGAACATTTTCTTATGACCAAACCCAGCCCTCCTGGGGCTTCCCAGGTACTGTTAGCTATAGAGTGAGGGCTTTTAATAACTACTCTGAGGGGACAAGGAGGGACAGACCTGACCTAATAACCTTGGGATACATGTGGTCTCTGAGCTATTCCCAAGTGACTGGAATACTTGGGCACATGATCAGATCAGAGAGAGCTGAGTGCCAGCTGCTTTTGGGTGCAGGGAGAAATGTGGGATGAGGTGAGGTATTCATTAGAGACCAGATTGGGCCCTGGTGCCTGACCTTGCCTTAATTCCAATTCCAGTTACCTCCCACAGGCCTCAGGGAAGTTCAAGCTGATGGTAGCTGTGGCTCACACGTGGCTGCATGATGTGGTGTGGTATGGTATGGTATGGTATGGTATGGTATGGTATGGTATGGTATGGTATGGTATGGTATGGTATGGTATGGTATGGTATGGTATGGTATGGTATGGTATGGTATGGTATGGTATGGTATGGTATGGTATGGTATGGTATGGTATGGTATGGTATGGTGTGTTCTGTGGTGTGGTATGGTGTGGTATGTGGTACAGTGTGGTGTACTGTAGTGTGGTATGGTGTGGTGCATTGTGCTGTGGTATGGTATGGTGTGGTATGGTATGATATCATGTGATATGGTATGGTGTGGTATGCTATGCTGTGCTGTGGTATGGCGTGGTGTGTAGTATGGCATGGCATGGTGTGTGTTGTGATATATGTGACATGGTGTGGTTTGTATGGCATAGCATGTATAGTGTGGTGTGTGTGGCATGGAGTGGTGTGAGTGGTGTGTAGTATGGCACAGCATGGTGTGTGTGGTATATGTGACATGGTGTGGTGTGTAGTGGCATGGCATGTATAGTGTAGTGTGTGTGTGGCATGGCGTGGTATGGGCCTGGGGGCATATGCATGCATGGTGTGTCCCACACTGCCTGGAAGACATATGGGAGAAGCCCTGTGAACACAGGAAGTTGGGAGATGGATTTGAATGCCAGAGTGGGATGAGGACTCAATTCTGAGGATGGGAACCATAGCTCGTTTTTGAGCAAGAGAATGTGCTAAGAAGTTGTATAGGAAGTGTGTGAGCATGGATGTGGGAGAGCTTGATACAGGGAGCTCATCAGAGAGACTGGGCTGGTCCTAGAAACGCTGAGAAGGGTAGAGAAGATGTAAGCCCAGAGACCTCTCAGTGGAGACATCAGCAATCAGGGAAGCAGTTGGGAAGAGGAGTGCTTGTGAGGGGCCAGAGCAGCTGGGCAGGGATGGCAGAGATGACAGGACCAAGCCATTGTTCATGTTGTAAATTGGAGCTGTCTTGAATACCAGAAAAGGCCTTCTTAAGCTCGCTTTCAGGGACAAGGAGAAGCCATTGCTGAATCCTAAACAGGAGAATGTTTTAAAGAAATTCATACTGGAGAACTGGCAGAGAACTTCTGAGCCCTCTGGAATGGACACTGGTATCTTACCCAATGCCCAGTGCTCTCTTGCAGGCCTTTTCCAAGACCCAGGGCCCAGACCAAGCTGCATGTGGTGTGGCCTGATGTGACGGTGTGGGAAATGAGCTTCAGAGGCCTTGGTCTCAGATGGAAAGGCTGGGTATGCAGGGAGGGGCAAGTCTTGTCTAACCACAACTGGCTTGATTTTTGCGCACGGTCCTCCCAGGCCACAGGGAGCCCCAGGACCACCAGAGATCCCTGGAGCCAAGGTCAGTATAGATGCAGCCATGGAACCCCCAAGCTCTCATCTCTAGATTCTACCCCATTTCCCTTCTGGCATCCTACCATGTATTCTGGGGCTCAGAGAAAGGGGCCCTGCTCCTTCCTAACCAACCCATGTTCCTTCAGACCCTAGCTAACTGCCCTTGTAGGACTTAGGGGAAGCCTAAAATTGAAAGATGGGCCGTCAGAAATGCAGTGGCCTGCTGATCTGCACAGCTGTTCTGTGCCTTGTACATGTTCATCCACCCACCCCTTGTCTCAGAATACAGAGCCTGAGATGCTCAAGTGAGGCAGGACCTGGTCCTGACCCTGGCAACCCTAGGCTCTGGGGCCCAGAACAAGGCATTGAACCCTCCAAGCCTCAGCTCCCAAATATGTAGGACCCCAACCAGAGGTGACAACCATCAACTCCATCTGCCCCTTGGGCTGAGTACATGAATGGAGGGAGACCATGGGCACCTTCCTCAAAGTCCATCTGCGAAGACCCAACCGCAGGGACTATGAGCTGATCAGGGAGGCAGCAATCCCCACTGGGGGCTAAAGGAGGTGCAACTGCTTTTACCATCTGTTCCCTTCCAGGGTGAACTTGGACTTCCCAGTGCCGCAGGAATCGATGGAGAAAAGGTCTCTCAGCCTTTCATTTCTGTGCCAATATTATATGGATATTTGTGTGTGTGTGTGTGTGTGTGTGTGTGTGTGTGTGTGTGTGTGTGTGTATGCAGCTTGGGCTGGATATGTACAGAATTAGAGACCACTGGGGGTTGTAGATGGGCTAAGATCGGGTAGGTAAGCATGACATCTGAAGCCAGGCTGTCGGTGAGCTGACCCTGTCAGCCCTTTAGGCCTTGGGTAGTACTCACTTCCTGATATCCTCAGGTTCCTGGAACACAGGTGAGGATGGTCCAAGGCTGTTCTGATGGCTCCAAGCCATAGAACGCAGTGCCTGGTGTATGAAAGCCAAGAATCCACAAATATTAGCTATTAGCTTGATGTCATGGTTTTGTGTGTGTGTGTGTGTGTGTGTGTGTGTGTGTGTGTGTGTGTGTCTGTGTGTGTCTGTGTGTGTATGTGCCTTCCTACATGAGTGAGCATCTTCTGGGGTGTCCCTCAATACCTGTAGATGTGTCTTTTCTTCTGGGTCCCTAGTATGAGGAACATCTTGCACATGGCATAATTATTTGACTGAAGGAATGCTGTCACTCAAAGCTTCTGACATGTGAGCACAGTTGGCCTCATGAGGGCTGGAGATGCAGCTCACTGGTAGAATGCTCACCTATCATGCATGAGGCCATGGCTTTAATCTCTAGCACCATACACAAAAAAATTAAAAAGAGTTAGCCTCATGAGTGCCCCAGAAGAGACACCCCAATCCTGCATACTTCCCGTATACCCCCACCCCACCCTAAGCAGCACATACCTCAAGCATGCAAGGAAGCAGAGGTCGAGTGTCCCCTTCTTCTCCCCGAGGGAGGGGAGAGAGCAGGTAGGAGGAGGAAGAAGAAAGGGAAAAGAGGAAGGAAGGGAGGGACAGAGAAGAAGGAAGGAAATGGAAGGAGGGAGGGAGAGGAGGGGATGGAGGAATGGAGGGACGGAGGGACAGCGGGAGGAAGTATGGTCAGGCCTGTTAAGGTCAGAGACCCACCAGGGTGAGGGGGGAGGAGAACGTCCACAAATCTCCACTCATTCCTTATTCTGGTGACTTTCAGTGTCTCAAAGGACCAAAAGGAGACCCAGGAGAGCCTGGGCCAGTTAGGCCCAAAGGGGAAGTAGGCGAGATGGGCCTATCAGGCCTCTTGGTAGGTGGCTGGGCTGGGTTCTACCCTAGGAACTTACTGCTCATGGGGAATGGAGGTACTTGTGTGAATGTGTGCCCACCACTGGACAGCCACTGGGCACTCTGGAGTCAGAGATGCAGGCTGGAGAGGATGGAACACACTCCTCTGTTGGCCCTGCATGTCAACCCAGTTCAGCTTGGGGCCAGTCAGCTCACACTAAGACTGCCCTACAAGCCTCCACTTCTTTAGCTGTAAAAAAAACCTTCACCCAAAAAAATCCTTCATCCACCTTACAAGGCCCCCTGCAGGCCGTTGCCCCACCCCACAAGGCCCCTTGCAGGCCCTCGCCCCACCCCATAAGGTCCCCTGCAGATAAAGTAGGAAGGCCCAGGCCTGTTGAAGCCTTTTGGCTTGGTGGCTAGACTCCACCAGGGCAAGCTGCCCCAGGTCCCAGCCCTGGAGACTTGCATAGCAAGCAGATCTCCCCAGGTCTCAATTTCCTTGCTGTTCACATGGGAGTGGTCATTTCCCACTCCCATGAGAGCTTTTGGATGGGGTTGAGAGTGACAACTGAACACCGCTGTCACAGCGATTGTGCACCCCTGAGGATGATCAGCCAGAGGTGCCACTGGGATTTGAACCCAGGTCTTTGTTCCACAGCCCCTGGTCGCCCCTGCACCACAAGACAATTTGTATATGCTATGGAAATGCCCACTCTCCTCCCTGTCTAGGGTGTTTGATTTGGGAAAAACTTTTTTAAGTTTCAGGGGCCAACTCATCCCTGGGGTGGTTAGGGGCTGAGCACCCTAGGAAGTGACCTTAGGATGGCCAAAAAGCGCTCACAGGCCACCCTGTCTTGCAGGGTGCTGATGGTCCCAAGGGAGGGAAGGGAGAGTCAGCATCTGATCACCTACAGGAAAGCCTGGTAAGGGAGTACTGAAGCTTGGGGCTCCCCTACACCCAGCGCAAACTCAGTGTGGGGCCCTGAGCCT
>NW_008346898.1:0-814 GCF_000622305.1 Nannospalax galili
GGCTACCTGGAATAATTCTTTTTCAAACGATTATTTTTCTTATCTTCAGGGCTAAATATATAAACATATATCGTGTGTAATTACCCTATAATGCCATAAATGATAATGCAAAAGCTAAATATGGTGGCCTGAGAGGCTCACTTGTATTCGGAACATGCTTTCTATTATGCATTGAGTGTATGCATTTTATGCACATTGTGTTTGTTGAGAGAGGGTGTAGAAGACGCACCCTTCCAGATGGAACTGTGCCACACTCTGCACTACTCATAAATAAATAATAACCTCAAGACTATCAGGAGAAGTATTTAAGTTTCCATTTTATGAAGAAAGGAACCAAATTATTAGTTGTGCTTTTTTAAAGAAAAAATTACCAGCTCACATAATTAATCAGGGTACATTTTAAGTTCTAACTTTGTGCTCTATAATGCATCATTTGTAAAGACCAAGTAGATCTCCTTTGTTGTGAATGATGCGTGTGTGAAAGTAATGCCGCTAGCAGTATCTGATTGTAAGAAGTCAATAAAGTAATTGTGTTTCAAAAAAATGAGTCTTTCTGTAGAAAACAGTATATTTTAAAATGAAATGGAGATCTTTTTTGAGGGTTGAAATCTCATTCAATTTTGTGTCTTGCAGGGCTTATGCTGAGTTCAGTATTGTATAACTGTATTGATTCAACAGCGAACCTAGAAATTTTATAGCCACTTTTGAAGGAGCTGTGTCTTTGCTCTGGAAATTGTTATTGGGCATGTTAAAGCTGTAATGATATTCTTCTGAAAAAAACAGAAAATAATATTGAAAAATGTAGGAAACAGCA
>NW_008346898.1:2386-3866 GCF_000622305.1 Nannospalax galili
GTGGGTGCTAGGAATCACTCTGGGGTCCTCTGCAAGAGCAGTACACATTCTTTAACTGCTGAGCCATCTCTCCAGCCCCTCATTGAGACTTTTCATACATCCATGTAATACACGTTGATCATTTTCACCCCCAAATCACCCTCATCCCCTTTCCCCACCCTTGGTCCCTCTTTTCCAAACGGTCACCCTACTTTCATGACTCCCCAAGGGATTTTTGTCCAGGCTACTAGTGCTTCTCTTGAGGCACTGGAGGTGGTGAAAGCTGGGGTGAGGGCTCACACCACTAGCTTTCAGGTTCCACTGTCACAGTTGTCAGGAAGAAGTCGGGAAACTTTGAGAAATTCTGCTAAAGTTATTGTGGTCCCATGGTTCCCCAGGCTGCTGACAGGTATAGGAATATAGAGTTCAGGTGTCCCCTACAGCCTGCACATCAGTCACTGATGAGGGGGAATCAGAAGCCACTTCTACTCCCCCTTCTAGATTTCACACAAGTATATATTATTGGCAGCCCCTTGCTGGCAAGAGAGTCATGAAGTATGGCCCTGGGCTTCTAGCACCTACACAGAACAGGGTAGAAGTTAGGGGTCACTCTATAACATATCTCTGTATCCAGGCATGATAAGAAAACTTGACTTATACTTGAAGGTACTCTGGTGCCTGCCCCTTTTTGGTGGGCTAATGGGCCTTCAAGCTCTATAAGTCTCAGGAAGTCCATGTGGCATTACATTGTATAGGCCTAGCTGTCAGAGCCTCAGTAAAGTGTCATTCTAGCTGGTTAGCAAGTGAGGTACTAACTGGAGAAATGCCAGAGTCCTTAATCTGTTCTCTCTGTAAGGAAAGCTAGGTGGTCTGCAGGCCATGCAGTATCATTGAAAGTCAGCTCTCATTCAAACAGACTGCCAGGGGAAAAAGTTCCTATAAAGAAATGCATGTTCTGGAAATACAGTCTATGCACCTCTATCCTTGACTGTCACTGGGATGCCTAGTTAAGTGGTTGTCCCCAACACCTTCCCTACCACCCTCATGCCCACCCTTCTAAGTCAATCCCTGAGACAGAGAATGTATTTTAGCAAGATTTGTGCGCTTACTTAACTGCTAAGGTGCCACAGAGCAGGGAGGCAGCAAAGATTCCCTGGCTCCTTCCACACTGGAAATCATCAGGGACAGGATGGAAGGGCCAGGGCAGAGCAGCACACAGAAGACTGATGTCTAGGTAAGTCTAAGAAGGCAACTGGGTTCTTTACCTTAGGCTTCCCAACATAATGCTTCCCAGAGGCACCTACCTTGGAGATCAGGGTTTCTTACTAGGCTCTGGAACCTGATGTCTTGTGATCAAGATCTGTCCCTCAGATTTCTGGAGAATGGAGAGAGAGAGAGCATACCCATTCAGCAGTAGAAAAAAGGGGTGGGGGATTGCTCAGTAGTAGAGTTCTTGCCTAGCATGCATGAGGCCTTGTATTTCATCCCTAGTTCCCAACCT
>NW_008346898.1:5057-9297 GCF_000622305.1 Nannospalax galili
TTCTTTTTAATTGTGATCCTTAAGCTGACCTCAGACTTACTATGTAGCTAAGGATGACCTTGAACTTCTGACCCTACTTTATCTACCTTCTGAGTACTAAGATTACAGGACTGTGTCATCATGCCTCAGTTTACGTGGTGCTAGGGGAAGAACCCGGGGCTTCATGCATACTAGACAAGTACTCTGCCAGCTGAGCTATATTCCCAATCCCTAGCCCTGGACTTCTATTTTTTTCAATTTTGAGAGGGGTCATGAGTGCCACTGTGTCCTGTGCAGAGGTCAGAGGACAGCTTCTGGAGTTGGTTCTATCCTTCAACCTTTACATGGGCTCCAGGACTGAACTCAGGTCAGGCTTGCATCATAGGTGGCAAGGACCTTTACCCGCTGAGCCATCTGGCCAGCCCTGCCCTGGACTTCTTAACCAGATCATTACATAAGAACTCAGTAAGTGTCTTTTTTACTTAACCCTGCTATGTGTTGGTTCCCTTTTTCAGTAGCTGAACTACAACCTAATAAAAGGAATGGGTTAGCCATTGCCACAATAGTGCTATAGAACAAGCCATCTTGGAACTTAGGGGCTGGAACAAGAACCCTAGCAGAGTCTCCAGCTGGCCAATATAGTTTTGCTGTAATGCTGACTGGCTCCTCCCTCCCCAGCAGCCCTGTTGCGCCTGGGTTGACTCTGTGGCCTAAACTGGAGAGAGAGTGGCTGCCCAAGAGAAGCTCTTCTGTGAAGGCAGAAGAACCTGGGGGTCAACAGAGCCTTGCTGAACCTCTTCAAGCCTATGTACACTTTTGTTTCTCCTTTATCCCATCGCCCAAAGCAAGGCACAGTGGCAAACCCAATGCCAGGGGACTGGAAAGAACAGTTTAACCATATGAATGTGGAAGAGCTGGAAATTGGAGCTAGTGGAGCCCTGGTTTGGAGACCGCACAACCTATGCTAATGTTTCTAGTGTACACCATAGTGAGAGGAAAGGCCTTCTGCTCTGGGACTTGGCCCTAGTTCTCCATGAGGTCAGCATCCCTGACAAGGCAAAAATTATATCTCCTTCCTCCCATTCAGCCCTGCTCTCTTCCCCAATGCTTAGCACCAAGCCCTGCCTTACTGGTGACTCAGAAATATTACTGAGTGCATTTCAGTCTGTTTCTTCAGCTTCCCCATGTGACTTGTTATGAGATATAGGTCAATTTACTGAAAATCAGCACATAGTGTTCAATGTTTCCCCCATAAACTGTAAAGGGACTGTGCCCTTTGGAGCTGAAGTTAGTACCCAGAAGTGTCTGACTTCAAATCCTGGATCTACCGTCTCTCACAAGGAACTCCAGAAGAGAGGCCTAAAGACTGAAACAGGTTGGTGAGATTCCACCTCTAGGTGTCATCTGAAACTGGAAAGAGGCTCAATCCCAGCACTCTGGAGGCTGAGGCAGAGGATCAGGAAGGAGTTCAAGGCCTGCCTGGGTTATATGATGATTTCAAGGCTAGCCCAGGCTGTACAGTAAGACCCTATCTCACTTCTGCCCCCTCAAAAAGATTTTCATTACTGGAAATGTCCTAAGACAAAGGCTGTCTGAATGCACAAACCTACTCAGTGACCCACTTGGCTTAAAAAGAGTTTCAAGACTGGGAGATTCTCTATCAAAGCCCCACTTTGAAGTCCTTGGGAGGCTCCTATCAGGCCAAAGAAAACCAGTCCCGGATGTTCTACCCCAAATACTGCCTTCCCAGGAGATTTATTTTTAAAGGAGAACCACCGAAGGAGAACTGTGATTGACCCTAAAGAAGGCCACTGTCACCAGGCCCAGGCCTTGTGGGTACAGCGAGTATTTTAGGGCAGTGGCTAAATAGCAGTCACCCCCAATCCCCCAAAGGGCATTATTCAATATCCAGCTATTTCAGGCTTAGGTTGACAGTAGAGGTATGAGGAACCTAGATGTGTTGTGAGGTGTCTTGGTTATATTTGGATGATGCTAGAGCTTGTTAGGAAAAATAATGACCCCTAGCTCTCCAGGATGGGTAAGGGATTTCCTTTGTGAGTTACAAGAGGATCTTTTGTAGTGACTTTTTAAAATGAGTTAGAGAATAGTACAATCTGTTTCCAAGATATATTGGCATTGGTAAATGGGAAAAAAAATGAGTACAGTATGTATCAGATGAGACCAAATGTTGTATGTTTTAGGTAGAGAACAGTATGACCCACAAACATTGCTATGTAAATGTAAATTTTAATTTAAATAAGTACAAAGTAAAATTTAAAAGTCACTAGTCAAATTGCAAGTACTCAGTGGTCATGTGTGGCTGGCTAATGGCTATTGTCTTAGACAATATAGAAGACTATTTTCATCATTACCCTGCTGATCTTTGTTTTGGAGACACAGTCTTGCTATGGAATACATTATGTACAGGAGGCTGACCTTGAACTTCTGGCAATTCTTAGTGTCTATTTCCTGAATGCTGGGATTACAGACAAGTGTCAAAAGCCCAGGCTCACCATTACAGTTCTGCTTAGTGCTGTCATAGAATCTCTCTGGAAGGACATGTAAAACACTGAGAATGACAGGTGCCTTCAACTAGGAGGCTGCAAAGTGGGATACCCCCTCTTTTTGAAAGATCTTTTAGATTTTTATTCATATGTATGTGTGTGTGCCTGCCTGTCTGTATGTACACCATAGTCATGCAGATGCCCTCAGAGGCTAGGAGAGTGTTGGATCCCCTGGAGCTGGAGTTACAGCACTTATGAGCCATTTGACATGGATGCTGGGAACTGAACTCAGGTCCTCTACAAGAGCAGTATATGCTCTTAACTGCCTGGCCATCTCTCCAGCCCCATAGGATACCCCCTGTCCTAGTTTGTTTCTTCACTGCTGTGACAAAACCTCTGACCACTACCAACTTGAGGAGGAAAGGGTTTATTTATCTTACATCTCCCAGGTCACAGTTCTTCAGGGAGCCCAAGGTACGAACTCAGGGCAGGAACATGGAGCTGGAGCACAGGATATAGAGGAACACCACTTACTGGCTTGCTTCCCTGGTCCCTGCTCAGCCTGCTTTCTTAGGTAACACAGGCCGACCTTCCCAGGGGTGACACCACCCACAGTGGGCTGGGCCCTCCCACATCACTCAACAATCAAGAAGATGCCCCATGGACATGGCCACAGGCCAGTCCAATGAAGGCAATTCCCCAATTGAGGCTCCCTCAACCCAGGTGTGTCAAGTTGACGCTAAAGCTGTCCAGCACACCCCCTTTGAATTGTGTGTCATTTGCTTGCATTAGACACTATAAAAACAAAAATTTAAAAATAGAAGGCTAGAAAGATGGCTCGGTGGTTAAGAGCACTAATTGCTTTTACAGAGAACCCAGGAAAACACCCACATGACAGCTAACAACCATCCATAACTCCAGTTCCAGGTGATCTGACACCCTTTTTGGCCTTTCTGGGCACTACACAACATGGGTGCACTTACATACATGCAGGTGAAAACACTTGTATGTATATATAAAAACAAATATTTTTAATTGTAAAAAATTATTTTTAAATAATACAAATTGAGACTTAGGAAATCTATAATGGGCCTCTGAACTGGGATAGTGTTTCCTAGGCAATTACTTTGCAATTTGCCAAAAACTCAGCAAGCTAATAGACAGTATAATTTCACTTTTTTTTTTTTTTAGCTTAAATTTTTTAGCTCCCACCACCCGCTCTCCATTCTTAGGAGCTCACAAGCAACAAATGGGATTAATAACAGAAATGTTAAAAGAATAAAAATAGCTGTCATGCCCTGGTTGGCATCTTTTTCTTAGTCTGTGAATAATTACTGGTCATAGTTCCCACTGTTAAGGATCGTCCCAGTTCTATGGTAGAAATAATTGTTCTGTGGAATGCCCAGTGTCTGAGCAAACTGTCTCCTGGGCAAATTTGAGAATCAGTGAAATGCGATCTTGCTTGTAATCTGTATCCAAGTGATCTTCCTGCCTCTGCCTACCAAGTGCTGGGATTAAAGGTATGCGCCACCTGGCTAGATTTCTTTTCTTTTTTAAAAAAATTTAATTTTTTATTTTATGTGTATGCGTGTATTGCCTGCATGTAGGTAAGTGCACTTGTCTCCTGCAATGGCCGTGGAAGTCAGAAGAGGCTTTCGGATCCCCTGGGACTGGAGTTATGGACAGTTGTTAGCTGCCCTGTGGGTGCTGGGATTCAAACCCGGGTCTTCTGCAAGAACAACCAGTGTTCTTAAGAG
>NW_008346898.1:9361-14713 GCF_000622305.1 Nannospalax galili
CCGCTTGCGACCGGATCTGGGCCACATCTCTTCGCCTCTTACCTCAATATCACCCTCACCCCTCAACTCCTCCGAACCTCAGCTCGACCCTCGATTCGGACTCAGCTTTCTTATCCCAGCCTCTCACACCCCTGCCCAACCCCACTAGGTCTGTTCGCTCCAAACACCCTGCGCATCCCCCCATTGACCCGCCACTAAAGTGTCCTGTTGAACTTGCCCCTTTATTCTTGATAACTGTCATCTATCTCAGCCTTATCCCAAGTCTCATGCGTACCTGTCTTCTTATCCTCCCCGACCACATCCTAACTCCTAGCTGGTCACGGAGGTAATTTCCCTCTAGTACCATCCCGAGGACACTCTGCCCAAGTCTTTTCTAAACTGTCCTCAACCCCTACTGCCCAGCCCCCAGTCTTGTTACTTAAGCTTTTAAAATTTAATTTATTTTATTTATTTATTTAATTTTGGTCTTTTTGAGACAGGGTCTCCCTGTAGCCCCAGCTGTCCTGGAACTCCCTATGTAGACCAGGCTGGCCTTGAACTCACAGAGATCCGCCTGCCTCTGCCTCTCAAGTGCTGGGATTAAAGGCGTGCACCACCTTGCCGGCCTAAACTTTAATTTATTTTTATTCTTTGAGAATTTCATACATGGTATATGATGTATTTTGATTATACTTAACCTCCATTCATCCTCCTGTTATTTTGGTGTTGTGATTTTTGTTTTGGGGTTTTTTGTTTGGTTGGTTGTATTTTTTAGTCAAGGCCTCCCATGTAGCCAAGGTTAGTCTTGAATTCCTGATCCTCCTGCCTCCACCTTCCAAGTGCTGGCATTATAGACCCAAGCCACCACACCTGGCTTCCCACCCTAACAATCGGATCTCCTTGACCCTTAACGGCGGCTCTCTTTATGGCAACTCTTCACCCCAAATCTGTACCCATTCCTTCCTTGACCCAGGTCTCATTCAACCTGAGAGCTTAGGGTACAGCCCCCTCCCAGTCCTGCCATCCACCCCTCAACAGCCATGTCTGATCCTTGCTCAGAGCCTGGCAGACTAAACAGCTCAATTGATGTGTGTAGGGTCTCAGATGGAAAGTAAGTTTGGAGTGAGGATCAGCTGCCCCAATTCTTGTATGAGAGACTTTTCCTGGTGTCTGGTCTCTTGTCCCTGTCCCCAGGGATTGTTTTCTGGCATTCATATTAAATTACTGGCTGTTGTAGTGGTAGGTGTCATTCATATACCTGAGAGGTAAGGGGAAGGAAGAGGTGGCCAGTCAGCCAGCTCTCTCACCCTGGGGCAGTAGAAACCATCTCTTCCTTTTGGTTGGTGTTTGACCATGGAAAATCTGAGAGTGCTCTGTGATCCTAGAGCCATGTCCATATGTCTTCTCCAAGCCCTTTCCCAGTGCTCCTTTCTGCCATAGCTAAGTCTAGATTTGTCCCAGTGTCGAACCCAGTGAACATGACAGCTGCCACAGGCTTGTTGAAAATCATAAAGAGTATAGATGAGTAGGCCTTGGGGAGGGTAGAGGACCAGGTAGTAGAAAGGCTGTTGAATTACTTCTTTTCATAGGTGCTGGATCTGTCTTAGCCATTTATGTTTCAGGAAGGTGAACTACTTGTAAGTGGCCGAGGCAGACGAGTGGCCTTGAGGTCCTGTGCTCAGCATTTATAGTTTCTTGGGAACTTTGGGATGTATGTTTCCTTCAAGTTCGGATGGGCTTGGCTTCAGAGGGGTGATCAGAAGGGGTGATGGCAGTTTTTTCCCCAGTACTGGAGATGTATAAGAAAGCAGGCTGAGCACAGGTCAGAAGAGCAAGCCAGTAAATCACATTCCTCCATGATCTCTGCTTCAGCGTCTGCCTCCAGCTGAACTACACCCAAGCCCTAACAGAAATCATGAAGACCCCAGAGACGGTTCTCTTTCTTTGGAGGCTGAATAAAATTCTATCTTCAGTATCCTCTCATGGTGCAACCACAAGCTGGTTTTGGTCATGGTGCTTATCACAGCAACAGTAAGCAAACTAGGACAGAAGTTAGTACCAGGATCATGGGTTATGCTGTGAAGACCTGACCATGTTGTTTTGGGGGAGGATTGTGAAAGTTTTGTAAGTTTGGCCTTGAAAAGTCATTGAGTTCTTGGAGTTCAAATTCTGTGGGAATTGGAAAGAATGCTGAAAGAGGTGTAGACGATGGAGGCCTAGCTTTTGCAGTTTCAGAGGGAAGGGAAAAACTATCAGGGCTGTTCATGTTACATATTTGAATTAAGAATTCGTAGAAATGAATCTTTGTTTTCCTGGGATAACTGATGCTGGTCAGCTGGGGCTAAAGAATCAGCTGTGATTACTGAGAGAGTACCACTGAGGTAAAATCTGGGGAGTAGTTCTTAAGGTTCAGCACATAGAAGCTGTGACCCAGAGGGGGCCAAGGCAGCATCTCAAGCTGGTAGCTGTACTTGGTAATTTGTGAATCTCCCACATGGTACTAGTTTTGAAAGCATGAGGGTCATGGAGAGCAGCTGAAGCATGGTAACCTGAGAGGCTGAGACAGGCCATTACTGAAGGTGCCCTCTCAGTTGTAATAAAAACCCCAGGATTGAGGGGGTCATGAAGAGAACCCAAGGTGATATTAATATTAAGGCCATGAGAACATGAAATGAAAAGGGTATGGTTAATAGTGATGTGTTTGTGTGTCAAGTTGACAAGGGGTCAACTATGCTTGATAGCTACAGTTGTCAACTTGACATATCTGGGAAGAGGGAACTTCAGCTGGGGAATTACCTCTATCTGATTGGCCTGTGGCCATGTCTGTGAGGCAGTTTCTTGATTGTTGAGTGATATGGGAGGGGTAAGCCCACTGTGGGTGGTGCCACCCCTGGACAGGTGATACTGGGTTATATAAGAAAGGAGGCTGAGGAGCTGGAGGGATGGCTCAGAGGTTAAAAGCACTGGTTGCTTTTGCAGAGAACCCGAGTTTTATTCCCAACACCCACATGGCCCCTAACAACTGTCTTTAACTCCAGTATCAGGGAGTATCAGGTTTTGATTTTTTTTTTTTTGATTTTCATTTAATTCTAGGAATTTTGAAATTTCCTTCTTGATTTCTTCCTTTACCCAGAAGAAAAAGAAATAAAAAGAAACATGAAAAAATTACATGTACACATATTATAAAAGAACATGAAAATACAAAGTCATGCACATAGGTTTAGTGACCTAATGTCTATTTAAGATGGAATGTCTAAAAAGTTAGAGTCCATGCATGTAAGGAAATATTCTACTGTAAGTAAAAGAATGGCATCAGTCTCCTATACACTGGGAAAAGAAAGACCTTCCAAGGGGAAGGTCTGGAAGAAGGAAGCCAGGTGTTAAATTGAATTCTTAATGTAAAAAAGATTTTATGTATTCATGTAGGCATTTGTGTGTATCCACACATATGTATACTTATATTGTAACACATGTATATTTTATATGCATAAAACATTACCCAGGGTCCATAAGAAAATTTGAGTGGTTCTTGTTAGAAGAAGCTGAGAATAGCTTATAACAAACAAACTTTTCATTTTATCATCTTATTTACCTTACTTTTGAAAGATGCTAAGACAACACAAACTTAATAAATTAGTTAAGTAAATTCATTTTCAGAAGGGATAATGACATTATTTAGAAAAGCAACCATAGCCACTCATTCTGTAAAATTAATTTCCATAGATTAAAATTATACTAAAAGGATAACAAGGCTACTGTCATAATGTGTATTGTTATTTTTCTTTTAAGCTGCCTTACATTGGCTTTTCAAATAAGACAGGGTGCAGACAAATCAATAGACATGTATGTTTATGCTAATCACTTTTGGTTAACATTGGTTTATCAAGTGAGTCTAGAGGCTTCTTTTGAACTGGGAATGGATGTGTCCTTGGAATGTATCAAATGCCTCTCCACTGTTCGCTGGGGTTTTATGCTGCTGAAACAATGATTAAAAGCATTCTCTTTTCAGTGCCATTTGAATTTTCTCCTATTGAATGGGCACTGTAAACATAACCAAATACTCATGGTTGGAGAGGTCATAGACCCTAGAGAGAAACCTATTATTGCCATTTTCCTAGACCAATGGCATTTCTTAATATATTCTAGATTCATATCTTTAAATTCACAACAAGTGTGGCTCTGATCACTCATCAAAAAAGCTTCTTCTTGCAACAGATAAGAAACTATTATAAAATTCTACAACTGGTCAAAATGCAGAGAATACCTGACCATGAGATGCCCAGTCATAGGAGATACATCTACAATGCAACTTCTATACCTAAGACTCAGTGAACAGCATGGAAAAAGAGGGGCAGAAAAACTTTAGGAGCCAGAGGGACAAGTGCTGCTAGTTAATAAATTCTAAATACAATAGGGACACTACGCTAATGAAGTCCTCCCATGTGGGGGCCTAACAAGATCTGAAAAATCGCAAAATCAGTTCATGTAACAATTTGAATGGTGAAAATTCATGGAGTCCCACCTCAAGATGAAGAGTTACAGGCAATCAATGGATGATGAGACAGGGAGAATCTGCTAGCTAATCCCATGTGGTCAACCCTAAATACATGTACACACAAGCACCACTAAGTGGACTCAGTGCAATATACACATACGTATTTACAATTGTTTGTATGTATATGTTACAATAATAACCAAAGAAGAGGACAAGCAACTGTGAGGGACGGGGAGGCATGAGGAGTTGGAGGGGGACTGGGAGGGATGGAAATTATGCAAATACAATATTTGTGTGCAAAAATTTTAAAAAATACTAAAAAGCATTCTGGCATTCTATATATCAAGAAAAAAATCTTAAACCAAAATATGGTAAAAAATAAAGTTCCCACTGTAAATCAAGCTACCAAAAGGAATACCAATTACACTCTTCAGCTGAATGGTGTCGGTGTTGGCCACTGGCATCTTGTCATGACGGGAACATCACAATCAGAAATTTGCTCATATCAAGTATAAAGTTTATTACTGCAGTTGTACAATATCACTTTTTAAGGATTTATTTATTTCCTGTGTGAGCTCATGTGTGTGCCTGAGTGTATGTGTGTACACCATGTACATGCAGATGCCTTCTGGAGCCAGAAGAAGGCGTCTGGTCCCTGCAAGTACATGTAGATGCTGGGAACAGAACCTGGGTCTTCTGCAAGAACAGCAAGTGCTCTTAACTGCTGAGCCATCTCTCCAGTTCCATAATGACACCTTTAACAACAGAAGAGCTACAGTGCAGGAACAAATCTCCCTTCTTATGCACAGTGATGGGTTCCTACTCACTTGAAATCAAAACAGCAATTTCCTTGATAGTCTGTGTATAATCGAGGCCCT
>NW_008346898.1:14749-21389 GCF_000622305.1 Nannospalax galili
GAGAGAGAGAGAGAGAGAGAGAGAGAGAGAGAGAGAGAGAGAGAGAGAGAGAGAGAGAGAGAGAGAGAGAGAGAGAGAGAGAGAGAGAGAGAGAGAGAGAGAGAGAGAGAGAGAGAGAGAGAGAGAGAGAGAGAGAGAGAGAGAGAGAGAGAGAGAGAGAGAGAGAGAGAGAGAGAGAGAGAGAGAGAGAGAGAGAGAGAGAGAGAGAGAGAGAGAGAGAGAGAGAGAGAGAGAGAGAGAGAGAGAGAGAGAGAGAGAGAGAGAGAGAGAGAGAGAGAGAGAGAGAGAGAGAGAGAGAGAACAGAGCAGGCTGTTGAGGTTCTATTTAGTCACTTCAGGTTTGGGGACCAGAGTCCCTTACAGCCATCTCACATCATTTTTTTCCTTTAATATTTTTGCTAACAATTTCCAGGAGATGATTTAAACCAGTCTTGCTATTTAGATCTATTTTCAGCTAGGTTGACTTTGAAACAATTGAGTCCCTGTTCTGTGGCTCAGTTCCTTTGTCCTCCTCAGCAGTGGTCACTGTAAGCCAGGCTGTACACCCCGTTTAGTCTCTGAGTTTCGAATGACCATACCTGGCTCTGCCTAACTACACTGACGTGCATAGATTTTAACAGCTCTTTCATTTTTCAAAATAGCAATATATGTAAGTTTCTGTGTATTCATATTTATCTTAGTTTTAATGTCCATTTCTCTGTCAAAATGAAACTCACATGAGTGATAGGAGGCCTCTTGTCTTACCTCTGCGTAACCCCATTCTTGGAAAAGTCTTGGTGCATAGTAGATTTTCAATAAATATTGTGGAAAGATGAATTTGGGCTTGAAACTCAGAACTTTCAGACCTTGGATGAGTTAATTAAGTTTCAAAGTGTTCCCCATGGAGAGCCTGCACAGTGCTCAGTGAGAAGCTGGGCATGGAGCAAATGCTTAGTTCAAAGGTCAGCTGCTTCGGGATGTTAGCTCTGTGTCACGTGGCTTCACAAGAGAACTTTGTTAAAGGACAATGAATTCAAAAATTCAAATCTCACACTGTACGTTTGGTTTATTTAGTGAAGGATTTTGTTTTCTCTTTAACTGTGGCTGTTCCTTGACTTGTGATGGTTCAGCTTTCATTTCTTTCCCAGTCCAGTGCTAAGTAATAGTGTCCTCTTGCAGCTGAACAATGGGTGAACCCAAACAATGACTCCCAATCAGCCATGCCACAGGAGGGAAGCAACCCACACTCTACAGTATGCAGCGTTGCTAAACTATTATGATCAGGAGTGCAGGTAGATTCAATATGTTTTTGACTTATCATATTTTTCTGCCTATGCCCAATCCCAGTGTAAAGTCAAGTATTTATATATCTACATTTGCATGGCTGTGCTAACACCATCGTCTCTAGCTGGAGCTATTGTTTTCTTCAACAATCTAAAGCACTGATCTGAGAGGCCTGATGATTTACTTGGCTCCTGGATTGTTATCATTCACCCACAGCAGTAGATTCATGGTTCTAGAGATCATAGCTAGTTATAGTCTCATTTAACAATAACCTTTTGTAACTGTAGCTAATAATTCATAATATTAGAGTAATAAAACAACTTACTAAATTTACCATCCTAAGAAGTTAAATATTTAGACCCTAGAAATGCTGTAGGTAGGAAAGTTTAGAGGAACCAGTGTATCATATTGTTTAATGGCTGAAAAAGCCCAGGAACTGATTTCTGAAAAGGAAGACAGACAAACAAACCAGAAATCACAGAAGATACAGGACAGATATAATCAGGGAATTAGAAGCCAGCAGATATTCAAAGGATAAGCATATATTTGCTCACTTCTTGCTATAACTAGAAATGTGCAAATCTTGATAACAATGGATGATTTTGTGGTACCAAGTGATTATAATAGGACCGACAAATGAATGGGCAAAGAAGATGTGCTGTCCATATGCATAGGCTTTAACAAGAAGGCTATTTTGCCATTTTGACCAGTATGGGTGAACCTGGATGACTATGCTAAATGAAATAAGCCAGGAACAGAAGGACAAACAGCACAGGATCCTGTTTACATGTAGAACCTGAAATAATTGAATTCAGACAAGCAAGTGGTAAAATGTGTTTACTCACAGCTAGGATAGAGACTAGGGAGATGTTGGTCAATGGGAGAGGTTCTACTAGACAGGAAGTATACAAGTCTGAGATCTAGAGAGCAGCATGGTGACTGTAGCTAATGTATCATACATTGAAATTTTCCAAGGGGCTACGGCTGGAGAGATGGCTCAGTGGTTAAGAACCTTGGCTGCTCTTTCAGAAGACCTACCTGGTTTCCATTCAAGCACCCACATGGCGGCTGACAAGCATTGATAACTCCAGTTCCAGGAAATCCAATACCTTCTTCTTGCCTCCACAGGCATTGCATGTATATGGTGCACTTATATATACACAGGCGAAACAGTCATACATATAAAATAAATAAATAAAAATTTTAAAAAGAAAAATGTTAAGAGAGTGTACTTTAAATATTCTTACTACAAGAATTTATATATGCCATATAAATATATCCAATTATAATCAATTTATAATAAAACAAATATATATGAAAAGTTATAAAATATTAAATGTATATTTTCTAATAGTGACAATATGCAAATCATATAGGGAAAGTAACCATGAAATAGCGTGCAACAGTTCAGATCAAATATGTATATATTTAGTGGCCTCTCTCAAAGAAATTTGTGACAGGACAATAATCTCTATAATTTAATTACAGATGGTCCCAGACTCATAACATCTGGAAACACACACACGCACACACACAGAAAGAGAGAGAGGATTTATTTTTCCATTTATAGTCTTATTTAATATATTTCAATAAAATTTTATGAATATCTTCATAAAGCTCATGTATTTTGTCACATTTATTTATGTTTGTATATTATTTATGTTTCTTTTTGTTTGTTTTGCTTTTTGGTGTTTGTTTTTTGACAGGGTTTCCCTAGTCGCAGCCCACCTGGAAGTCAGGATGTGGATCAGGGTGACCTTGATCTCCCAGAGAGCCACTTGCCTCTGCCTCCTGAGGGCTGGGATTAAAGGCGTGCGCTATCACACCCGACTTTTCTTGATGTTTTTGATGGGCTACTTTATCTTTTGCTATGTTTTCTTGTTGGAAAGTTATATGTTATAACGGTATTCTGGATGATTATCCTATTTTAGCATGCTTATCTAGCTTAGCATAACCTGTATTTAATCAGAGGCTCTATCTGTATCTGCACAACTTTGTTTTAGGTGACTATCTTTTCTCTCTGACTACGTTTGCCTTGGTTTCCCTCAGACTCTCTTCCCCTTATGTTTTTGAGGCGGTTTTTCTCACTGAGCTTAGAGCTCACAGATTTAGCTAGACCAGCTGGCCAGTGAGCCCCAACAATCCTCTGGTCTGCATCTTAGGGACACTGGGCTACAGACATGCCACAATGCTGGACTTTTCACGCAAATTCTGGGGACCGAACTCGGGTCCTCCCTCATGCTTGTGTGGTAAGCACTTTACTGACTGGGCCATTTCCCTGGCCGCAGGTGTGGATTTCCTCACATCCATTCATGTGGTCTCCTGTGTAAGAAGGTTGGATAAAAAGATTAATGGAAAACTCTGAGCCTTTATCTCTTCTGAGGTGGTCTGCACTCTTTCTGGTCACTTCTCTTGTGTCACACAGAGTACCTCATTCTATCTTCCATGAGTTTCATTTCCCTTTCATAGTTTTTTTCTCTGCCATTTTGTATGATGTTACAGATATTTCTTGAGATTTTTCCTGTTATTTATTTTTTAATATTTTATTTATTATTTTTATTTTATGTCTATGCATATATTGCCTGCATGTGGGTAAGTGCACCAGTGTCGTGCAATGCCCACGGAGGTTAGAAGAGGCTGTCAAATCCCCTAGAACTGGAGTTACCGACAGTTGTTAGCTACCGTGTGGGTGCTGGGATTCACACCTGGGTCTTCTGCAAGAACAGACAGTGTTCTTAACTGCTGAGCCATCTCTCCAGGCCAATTTCCTGTCATTTATTATGTGTGTATATGTGTGTACATGTGTGTGAATGTGTATACTACTGTGGGTGGATGTGCAGGTGTGAAGGCCAAAGATCACCAGTGAGGGTCTTCCTCTATCACTCTCCATGCTATTTTGAGACAGTGTCTCTCACTGAACTTGGAGCTGGCTGATTTCACTAGACTGACTGACCATCAAGCATCAGGGATCCTCCTGTCCTCACTTCCCCAGCAATGGACTTATAGGTGCATTCCACCACCTGTGCTTTTGTCAGTTCTGAGGCTCCAACTCAGGTCCTCCTGCATGCATGGCAAGCACTTTATCCACAGAGCCACATCCCTAACCCTCTGATTCTTCATATTTATTTCAGCTCTGTTGAATTTGTCTGTTGAGGTTTTTAAAATTTGTTTGTTTTGAGACAGAGTCTAACTATTTGGCTGAGTGCCTTATAAAAATCTGATCATTTAAAAAGCCTCTTTTCTTACTCATATTTTTAGAAACTTCCCACTTACTTTGTTAAACATATAATATGTGTTGAATTGATAATTCTTCTGATGATACAATAGCTGTTAGAGTTTGTGGGGCTGTTGACGGTTGCTCACTTCCTTATACGTATTAAGAATTTTATTGAATTCTGATTCCCAATTCCTTGAATCTTCTGACTCCCAGTTCCTTGGATTTCCATCTGAATAAATACTCTATGGATTTATTTGAAGGTAGATATTTTCAGAAATGATCTGTATTTGACTTGTTAGTCGTGTGTGTATACTGCTAACTTGGAATCACTTTAAATGATATTCTGGATATCAAGCTCCTTATTTAAGATAGAGCAAATTTGAGCTATAGCCCACGAAAACAAACTTGTTATAAATTGTCCAGTTTCTCTCCTCTCCTAACACCAGTTCCTGAGACAGTTTCCCATGCTGCCTCTTGAGATACATATAGGACAAAGATTATTAATTTTCAGGTCACTATAGCTTGAATGGTGTAGCTCATTACAGCGAGTGAATACTATTTGTCCCCTGCCTTGAAAGCAGAAGCTCCAGTTAACTTGAACCAGCTTAACCAGCTTTCAAATACAAGCTGTTCTTACTTGGCTAGTCACCCAGGCTCCTTCCTTCCCTTCTTACCTCCTTACCAAGTGATAGATACATGATGAAAAGTACTTTAACATTTACTCTGCATTTTAAGTTGTTAGCAGAAGAGTCTCCCAGGATGTCTCCTCAACATCTGTAATCAGAAACTCCAGAATCTGTTTTTCAGAGAGGATACTGCCAGCTGCCTATCTCTGCCTATCTTGGGCAATTCCTAGAACATCTTTGGATTATTGTCATGAATGTGTTGTCACTGTTGTTTTGTTGTGTTGATTTATTCTACTACTTACCGGCTATGAGGAGAACATTTCTTAAGAAATAAATATATGCCTTATTTTGGTAAATAGTTTGAAGTGTGCTAGGATACAGTATATTAAAATACAGTAATTACATTGTGGAAATATGGGAGGAAAAATAAGCTTAGAATGTACAAGATAAGACTGGAATAGAATACCAGAAAGAAAGGAAGTGCTCAGAGAAGAAAAATGAACCATGCTGGGAATGTCAAACCAAACAGGAACCAACTGAAATGCTCCCACCAGCCAAGCTGAACGATATGTGCAACAAAGTTAATAAAGTAGGATTGGATTGCCACCCAAAGTATAAACTAAATACATACCCACAATAATATAAAGCAGTGATTGATGGGGTTTGACAGATGGCTCAGCAGTTCAGAGTACTGGCTGCTCTTGCAGAGGACCCAGGTTTGGTTCCCAACAACCACACAGTGGCTAACAATCATCTATAAATCCAGCCTCAGGGGATCCCACAACCTCTTCTGACCTCAGTGAGCACTGTATGCATGTGGCGCACTTACATGTAGACAGGCAAAACACTCATATACATAAAATAAAAATAAATAATTTTAAAAGAAATGATTGAATAAATTGATGAAGCACAAGTATTCCAGATAATTCTAAGTAATTTATATAAGTGCTCCTCCCTCAAGGACATGGAGGGAAAATCCCCACTCCTTAGGTATGACTCATAGGTAGCAGCTTTTTGAAAAAGACAATATCAAAATCTAGGAAGGGGTAACTTTACACTGAAGACACCTGACAACCACCACCTCACAGATGATCAAAGCTCACCTCAACAGTGTATGTACCCTGAATGCAATGTAATGAGAAGGATATTTTGACCTTGTGGCTTTTCTCCCCCAAGCCCATAATCTTAGTAACATTGTGAGGAAAATATGAAATAATCCCACACAGATTTCCTGCATTAGGAAGTGTCAAGGTCATTAGAAACGAAAGTCTGAGAAACTGTCACTGGCAAGAGCTGCCTATGGAAATGTGATGGCTAATGGAATGTGGGATCCTGTTGGAATCCTGAAACAGGAATAGAATATCAGGCAAAGACCTAGAAATAGGACTAAAGTATTGAATTTAATTAACAATAACTAATAATATATCAGTATTGGCTCATTAATTATAATAAAATATTATACTACTGTGATATGAAAGATGTTAATAGTAGAAGAACTAGAGGTGTCGTATATGGTTAACTCTGTATTATCTTT
>NW_008346898.1:21546-22175 GCF_000622305.1 Nannospalax galili
TTAATATATTTTATCTCTTTTATAGAAACAAAAGTGTAATGTTATATGCAAGTTCACTTTAATTTCCTACATACAGAAGCAAAAAGTCAAAATTAAAAGAAATTAATTTAAAAAGAACGAATTTTTTAAACTTATCAGTGTCATATTCCCCCTCCCTCTACAAATCGTGGTGACACTGAATCTCCTACTAATCCAAATGGGGCAGGTGATGCGATGCTCTTATGAGCCTCAATAACCAACTGAAGTGGCAAGTGGCTAAAGGGCACTGGAGTCTTTGTGCTGATCCTATAACAAAGGTTCAGTAACAAAACATCATAAACTGGGTAGCATATCAACATGAATTTGCTGTTCACAGTTCTGGACGTCGAGAAGCCCAGGATCACAGTCCTTCAGATTCACTGTCTGGCCTGGGCTTGCTCACTAGTTCACAGAGGATGCCTTCCCATGGTGTACTCCCATAGTGGAAGGGCTGTGGGACCTTGGCTTCTTGTATGTCACCAATCCCATTTGTGAGAGCTCCATGCTCATAATGTGCTCATCTGCCCACCTCCCACCCTTACTATAGTCCTTGGGGGGGTTAGGACTTCAGTGTATGAAATTTGGGGGGCACAAATATTTAAGTCATAGGA
>NW_008346898.1:22499-22758 GCF_000622305.1 Nannospalax galili
TTTTTTTAATATCCCTTTCAGTTCTCATGTTCCTATGTTTAAGGAACTATCATTAAATTTCTTAAACAGAATATAAGATCTAACCATTTGGAACACTGATTGGTATTGACCCCAGAGACAATGAACTAAATCAGAGAAAATAATTATATGTATATTAGCAGCTGTCTAGTATTCCAAAGCAAACTTTTAGTGGAGCCCAGGAGACTGAGATTAGGTTTTCGTAGCTTTGCTGCTGAATCGAAATCAAGGTGTTTAGGGA
>NW_008346898.1:22779-23731 GCF_000622305.1 Nannospalax galili
GTAGCAAGCTAGAGAGAGAGAGAGAGAGACAGAGAGAGACAGAGACAGAGACAGAGAGAGAGAGAGAGACAGAGAGAGAGAGAGAGAGAGGCGTTTTTCCTTTAGGTTCAGGGATCCTTTGTACTAGAAAGGAAGACCGTGACTATGAAGCTTTAACAGTTAAGACACTCTCCTTGGGCAGCTGGGAGAAAGGTGAGTGGGGAGAAAAGAATGGGTTCTCCATTCCAAAGTCTTCTCTGCCTTGAAAGAAGATAGGACTCTGCATTGGCTGAGACACACATATTTCCCCAGTTTCTTGACATTATCTAAACATCTTTTTAACCTCCTTGTCAAAAATAGTGTAAACCATGTCCTTGTTAAAAAAGAGATTTGTAGCTTATGTGGGGAGTCCCGGCCCATCGATGTGATTTCTTCCCTAATGGTAGCTCTGCTCCTTGTACACTGAGAGACAAGGAGATCAGCACTTTATCTATTGTCCCAAAGTCTTTGAAATTGACCAGAGAAGGACTCTTAAGTCACTGTTTCGTGGAGGTGGGTGGGTAGATTCATGAACCTTTTTTTCTTGTATGTTGTCCATGCAATTCCTGGACTCGAGACCCTGTTGCCTCAGCTTCCCAAGTTGTTGGGATTAAAGACACATACCACCACTGGGAAAGATTGATTTTTTTTTTTAAAGGAGCATTTTAAAACTCTTGTTACATCTTCTATAAAACTTAGAAACAACAATGCCTCTTGCTTACGAAGTACTAGCTCTCTACTTGGTTATATTACTGCCCAAGCCCATGGTGGACCCCATGCTAGACAGGCCTAAGACTTCTTTTTTTCTCTCAGTTCTATACCCCCCCCAAGTCATTCTTATGTGTCACCTATTTCTTTTATTTATTTATTTATTTGTTTGTTTGTTTGTTTGGTCTTTTTGAGACAGGGTCTCCCTGTAGCCCCAGCTGGCCTG
>NW_008346898.1:24467-26347 GCF_000622305.1 Nannospalax galili
GCTCTGTTCATTGTAAGATACCAACTTAGATTTACTGTGGTATCTTCAGTGTGACCTTTTCCAGTGTTGATGTACCAGTGGTTTCATTTCACAGTTGCCCATAGACTATTGTGATTTTATTGCCCATTTGTTTGTTGAATGTGTGAATGAATGAATGAATGAATGAATGAGCGAGTGTTGAGTTTCATTAAACCATTTACCATTAACATTTTTTATTTATGAAATATTGAAAACATAAAAATGAAGAGTAATATAACCCAGTATTAGGACTCGTATCACTAAACATGCTTCAGATTATTGATTTATAGATAGAAGCCGAATCTAAAGCTCCCATACCCGTTCTCAACCTCCAGAGGTAGCTACCCTCCTGCCAGTGCTTTTTATGATTCTTCCTCTACTTGTGCTCACAAGCAATATATGCTTCTGGTTTACGTGGTTTTTAATTTACCAAGAAAGAGATAATGTTCTAGGTTTTCTTTTTCCATTTAATATTGTCTTATCTTGAAGACTTATTGTCCATGCCAATATGAATAGGTTTAGCTTTTTTTTTTAAATTTTATGTGTATGAGTGTATTGCCTGCATGTATGTGGGTGCACCCGTGTCATGCAATGCCACGGTAGAGGGCTTCGGATTCTCCTGGAACTGGAGTTAAGGACGGTTTATAGCCGCCATGTGGGTGCTGGGAATCGAACCTGGGTCCTGTGCAAGAGCAGTCAGTGCTCTTAACCGCTGGTCCATCATTCCAGCCCCAGGTCTAGCTTTTATTTATTACACTTTTGTTTATTGTGTGTGGGGACATGTATATATACATGTGTGTGCACATGTGTACAATGTGAGTGTGGAGATCAGAGGACTACTTTCAGGAGTCAGTTCTGTCCTTCCACCACATGGGCCTCAGCTAATTCAGGTTGTCAGGCTCGGTGGCAAGTGGCTTTACCTGCCAAGCCATTTCTCCGGCCCTAGCTTTCATTTAAAGTGCTGAAATACTAACTTCCTTTTTTGATGAACACTTCAGTTGTTACTTATCTGTCTCTCTACAGGCCCACCGTCCTTTATTTGAAACCCTTAAACACAAATTACTTTGGAATTCGGGTTTCGTTTAGCTTTTCAGAAAGATATGTGTTACATATAATATCTCCAGGAGGAGCACAGGATACATGAACGGGACAATAAAATGCCACACTGTGGAACAAGCAAAGACCAAAACGGATTCAAGTCTGATGGTTTTCACTATATAATTAGTTTGCTACAAACTTAAAAAACTTCAGTTTTCACCACTTTTTGATTTGTGGCTGGTGGATTAGAGATCTGTGCAAAAAGGCTTTGATGAACATCTGTTAAATTTGATAGTCTCCGCAATATAAACTAGAGCCTCTCAAGACTTACACTAGAAGTGGTGCTAGTCATGCAGTTTAGCATATTAATTCTGCTAGGGCTTGTCAGAAAGCTGTTAAAGTATTTCACAGTTTTATTTATTATTTATTTGAGACAGGGTCTCACTGTATAGCACTGGCTTTGTAGATCAGGCTGGCCTCATATTCACCTACCTCTGTCCCCCAAGTGCTGGGATTAAAGGCATATGCCACCATGCCCAGCTATTTTGCCTATTTATAATCCTACCAGTTTTCGTGGAAGTTCTGGTTTTCCAGATATCCATGTCCATGTGTGTTCTCAGACTTTAACCTGTTTGTCAATCTGTTGGGAGCAGTGTGATCTCATTGGTTTTATTCTGTGTTTTCCTGAGTCACCACTAAACTGAGCAACTTTTTATGCCTTTATTGACTCTTTAGGGTTCCTTTTTCTGTCATTTGCCCTTTGCCCATTAAAAAATGCTTCATTTGACTTTTCGTATTAATTTGTAGCAGTTCTTTATATATTC
>NW_008346898.1:26625-29369 GCF_000622305.1 Nannospalax galili
TTCTCTATATGATAAACTGAGCTCTCGGCACTTTTTAAAGTCCATTCTTTTCCAGCTGCCTTGTCTCCCAAGTCAGAAAGTATGTGGCTGCTTCTGGGCTCTCTCTCCTTCTTTTGTCCTTGCACTGCTACCATGTTACTGTGATTATTATGGCTTTGTAGCAAGCCTTTTTTTTTTTTTCTTTTTGGTAATAGGGATTAAATTTAGGTCCTTGCACATGTTAAGCAAGGGCTCTGTCACTGAAGGGCTCTGTCACTAAAGGGCTCTATCTGAAGGGCTGTATCACTGAAGGGCTCTCTCACAGAAGGGCTCTATTACAGCACTGTAGCCCCAGTTTCTTTTCACTTTTTATTTTGAGCCAGGGTCTCACTAAGTTGCCCAGGTTGGCCTTGAACTCACTGTGTAGCCGAGGCCGGCCTTGAACTTTGAATCCTCCTGATTCACCCCCCTCCCAACTACTAGTCCCCCAAGTAGCTAGGCTTACAGGCCTGCATTATCAGGCCCAGATTGTAGTAAGCCTTAATTACAGGCAGGAGAAGTGATCCTTCCACATATTTCTTCAGTATTGTCTTGGCTGGTATTTTGCCCCTCTACCATGTTTTTGTTTGTTTCCCTTCTTGCCAATAATGGCAGCAACTTTCTGATTTATTAAGTCTAATTATTATTTATTGAGTCTAATTTATTTAGGGCTAATAATGACCTACTTAACAGAACATTGTAAACACAAAACGTTGAAGCAGAGCCAGGGAGAAGGCTCAGCAGGTAAAGCACTTGCTGCACAGCCCTGGTGGCCTTAGTTCAATCCCATAAAGGTGGGAAAAAACCAACTCTACAAAGTTGTCCTCTGACATGCATGCCCTGACACACATGTGTCGCGAGCCGGGACTCTGTCCAGCAGAGTCCAGGAAAGACGACACAGACACCAAGGTGAGGTTCAAGCTTCTGTTTCTTTTTCTTCCTTTATTCTCTCTTATAGTCTCTTCATTATCTCACCCACTATGATGCTGCTCGTTCGTTCTATTACACACTTCAGCTCTTTATATAGCATTTCCAACAGCCCTCCCCCCAGCAGGTACCAATCAGGGCTCACACACGTGCAGCGGCCAGGCAGAGTGTAGCCCATAGGCACGTAGCAAGATCATCAGGCTGGCAGTACCTGTTTTGGGGATCACCATACTTCAGAGTTGGGGTAAACAAGCGGGATTCACGAGCCTTGGAAATCAGCCAAGAGTTGAAGTAAACAGCACGAGGTTCAAGAGTTGGAGTAAACAGCACGAGGTTTGGCAGCGAGCCAGGGCGCCATCTTAGGCTGGCTCGGCCGTGCTCGCTTCCCACATCTCCCCCTTTTTGACATGAGGTTGATGGGATCAAAACTGTCCAGTTCTAGCCAAGTTTGTGTACCTAGATGTCCCTGAGTATAAGTTCATTCACCAGAGCACAAAATTCAATAAAAATATATATTGAAAAAAAATAAATCAAGAAATTACTACATTAGCTGGGCGTGGTGGCACACACCTTTAATCCCAGCACACAGGAGGCAGAGGCAGGAGGATCACTGTGAGTTCAAAGCCAGCCTGGTCCACATGGTGAGTTTCAAGCCAGTTGGGGCTATGGGGAGACCTTGTCTCAAAAAGCGCCCCCCCCCAAAAAAAAAGAAGAAAAAAGGAAAGAAAGAAAGGAAATTACTACATTATAAAACCTGTCCAGTTCTAAATCTGAGAATAGGGGAACAGTGTAGTTGCCAAGAGATTTAGGGCCACCAAACCTGACTCCTAGGGAGGGTGACTTGTTAAGGGCCACCTAGCCAGCTAGGGCTGACAGAACATCTAGTGATCCTACCACTTTACCTTCCTGCCTGGGACAGCCCAGGCTGTGGCCCTGGTCTCAGCTACAGTTCCCACATCCTGGCACTATGTGGTATTCCTGCCTGGCACAGATAACTCAGGAAGGTGGGCTCCAGGCCAAAGATTTTCTGATTTGAAAGCATCTCTCCAGACTCCTCATAGATTAAGCCCCTATTCAACGTGGCCAGATTGTGTTGTCCCTAGGAGGCACTCAGAGATGGACAGAGCCCCTGTGCTGGCCAGAACAGCAGGTTCCAGAGGTGCCTGCTGGCCACAGTGAACTCTGGTGGTCGGTGGCATTCTTCCCACGGTTACCCATTGGCCCATGTTTCATCTTCCCAGAGTTGGTTTCCATGACAACAGCAAACTCCTTACCCATCTTCATCCTTAAAAGATTCCTACCCCAGCTATCTAAGCCTGGGCTCCTCGCCCAGCTACAGCACCAGCCCACAGCTCCAGAGCCCAGGTTTAGCAGTGAGCTGTCAAGCTGCCAGATAGCCTCCTGGGAGGTGCCTGGTAACTGGCTAGCCTTTGAAAAAATGTCCACATAGTCGCTTTTTAATTGGATTAGGAACTTGGTCCCAGGGGCCCTCTGCTTTTCATGCAGCAGCCACCTCCCTCCTTTGCTCTAGAGCTCAATATTGGAGATGTTCCTGACTCCTGCCAATGTCTCCAGTCAAAAGAATGCTAACCAGAGCTGCTCCATAGCCAGTTACAGACACAATGGGAAAACAAAGTTTTTGGTACTTTCAGAGAAGAGAAGCAGCTCCAGGGGCCCATCTCCCCTTCCCCCCAGCTAGCCCTGTTCTTGGCCTTGGCATGTTGTTCTTGCCTCCCTGCTCCTCCTCTCTACAGAACCCAGCTCCAAGTTCTCTCCCACCAGGAAGTCTTCCTTTCTAA
>NW_008346898.1:29493-39828 GCF_000622305.1 Nannospalax galili
TTGGTATACTGCAAGTCCGTGCTGCCAAATTCTTGTTATTTATCTGCTTGGTGTGGACTCTCTGGACTACAAGTCCTGAGCTCCTTGTGCTTAGACAATCAATTTGTAGGTCACAGAGCTTGGTTCAAGGATGACTATATGGCCATTCAGGGCAGGGTCAATCAGACTCTTCCCTGGTTTTCCTGTGGAGACTGTTGGTTGTCTGGCCAGCATCAATTTTTTCTGTGGTTCTCACTTAACAAAAACAGTTGGAGATACTTGTAGCTAGGAGTTGTCATGTCACTCAGTTCTGGTCAATAAGATATGGGTAGAAATTGCTGAGAGAGACATCTGGGGTCAGACTCGGATGGTGTGGTCCCTTTCGCTCTAACCCTAACTGAAAACTACCTCTGTGATCACGACACCCCAACCTGAATGCTTTTGTTACAGCCATGTAAGAGATGGTGAAGCCCGCCAAGAACTAGTGCTGGAGCCAGAGCTGAGAGTGAGAAAGAACAAAGACAACATCAGTTAAGCCTCGGCAACAAGCCATGCCTGAAGCTTGGGATCCCCAAATAGAAAGCTGGTATTTCCTTGTCCTGCCTCAGTAGACTTGCCCTGGGTTTGCAGGCCTGGATCTCACAGAGATCCATCTGCCTCTGCCTCCCAAGTGCTGGGACTAAAGGTGTGCGCCACCACACCTGGCTCATGGGTTTCTTTTAGTGAAAGAAAATTGAATGAAAACTCCCACAGAAACAAAACCTTGTCTTGCCTGTCTCTGTTCTCTGTCCTCAGTCTTATCCCTCACAATGAAATGCTAAATGCAAAGATGATAGACCATAAACATTCAAGTGATGGAGATCCCCAAATTAGTATTTCAACCCGAGACAGGAAAGAGTTTGAAAAAAACTTTTATAACCAAACTAGACCAAATTCTTTAATTGACGAACAAAGTGTTTAATTCTCCATGCAGTTCTCGGGCCAGGGACCCCTCTGAAGCGGAACACTTCCTGGACTTCCTTTTCTCTTCCCCAAACCATTCCTTCGACACTCACCCTCAACCCCAGGAAGCCTGCTACACCAGCTCTTAACTCCATCATCCTAAGTCTCTTTGTGGTTGCTTCTTTTTCACCCTGAGCTGCTGAGGACCCTACCCAGGGCCTTGCACATCCTAGGCAGTTTACTTTACTACTGAGCTACATTCCCAGTGGTCCTTCACTTCTTTTTAAATGCCTAACCCAGCTGTACCATTTGAGCATACCTGTGTGTCTCTTTCTCAGTTCCACCCTACCACCCTTCAGAGAAGTCCCTAGACTAGCACATATACTATACCTCTGTCTTCAGACTAGGAACTCCCTGAGGGTGGGGGCTCCCCCATTAGACTAGGGATCCAGATGTTGCCTCTACTCACAGCAGACTAGACACTCTAGAGTCATCTCTCCCTGTCCTGATGGCAAGATAGGAAAATGTGGAGCTTGAAAATAGGCAGCCTGAAAATTATGAGTGGGAAGAAGAGAAGAAGCCCGTTAGCAGCAAGGACCACTCTAGCCCTTAGGGGAAAATGACGACAGCCCATCAAGATTAGTCATAGGTTAGATTCCATTGTCCAGTGACTTACAGTATTTCAACTCGGGTCCTATCCCCTCTTAGGCAGCAATATAGGCAGAAATCCCCTCATCGCATGTGGCCAAGATTCTTTAAATTTTTTAATTACTTTTGTATTTATGTTGTAAGCATTGTGTCTTAGGGGCCATACATGTGTCATGGCACACATGTGGAGGTCAAAGGACAACTTGCAAGAGTTGGTTCTCTACTTACTCTATGTAGGTCTCAGAGATTGAACTCAAATCAACAGGCTTGGTGGTAGGAGCCTTTACCCACTGAGCCATCTCACTGGCCTCCAGGATTTTGCCTTACAGACCTCTCTTCTTTCTCTTCTTTTCTGACTGCTTTGCGACAATGAATCCCTTTATTGGGAAGCTTGTCACATCTAAGGAGGCCTCAGTGTGTTTACAGCCTATGGCTCTTGTAAGATAGGAGTAGTTTGTATAATTGACAGGCCAGCAGAAGAGGGTGTCACTGATCTGTTGTCTTCAGCAGATTACTGTTCTGTCCCCTGTTCCTGTTCAAAGACTAAAACATTTTCAACAGCAACTGCCCAGTGAGTGGATGAGGAACGCTAGCAGAGAAGAGGGTCTTAAAGAAGGTGACAGATTTAAAGCATCAAGCAAAGCCCTATAAGAAGGAATTGTGTAGCCTATGTGAACGTGGCAAGTGTGTGGCGCTGCCCACCACAGCTGAGCTCATCAGAGCACTCTGGATCCACCCGAGAGCAGAAAGCAAATGTGATAAGAACTGAGAGACACAGAGGATGCAAAGGCTGGCTTGTTGGGGGGAGCAGAGAACTGGGGAATGCTTGACTACAATTTGAGTCTGTATTTGGTAGAAAAAATGATGGGAAGATGGGCCAGACCTTGGACAGGAGAGAGACATGATAAAAATAGTGCTAATGGTCCAGACATCTGCACATGGGCGGAAGAGCACATGGGGAAACAGGTGAGTGGCTCATCTGGGTCTCAGTAGCGGGGCTCTGGTGTGTGGTGTGCCTATGGAAGAGGGAGGAATTGGGATCCAATTGAGTGACTTCTCAACTTTTACACAGGCTCTGTTGCTTGGAGAAAAGTGGCAGGCAGATTGGGAGGGGCTGATCACCCAGGAACCAGTTGTGCCAGTGTCATTGGCTCTGGGATCCCACCCATGACCCACAGAGAGCAGGACTTCAGCTGTCCAGGACTCTTTCCATTGTTAGTGACTAGTCAGGGGTCCTAGAAGAGACAAGAGTTGTGAGCAGGGTACCCAGAGACAGACCCACGTAAACCAAGTTGGAGAGCAGGGGAGACACGTGAAGAGTTTTCAGCCTCCACATTTTCCAGGCTTCCATATCCTGTACCAAATAAGGAGAAAGATGGGATACATTTGCACAATAACTCAAGACAGGATCTCCATAGCAACAATTACTCAAAACTCCATTCCTGACAGCCGCAACAGCAGGAGCTAGCAAAGAAAACTCCGGGGGTGGGAGATGTGTGTGGGGCTCAGAGAATGGCTTCCTTTTATTCTTAAATGGAGGGAGGGACTGATGGCAGGACCCAAGGCATCTCAGAACCCGCTTAAAACAGAATCCATTGGCAGTGGGACCTGCAAAGAACCTTAAGGATGAGTAATTCCAAGGCCTGGTTGTGGTATACTCCAGGCCCATATCGAATGGGCCGTCAGGGAATCATCCTTCCCACGACCCACCTGATGGACAAGAGTTCTCTCTGGCCTCCGGAAATCTTGCGGTGGGTAGAAGATGGATCCAACTTCCTGTGACATCAAAGATACTAGCAGGTTTGAGTCGGCCAGGAGACTGAGTATAGCCCATGAAAGGCTTATACCTGACAGGAGATGGGAGAACTGAGCTCCAGCAGGCTCTGCCCTATCCCCCCAAACTTGCTGTATGGCCCCTCAGTTTTCCTCACACCGAAGTGTGGGAGCCACCTCGATGATCTGTTACAAGGATGGGTGAGCCACAAGGGATAGGAACTGCTTTGCTTTTATGAAAATAGAGCCCAATACAGACACGAGGTGTCTGCGCAGCCAAGCTGAGCAGCTTGATAAAATGAACCACAGCCAAGGCTGTCCTCACCAGGCAGAGATGGTTCCCAGGTGGGCGAGAGCCAGTGTAAGGAATGTGGTGGGAACCTGGGTGTGGCCAGAGAGAAACTGGGGAGATGGGGCCAGGTAGAGGGGATGGCTTAGTGACTGAACATCATCTGCTTCCCACCAGCAGACAGATGGTTGGACTGGCAAAGGCACGCAGCAAAATGTGTAGCCTCCAATTTCTATTTTAGTTTTTAAGAGAAGGTTGGCTTAGAAAAGAAAAACATTGTGTTTTCTTTTTGGAAAGCCCTAAATGCAGCCCTTGCTGGACCCTACACATAGTTTTCCTTTGCCTGCTTTGTCTCCTGGTAGTGCTTGGGAGCCACAGAGCTTTTTTTTAAATATCCTGCAGCTTAGTTTGTATCGCTGTCTCTGGGGAAAGGAGAGGGGTTTTTGTTAGTTTGTTGTTTTGTTTTTATTTTGGTTTTTTTTAATCTTAATTTCGGGGACAAAGGGAAAATCAGGTTGACTGTCTGCAGCGAAGAGAAAGGTCCCGAGGGTCTCACTTGCAGTCGGAAGTCCAGTTTTTTTGGAAGAAAACCTCTCTGAGGGACTTACGAATATTATGTCCCTCAACCATACAACTGTCCCTCGCTGTATGAGGCAGAGGGAACCCAAGACATTCAGTCAGTCTAGTACTGACTCCTCTGACTAACAATACTTACACTGACTTAGGACCAGAAGGGATTAAGGTAGCGTGTCTCTGAAGCACTTTTTCTATCCCAGGTCTCTCTTTAGCCACCCATCTCTCCAGTTCAAACATCCCTTTCCCTTCTGTCTCCCTGAGCATCAAATCTCCTCCCATCTCCATGGTTACTCTTCCCACCCTCACAGTGACTGACTTCTGAGCAGGAAGAGATGAGCCCACGAGAGAGGCCATCTGAGGAAAGCTGGCTGAGCCCTCTGGTGGGACCTCCTGGAGTGGGCTTCAGAGTGGATACCACAGTTCAGGGCTATCTTCAACAGTAGGTTCCAGAATACCCCAAACGTGGTCAGCTTCTCAGGGCTTACTCCTGCTGACAAAACTCAGTGACAGGCAACCAGAATGCTTCTTTCTAAATCATATATTGACTGAAAAAGTTGTGTCCAGAGGCCGTGAGATGGCTCAGTGGGTAAAATTACTTGCTGCTTAAGCCTGATGACCTGAGTTCTATACCCAGAACCCATGAAAAGAGCCATATGCAATTGTATGCTTCTGTAATCTGGGCACTTCCACAGGAAGGTGGGAGGCAGAGACAAGAGAATCAGTTCTCAGGCCAGCTAGTTTGGAGTACACAGAACAGCAGAAACAAGAGAGACTGCCTCATCAAGGTACAAGGAGTCAACAAACTCCTGAAAGTGAGCTCCACATACACCATGGCATGTCCGTGCCTACACTCACACACATCACATAGCACACACACACTAGTAGTAGTAGTGATGACGATCATGACTTGTATCCAAAGAACTCTCAGAACTCAATGATAAGAAGAAAAGTACCTCAGTTTTAGAAAGGAGCAAAATAAACACAAAAAAAAGATGTGCAACACCAACATTTGTTAGGAAGATATATATTCAGCCCACAGTGCGGTACCACTACACATGTACCAGAACGGCACACATGTAAGACAAAATAAATAGATAAGTAAAGTTGGAGAGATAGCTCAGCAGTTAAAAGCACCTGCTTCTCTTTCAGAAGACCCAAATTTGGTTCCCAGCACCCACATCAGGTGGCTCACAACTACGTGTAACTGCAGCTTCTGGCTGGGGGTGCATAAAATGCCTCTGGGCTCCACAGGCACCTGTGTTTATGTGCACATATCCCTCACATACACATAGTTAAAAAATAAATCTTAACACATAAAACAAACAAATACATAGCACTGATGATATCAAGGACCAAAGAGAATGCAAAGAAATGGAACATTTCTCCATTTCTGGTGAGAATACAAATGCATTGAACAGCCCCTTTGGAAAACATCTGCAGTTTCTCATGCAGTTAAGCCTAGTCTTCATATATGACCCAGCAATCTCACCTCTAGGTATTTGTCCAAGAGAAATAAAAACTAAGACTCATACTTTCATAGATATCTATACATGAATATTTATGTTGGCTTTATTCATAGTCATGAAAAACTGGATACAACCCAAATATGTTTCAACTAGAGAAAAAAAATAATTCAAAACTTAAAAACGTGATATGGGGGCTGTTGAAATGGCTCAGTGGTTAAGAGCACTGTCTGCTCTTGCAGAGGACCTGGGTTCACATCCCAGCACCCGCATGTTGGCTAACAAACATTCTTAACTCCAGTCTAGGGGATCTGATGCCTTCTTCTGCCTCTGTGGGCATTGCACAACATGGGTACACGTCCATACATGTAGATGAAATACTCATACACGTAAAATAAAAATAAATAAAAATTTAAAAACCCTTGTAGGGGCTGGAGAAATGGCTCAGTAGTTAAGAACACTGGCTGCTCTTGCTGAAGACCTGGGTTCGAGTCCCAGCACCCATATGATGGATAACAACCGTCCATAACAGTAGTTTCAGGAGCTCTGTTGCCCCCTTCTGTCCTCTATAGGCACTGCATGACATGGGTGCACTTATATACATGCAGGCAATGCACTCATACACATTAAATAAAAACCCTTGTGATATAGCTCAGCATGGTGGCATATCACTTGACACACAAAGGAAAATCATGTGGACAGAGGTCATCCAAGGTCAAAGGAAAGAATGGAAGGTTTGACTACAGAAGACACAGCATGAGTGGTTAAAAACACATTAAATAAAATGGAAAGATAAATCCAAATGTATTTGTGATCACAATAAAGAAAAACACATGAAACATACCAAAAAAGATCACATTTGGGGCAGGAGAGATAGCTCAGCAATTAAGCGCACTAGCTGCTCTTGCAGAGGACTCAGGCTCTGTTCCCAGCACTCACACGGTCGCTAACAACTATCAGTAATTCCAGCTCCAGGGGAATCTGATGCCCTCTTCTGATGTTCAAAGTACTTATGTACTTGCAGGCAATATACTCACACACATAAATGAAAATAATAATAAATGAACTATTTTAGAAGATATCTTAAACATATTTTAAATTTATTTATTTATTGTGTATGAGTGTTTTGCCTGCATGTATTTAAGTGTACCTGTGCTGTGCAATGCGTGTGGAGGCCAGAAGAGGGTGTCAGATCTCCTGGAATTGGAGTTTCAGTTAGTTGCCATGTCAGTGCTGGGAACTGAACCCAGGTCCTCTGCAAGAGCAGCTAGTGCTCTTAATCACTGAGCCATCTCTCCAACCCCAAAAGGTCATATATTTATAAAAGTCAGCTATATGTTATGTACCAAAATGGAGGGACATGGAAAGGTGGCAAGGGGAATGAGTTAAAGAAAACATACCCAAAGAAAATATTAACAAAAGTAAAGCTGGCATAGAAACATTAATATACAGCCAAAAAGTGCAACCTTTATTTAATCCCTACTATACAAAGAGCTCTGTGTTAGGCCATGGGGTGGTATGGGAAAAACAAAAACTTGACTTCTGGCCTAGGATAGCAGCTACAGAGGTGACTACATGATTCTGAATTACATTAGTCAGTACAGTTTGTCCAATAACTGTAAATCCAACAGAAGATATTTTTATGTGTGTGTGTGTGTGCATATGTGTGCATGCGTGTGGATGTAGGTTTTTGTATGTGTGGGGACACACTTTCCTATTTATTGAGGCAGGATCTCTCACTTGAACGCAGATTGAATTTGGTAATTCAGCTGATCTAGCTACCCATCTTGCCCCTGGGATTCCATTTCTGCCTCCCAAGCACTAGGATTACAGGTGGGTTGACACACTCCCATGTCAGTTTTATGTGGGTGCTAGGAATCCAAACTCTGGTCCTTATGCTTTCATGGCAAGCACTTTATCCACTGAGCCATCTGCCCAACCCAAAAAGATACTTCTAAGGACAGGATAAAGGACTGGAACTTCCTTTTAGTTCCGGTAATAAAAATATTTATTAATCCATGTAGTAGTTGATTTCCAAAGACCTCAATGGGCCGTGCCCCCAGTACTCATGCCCTTGCACCATCTCCTCCTACTCCTTTACATAGGATGTGGTAGAATGTGGTAGATGCTAATTTGGTGCCAATTCTGAAGACCCAGAAATGACCCAGAAACTTCTGCTTTTACATTTCAGTTAAACATCTGCCCTGTCAGACTGTGCCCCTTTAATCTCAGCACTTGGGAGGCAGAGGCAGGTAGATCTCTGTGAGATTGAGACCAGCCTGGTCTACATGGTGAGTTCCAGGCCTGTTAAGGCTACAGGGAGAACCTGTCTCAAAAAGACACACAGATCAGTGCAGCTCTCTTACTTCAAAGACTAGAGAAGGCAATACAGGGGGACTAAGGAGAGGAAAGTGTCCATCCGCTCATGCCTACCTCAGCCTCCTAGCTAGTCTCACCAATATGCCAGACATGGACACATTGTGTCACCCTTGATGGTTCAGTTACAGTGAGCAGTGAGTGAGGGCTCACCTGGAGCAGCAGACCCACAGAATCACAAGAAATAATATGATGGTCATCTATGTAAATCCTAAAGCTTAGGGGGCAGTTTGTAACACAGCTATCAATAACTGAAACAATTATTTTCAATGCGTGCCAGACCCTGGGCTTGCTAAGCTTTCCATAAAGGATGTCATTTACTCTTCCAACACCATTTGTAGGTATTGTATAACTGACTCCCATTTTCCAAATGGAAACTGATGCTTGGAAAAAAATGTCCCACAACTACCTGAGATCATAGCTTCTTGTTGTGGACTCACCACTCCCATCCATCACATTATGTGGCCAGGTGGAGATGTAAGTGCACCCATGTCATACAGTGCCCATGGAGATCAGAAAAGGGCATTGGATCCCCTGGAACTGGAGTTATAGATGGTTGTGAGCCACCGTGTGGTGCTGGGAACTGAACCCAGGTCCTCTGCAAGAGCAGTCAGTGCTCTTAACTGCAGAGCCATCTCTCCAGTCCCGGTATTACTTCTCTTTTCTTTCAAAGTGAATACATGTTCCTGAGAGGGAGAATGCCTTGATTCCCATCTGTAACCACCCCTGGCAAAGCTAAGCTTCATGCAGGTGGGGAAGGATTGAGTCTTTCTGGACCCTCCTCTCTCCATAGCCCAGGAAACTTTCTGGATACTTCTACACCTATTTGGTGTCAGTGATCAACTAGTCCCCACCCAAGATTTACAGATGAGGAAATAAAGGACCCAAGTTACTCCTGAGAATGGTTTCAGGCTAAGACACATCACCAGATCCCTCCTCTTCTAGGGTTCTCTGAACCCCAAGGCCTTTGTTCTAGCTAGCTTTTCTATGGCTTTGATAAAAGCACTGACCAAACCCAACTTGGAGAGGAAAGGGTTTATTTGGCTTACAAGCACAGTCCATCATCAAGGGAAGCCAAGTCAGGAACTTAGGGCAGGAACCTGGAGCACAGACTATGGAGGATAGCTGCTTACTGGCTTTCTCTCCTGGCCTGTGATCAACCAGTTTTCCTTTTTTGAAAAAAAAAAAATTTAAAGTATTTTATTATTTTTAGTTTGTGTGTAGGAATGCATTGCCTATGCCTATGTAAGTGTACCCATGTCGATGCCTGCGGAGGTCAGAAGAGAGTATCAAATTCCCCTGGAACTGGAGTTACAGATGGTTGTTAGCTGTCAAATTACCCTGGAACTGGAGTTACGGATGGTTGTTAGCTGCCATGTGGGTATTGGGATTTGAACCTGGGTCGTCTGCAAGAGCAGCCAGTGCTCTTAACTGCTGAGCCATCTCTCCAGCTCTCAGCCTGATTTCCTTTTTTTAAAATTGATTTTGTGTGTGTGTGTGTGTGTATTTCATACAGAACATCCCAAACAACCTTAATCATCTTTATACCCCCATCCCAAATGGTACCCTCCCTTAGCCTTCCCCAGCCCCATCGGAGCCCATGTATTCTGTCATCCCTGTTACTGCCCACTGTGTTGTCAGTGCCCCCAGCCATTCCCCAGAGAAAGTCCATCTGCTGAGTCTAGACAGCCTATCTAGAGTCCCTTGTTTTAGGAAGATCAGCTCTTCTTCATCTAGTAGCAATCAGTTAGCTCTTCTTCATCTAGTAGCAATCAGTTGCCAACATTCCTTTAGATAAGATTGGGGTCTGCTGTCCATTTTTCCAGTTCTGTGCTGGGTTACTGTCTGCCTGCGTTTGCATGGGACTTGTGTATGCTGACACCTATGCCATAGAATCATATGAGCAGGTTCCCAGGAGCTTGTAGGACTGTTTCCACATGGTCATGCCCATCCTCCCTGGCTCTTAAATCTCTCTGCTCCCTCTTCTGGGATGGTCCCTGAGCCTTGGGTGGATGAAGTTTAATAAAGGAGTCCTGTCCAAGGACCAGCATTTAGCAGACTCTTGATCTCTACACTTTGGCCATTTGTGACCTTTTGTGTTCCTGGCCCACCACTGCATGAGGGAGCTTCATTAATGAGAACTGATTCCTTAGTATCCTCTTCTTTATCCCTGTTCCATGTTCCATAAGCCTTAGGTGCATAGGTTGTATTGTAAATGTATCACTTAGGCCTGGACAATGCATAGACAATGTCCATGTGTGACCAGTTGTGGTACTTGGTAATAATCTC
>NW_008346898.1:40587-49062 GCF_000622305.1 Nannospalax galili
GAGCCCAGAGACCTGGAAACAGGGTAGCACCCAACCATAGGGGATCAGTTACCTGAGGACAATCTGTGTGTAAAGGAAAACTATCTGCAATCTTTACAGTGATGGTGCGTGACTGCTCATTCCCGATATGAAATGTCATCTCTGTATATTGCTCTGTGAAAAGACACGCACTTCAAACAGTTCAAATCTATGTTCAAAACTCTATGTATACTAAAAGAAAATCTCAATTTCACTCTATTAATCCCTAAACACCCGAAAGGTTCTCAGACAAAGGACTCATGGCGATGCTGCCTGACTGGGGTTAGGGCTGCTTTCTGCCCATACTTTTCTTTTCTGCTGGAAGTAGAATTACTTTAAAGGGGAAAATGCACTAAGGGTGAACTGCACCGATCTGCCCCTGGTCTGAGCTGACATTCAAGGACCTGGCATAGCTTGGTGTCCCTCAAGGATCAAGGGCTCTTTGATTTAGTGTCTCATGCTGGCCTGACCTAGCTATATTTTTTTTATTGATCTTGAACCTTACGTGCATCTGGGCAAAGGTTTATGAACACTTACATTTTTTTTTTTTTACTTAATTTACTCTTATCAAGAGTTTTTCAGGGGCTGGAGAGATGGCTCAGTGGTTAAGAGCACTGGCTGTTCTTTCAGAAGACCCAGGTTGGAATCCCAGCACCCACATGGTGGCTAACAACTGTCCGAAACTCCAGTTCTAGGGGATTCGATGGCCTCTTCTGTCCTCCGTGGGTATTGCACGACATGGGTGTACTTACCTACATGCAGGCAATACACGAATACACATAATATAAAAAAGGTGAACAGTACCTGAGGAACAAATTCTGAGTTTGGCCTCTGACCTCCACACACGTATACATGCATGCATGTGCACCTGCATACACAAACATGTAAACGTGTATGTGCACACACACAAAATCTTCAGTAAGATTTTCTTTACAAAAACAGAATGGGCCACTGTCTCTTTTCCTTTGCTCTATACATGGGGACGCATGAAGACCAGGTCTGTGTCTGGTCTGTGTTCCAAGTGCCTGGGCCTCATTACCCCACCTACAAGGTGAGGAGGTTGGTCATTATCTGCAGTCCCCAAACTGTGCTCTCCAGAACAGTAATTCTGTGAGGTCTGCAATAGAAGAGACACTGACCTAAATAGGTTTCTTTGCTGCAGGATGTCTCATGGCCTTTAGTATACCATATGCTTTGTGAATTCTCTGTGGAGGATTCAGGATGTAGCAGCTAACAATGGAAACTTTTTTTCTAACACCAACTAATATTTTGTGCCACGAGGTACCACTTAGCACAGTCTGGGGAAGTCTCTGTAGCCTCTCTAAGCCTCAGTTTTCCTTCCCTATGGAACAGGGACAATGCTACAAAAGTTAAATAAGGCCATGCCTGGAAAGAGGCCTGGCACAGCACCTGGCACAGAGTAAGTGCTCAATAAATGCTGGTAGCTATTATCTGTAATGAGGTCCTTCCTTTCCAGCACTGACAGTCTGTGCTTCCAACTGCAGCATGTAATTAAACTGCAAAGCATCTGGCTTCCTGAGTAGAAAGAATAAGCCTGGAGGAAGAAAAAAGAGAGAGAAGAATCCTTCTGGGCTGCCCATTTGTGCGCCAGCCTCCCCACCAGCTGCACAACAGGGAATGGAGCAAGATGCCAGCCCTTAATGATAGGGCTGAATGAGCCTGTGGTTCCCTGTTAGAACAGACCCTTGGGGAATATTTGCCAGTGCAGAGAGCTGGAGGTAAAGTTAATGCTGCCTTATGGTCGCTGAGGTTTGGCTATGGTTGAAGTGTCTTGCAAAGGTCCATGTGTTAAAGACTTCGTTCCTAGGGTGGTGGGACTAGGAGATGGTGGAACCTTTAAGAGATGGGGGTCCTTACATAGGGCCTGATGGTTGATGCCTACAGTACTAACATGGAATAGAGGAGCAGCAGGCTCAGGCAGGTAGATTACCATGAGTCTGAACTACAGAGTGAGATCCTGTCTTTAAAAAACCAAAAGGAAGGGCTGGGGATGTAACTCATTTGGTAGCGTATTTGTCTAGTATGTATGAGGCCCTGGATTTGAGCTCTAGCATGGTGTAAACAGGCATGGTAGAGCATATCTGTAATCCCAGCACTGAGGAGACAGAGGCAGAATGATTAGGAGTTCAAGAACATCCTCTCTCTGCTACATATCAAGTTTGATATCAGCTTGGGCTATATGATATCCTCTCTCAAAATCATAAAAAGGGGTAGAGTCCCGTGAGAGGTCCTTGGGTTATTGGGGGTGTGCCTCTTGGTAGTGCCTTTGAGAGGGTGGTTAGCAAAGGGCTAAGCTTACCCCTTCCTCTCCCTGATTTATAGTTCCAAATGCATCTGCTTCCTCCTCCAGACACTCCTGCCAGGGTGTGATGCCACCCACTACTCTCAGCAGAAGCTGAACATTGTAGCTGCCTGACTTTGAAGTTTGAACCTCCAAAATTGGAAGCTAAATAAACATCTTTACTTACACGGTTAGCCTGCTTCTAGAATTCCCTCATAGTGACAAAAAGCTGACTAACACAGTATCAAGCAGTAGAACTTGTTCTGGACACAGAGATGTCAGCCCTTTTCAGGTGTGGGTGGCATGCTCAGGGAACAGTGTCAGGGCGAGCTGACTCGAAAGTGGTGACGAGGACAGATCAAGTGAAGAGGGCAAGAAGTGCGGGCCCATGGGGAACAGCATTTGCAGTAACTCAGAGGCTAGAGGAACCCAGGTCTGTCTTTGTAGGGAACCAGTGCTGGGGCAGGGCAGTGAGGAAGGAATGCTGAAGAGACGTACATGTGCACATGTATAGATTTCATAATAAGAAGGAAAATCTTTGTTGTTGTCATTTTTGAGACAGGGTCTCCCTGTAGTCCCATCTGTCCTGGAACTCACTATGTAGACCAGGCTGGTCTTGCTGTCACAGAGATCCACCTGCCTCTGCCTCCCGAGTGCTGGAATTACAGGCATGTGCCACCACACCCAGCCTGAAAAATCTTTATTTTTGAGAAAGAAAGGAATGTGGGTCCCCTTGCAATCATGTGGGGGACAAAGAGGCCTGGCACCTGATGGCAGGGAGGCAGGCTTGGAGACCTCTAGCGTAACATGAGCCAAAGTCTAGGGTGAGCAATCCTATTCTTTTTAAAAATATTTATTATTTATCATTTTTATTTTATGTGTATTAGTGCATTGCCTGCATGTATGTAAGTACACCCATGTCATGTAATGCCCTTAGAGGTCAGAAGAGGGTATTGGATCCCTGGAACTGGAGTTAGGGACGGTTGTTAGCCAACATGTGCAGTGCTGGGAATTGGACCCAGGTCCTCTGTAAGAGCAGCCAGTGCTGTTAACCTCTGGACCATCTCTCCAGTCCATCAATCCTATTCTTAGGGAAAGCCCCTGAAGAACTGAAAATGGATATTCCAACAAACACACGTTCAAATATGTTTGAGCCAGGCGTGGTGGCACTTGCCTTTAATCCCAGCACTTGGGAGGCAGAGGCAGGCGGATCTCTGTGAGTTCAAGGCCAGCCTGGTCTACATAGTGAGTTCCAGGACAGCTGGGGCTACAGGGAGATCCTGTCTCAAAAAGACAAAAAAAAAAAAAAAAAAAAAATGTTCGTAGCAGCCAGTCACAACAGCCAAAACGTGGAAGTAGCCCAGATGAATAGATAAGCAAAATGTGGTTAAGCCACACAATGGAATAGCCTTCATAGAGAGGAAGGAGCTGCGCATCATGATACTCCCTGGAGGAGCCTTGCAAAATAGTACGCTAAGTGCAAGAGACTGGATATAAAAGGTCACATACCACATGATGCCATTTACATAAAATATCCCCGAAAGGTAAATCCCTAGGGACAGAGTGCAGCTTGGCGGATGAGGCAAGTAGGAAGCCACTGCTTCACAGAAGGTTCCTTTTGGAGTGATGAAATGCTTTGGAACTAGCTGGAAGCAGTGATCGTATGATGTCATGACGTTATGAGCATATTAATTGCCACTAACTTGTTCAGGCATTGTTAGGCTAATGTTATGTTACATGTGCTTTACCTCCATTAAAAAGTGTATCATGGGGCTGAGGAGCTGGCCCAGTCAGTAGAGTGTTTGCTGTGCAAGCAATGAGGACTTGATTGGATTCCCCAGCATCCATATGAAAAATCAGCTATGGCAGTTCATGCTTATAATCCCAGTGCTGGAACTTGCTGGCCAGGCAGCCTAGCTAATCTGTGAGTTCCAGGTTCAGTGAGAGACCCTGTCTCAGAAAATAGAGAGTAGGGGGCCGGAGAGATGGCTCCACAGTTAAGAGCACTTGCTGCTCTTGTAGGGGACCTAGGTTCAGTTCCCACCACCCATAACCATTTGTAACTCCACTGCCAGGAGGTCTGACATCCTCTTTTAAGAAAAATATTTATTTTTGTTTTCTGTATATGAGTGTTTTGCCTACATATATGTAAGAGCACCACATGCATGCAGTGCCCACAGAGATCAGAAGAGAGCATTGGATCCTCTGGAACTAGAGTTACAGACAGTTGTCAACTGCCACCTGAGTGCTGGGAACTGAACCAGAGTCCTCTGCAAGAACAGCCAGTGCTCTTAACTGCTGAACCATCTCTCCAGCCCACCAATATGCTCTTCTAATCTCCTTGGGCATTGCATGCATGTAGTACACTTACATATATGCAGGTAAAACACTCATATACATAAAATTTATTTTAAAATGTAGTATTGGACCCAAAAGATGGTTCAGTGGGTGAGGAGGGCACCTGCTACTAAGCTGACCACCTGAATTTGATCCTCGGGATCCACATGGTGGAAGGAGAAAAACAACTCCCAGAAGTTGTCTGACCTCCACTTGTGTACTGTGGCACACAGAAAGAAAGCAAAAAGGAAAGGAAAGAAGGGAGGGAGGGAAGGAGGGAGGGAGGGAGGGAAAAGAAAAGGTAGAGAGCAATTGAGGAAGATACCTGACATCAACCTCTGGCCTCCACATGCACGTGCACATGTATGTGCCACACAAGAACACACACACAAATGTATTGTACACTGGATGTGGTGGTGCATACCTGTAATCCTAGCACTCAGGGAGGCTGAGGCAGGAGAATAACAAAGTTGAGGTCTTTCTGGGCTACTTAGTAAGACTTTGTTTCAGAAAAAAACAAAAAATAAAATCTACTGTAAAGATGAACACAGGCAATGAATGAAGAAATAGGCAAAGGCAGGAGATCCTGGAGCCAGGCCCCTGCTCAGACCTGAGGGCTGGCCCCAGATCCTGCCTTCCACTGGCAGTGGGGGAATAGGAGGAGTGATCAGGCTGGGCTGGAGCTAAGGGGCTCTGGATTAAGTACCACAGCTCTGAATTTCCAAGCAGAAGACAGGCATACGAGATTGCCAGACAGACAGCTGGAAGTCTGGATGGGAAACTTAAGAGGGACAATGGGCCTGGAGCATTTATATATCACAGCTTGTTTCCCCAAGCCACCGAGCACATGCTGCGTGCCTACTGTGCTCCCAGCAAACACTGGGAAATCATGGTGTGCAGAACAGTCCCTACCCACAGGGAGCCCACGCAAGAGAAGACAAAGGAACTTGGTTAAGACAAGCTGGTGAGAAAGTGTGACTAGGGAAAGGTAGTGTGTGGTAGGTACCCAGAGGTGAGATCAATGCCACAGGCCAGCAGAACATAGGGAGGAAAGCTTCAGTTGTTCTCCCAAACAACTTAGCAATGCCAACTCCAGCATAAGCATGGAAAACCATTCCTGGACTCCACTAGCATATCCAAGGGCTCAGCACTGAGCCCTTGAGGTAAAAGGATGGCAATCAGATACTGTCCCTGTGAAGGGCTGGTCATATAGAGACTATTATCACATCCATCAGGACCTGTGACAGTTGAAAGTGACTTCCCATTCAGTAGGTCATGGAAACTGCCTTTGGACTAATCCCCTCTCTTGCCAACCAAATCCCACGGGACATAGGCACGGGGCTAACTCTGGCTAAGCTTATATTCAGGCATGTAAAGGTAGTCTGCCCAGCACCGAATACCATCTGCTGTCTTAAGGAATTGCTCTTCCCCACTGCAAACAGTTTCAGTGGGAGCTGCCAATGGTAGTCTCCCTCCCCTGGAAATGGACAGACTCATGATGGTGCCTGGACCAATCCCAGGACCTCTTCTGCCTGACCTGGATGATGCACACAGGGATGGGCATGTGACTTGTGATGAACTCTTAGATAACCAGTGATGAACTCAAGGAATTCACACCTTCCACAATGATGGTGGACCTGGCCATGGGACTTGCTCTGCCCAATGGGACAATTGCAAAGATAAAGCAAATGGAGTTTTAAAAATGTTAATCTCAGGGCTGGAGAGATGGCTCAGTGGTTAAGAGCACTGATTGCTCTTGCAAAGGACCCGGGTTCAAGTTCCAGTACCCACATGGCGGCTACGAACTGTCCTTAACTCCAGTTCCAGGGGAATCCGAAGCCTTCTTTTGACCTCCGCAGCATTGCATGCCACAGGTGCGCTCACATACATGCGGGCAATACGCTCATACACATAAAATAAAAATAATAAATAAAATATTTTTTTAAAAAAAGAAAAATGTTCATCCCTGGGACTGGTCCTCTTAGGACAATCACTTCTGGGTCCTTGCTCTCACGTAAAGAAGATTTTCAAAGACCCAGGCTAGGTAACAATTCCACTTCTAGGAATTTATTGTATTGCAATGGCTGTTGTTTGAACGACTATTCTTGTTGCTGTGGACAAACGTTTGACAAGAAGCAACTTATGGTGGGAAGGATTTATGTTTTGACAGGGCAGTATCCACCACAGTGGGGAAGGTATGGTGGAGTTCATGGCTGTGGGAACATGCAGCTGGGACTTCTCAAATCTTGGTGGACCAGGAAGCAGAGAGGGGAAGGCTGGCACTCAGCGGGCTTTTTCCTTTTTCTATTCTTATCTAATCCTGTAGGATTGTGCTGCCATTCACATTTGGTGTGGGCATTTGCTCTGCAGTTGATCCTCTCTAGAGCTGCCCTCACAGACATATCCAGAGAGGTGTCTCAGAGCTGAGTCCAACCAAGTTGACTTGAAGATTGTCCATCACAGCTGTCAAGTTGTGATCCTTATAGAAATGCCAAAATACCATAGAGGCACTTGATTCTTGGGATGGGGGGCTGTTTGGATGGTTGGTTTTTGTTTGTTTGTTTTGGAACCAAATGACAGAGCGAAACAGTTGCAATAAATATCTTATGGCATGCAAAGGCTAAACTGTATACCACCTAGCTCTTTATAGAAAAAGATTGCTACTTTCTGTTTTGTAATAAAACCCTGGGCTAGAGAGATGGTTCAATGGTTAAGAACACTGGGCTAGAGAGATGGTTCGGTGGTTAAGAACACTGGCTGTTCTTGCAGAAGACCGGTGTTTGAATCCCAGCACCCACATGGCAGCTAACAACTGTCTGTAACTCCAGTTCCAGGGGAATCCGACACCATCTTCTGTCCTCCACAGGCATTGCACAATATGGATGCACTTACATACATTCAGACAATAGAAAAATACACATAAAATAAATATAATAAATAAAATATATAAAAAGAATGAAATACCTGGAACTGGTTTGGAGAGATGGCTCAGTGGTTAAGAGTACATACTGCTCTTGTAGAAGACCTAAGTTCAGTTCCCAGCACCCTAGTTGGGTGGCTCACAACCTCCTGTTAACTCCAGCTCCAGGGGGATCTTATGCCTCAGGCCTCCATGGGCACCTGTAGTCACGTGCACATCTACACACAGACATACATACACATACACATAATTACAAATAAAATCAATCTTTAAAAGAACAACTGGGAACAACCTAAATGTTCAAGAAAAGGGGATCAAGCAAATCACAGTGTCTCCCTGTTAGCCAGTGGAATGCAAGGCCCTTACTGAAAACTGATGCTGTGGCCTAGCAGTGTTCTGGTCAGCTTCACAAGGGAATTACCTGGGGGAGATCTTTAAAATATACAGAACCCATCCTTGATCCTAAATTGCTTAAGTTTGACTCTGGAGGTAGAACCTAGACATTTTAAACTTTTCCTGAGAGATTCTTATGCAGAGCCACAGTTGTAGATGGATATTCAAAGACAGATAAATGGTTGATGTATACTACTATACAGTGAAGAAAGACATTTAAGAGTGTGGGCTACTGACTCCTCTTTGGTAAATTCCTATACTCAGAGACTCACAAGTGCAGACACACGGATAGTGCTCCTTTCTCATACGTTATGGGAGATGTTGATGTTTTTCTTTCTGTTTATGTTTAGTATTTATATGTTCTACAGTACCAAAAGATATAACAAATAGTCTGTATCTTAGCTTTTTTTTTTTTTTTTTTTTTTTTTTTTTTTTTTTAAAAAAAAAAAAAAAAAAAAAAAAAAAAAGAGGACGATAAATCTTTCACTGTGATATATCAAAATAA
>NW_008346898.1:49827-63478 GCF_000622305.1 Nannospalax galili
AGGTATATATATTTTCCCTATATGCTTATATACTACGTAGATTTTCTTTGGAGGTATGTGACCAAAACCCAATTCAAACTTCATTACAAAAGAAGGGACACTTAGTGAGCCCCAAATGGTAGGAAGGAAAGGGTGTATGTGGATCATAGAAGGGTAGCCTCTGGGACTGGAACTTGGCCCAGACTCCACTGGTTTTTTTCACAGAAACTTAGCCCCTCATGGAAATTCAAAATATGCGTGGGGCCCTGTGCAAAGTTTAGCTGCTCCACAGAATTCCAATTAAGAATATACACACTGGGGTATAAACACCCCCTGCATCCCCAGGAAGGGCCTGTGAGTGGCAGCTCCCCCTAAGGAGTCCCTATCTAGCAGTTCCCAGAGAGGAAGGGAGGTGGCAGGCAGAGCCCTGTCCTGCCCAGAGGACCGTGTCCCACTCACCACTTTGCTTTCCAGACCCAGCTTGACCAATATGAAGCTTGACCAATTTGCATAGTTCAAACCAGAATATTTCCAGGAGAGTGATGACGTCACAGAACCAGGGTTCCAGAAGGCTGGGATGGCCAAGAACACCCATTTTCTTCAGAGGAAGGAGAGCCTTTAGCCAGATGGGGCTGGAAAGTGGCTGGTGAGGAAGAGGAGGCTCCTGCCCCAAACCACCTTGTTCTATAGATCCTCACAGAAGACCCTGGGCTGGCTGGGAGCTAGGGCCAGAGAGGTAGGCTTTGGGAGTGAGGTGGGACCACTGTCACCCCAAGGGGACCCCGAGAAGCTTAATGGGCCAGGCCAGACCTTCCTGCTTCCCAAGACTCTGAGAAACCTGTCTCTGAGGAACATTCTGAGTCAGAGTGGGGAGGACTGCATGACACATCTGTGTGCTAGACAGCTATTTGTCATTTACCTGAAATCCTAATTCAACTGGGCACTGTATAAGTCTATCTGCAATGCTAGGGTAGGGGAGTGAGAGCAGCCAGGGTGTCAGAGTGCAGGCTGTGTGCAGAAGACAGAGACCAGGGGGGAAGCAAGGCCACCCGAGGCCACCTTGGCTCTGCAGAAGCTGCCTGACCCCTAAGGAGCAGATGAAGAGACCCTGGCCTTTGCCTTCAGTACCACACACCTGTTTAAGGGGAAAGATACTCTGCAACAGAAACAGCCCCAGCCTGGCCCTGAGCATTTTAATCCAGTTATTTTACAGCTGTTCCCCTGTACTTGGCTTCATTGCCTCACGATTAGACACAGACTACACATCCTAGGCCAGAACACCTGCTTCATAAGGGTTTATATGTCCTCAGAGTTTCACATCTAGAGGTGCAAGTGTGCCTCTGTCCTTCAATGACTGCTAATTTTAATTCCAAGGTCAAACACTGGGTTTTGCTAAGCATTGTGGGGAGAATCAAGTCTCTGTACACACACCTGGATCTTTGTGGAGCTTCCTGGTACCTTAGACTTAGCACCCAGGGTGGTTCCTGTTCAAATCAATTAGTATGGTCACACAATGTTACTGGGTGCAAGGTTTCATTTTGAGTTGATGGAATGTTTTAAAATTGAATAGATGATCGTTACAGAGCTCTGCAAATATACTAAAATTATTTTTCGGTTTAAAGGAATTAATTGTATGGCATGTGAATTATACATTATGCATTATAGCTAAATAAAGGTCTTAAGAAAAACACTGTTGCAGATTTGGCCCTCCAGTGCCTCTTTGAGCTGGCTTTTGGGTCCCTTTGACATGCCTGATCTATATTTTGAGCACTTCCTCACTTTCTGATGCAAGATAATCCAGAATTGTCTCACATTCTTTCCTGCTCTAGCCCAGAAATCTGCCATATTCCTAGGAGTCCTGGTTCCATTTTGTGAGGAATGTGAGACCACAACTTATTATTTCTTTAATCACTACAGTGTCCTGATTAGTTAGGTATTAGCAAATTTTCATTCCACAAATGGAGTCCAAAGAGGTAAGTATGTTGTTTAAAATCACACAGCAGCCCAGCCTTTAAGAGCAGTGCCTTCTTGTGGTGAATGGTGCAGAACTCATCCATCGCTGTGCCTTGGCCAAAGTGCTGCAGGAGGAGGAGATAGATGGGTTTGAGGGCTACTCCCTCACTGACTGTGAGTGCCACTTCTTCAGCTACTTCCTGTTCCTCCTCCTCACCCAATTTTCTTACCCACCTTCCTTTGTCATTCAAAGTCAAGTTCAAAGAACAATCCCCCACCAGAACCCTTTCCCAACAACCCCTATTTCTTTTTCAAAAATATTTTATTAGCTGGGCGGTGGTGCACGCCTTTAATCCCAGCACTCGGGAGGCAGAGGCAGGTGGATCTCTGTGAGTTCAAGGCCAGCCTGGTCTACATAGTGAGTTCCAGGACAGTTGGGGCTACAGGGAGACCCTGCCTCAAAAAGACCAAAAAAAATTTATTATTTTTACTTTACGTGTATGAGTGTATTGTCTGCATGTGTTTAAGTGCACCCATGTTGTGCAGTGCCCACAGAGGTCAGAAGAGGGTGTCAGATCCCCTGGAACTGGAGTTGTTAGCTGCCATGTGGATGCTGGGATTTGAACCTGGGTCCTCTGCAAGAGCAGCCAATGTTTTTAACCTCTGAGCCATCTCTCCGACCCCAATATTTATTATTTTTATTTTATATGTATGAGTATATTGCTTGTATGTGTAAAAGTGCACCTGTGTTGTGAAATGCCCATGGAGGTTAGAAGAGGGCATTGGATCCCCTGGAACTGGAGTTACAGTTTTTAGCCACCACGTAGGTGCTGGGAATCAAACCCAGGTCTTCCTGCAAGAGCAGTTAGTGCTCTTTACTGAGCCATCTCTCTAGCCCCATATTCCCGACTTCAACTAACAGTTATTACTGAGCACTTATTATGCACCAAAAAGTATTTTAGGTTCAGGGGATACAGAAGTAAGCTAACTACCCTTCCCTCAAGTGATCACATACTGGGCGGAAAGAGTAGGAGTGAACACATTCACATATACTTTAGTATTGGCTGGTGGTGAAATGCACGAATTTATGATACATCCCTGGAATCCCAGCACTTGGGAGACTAAGACAGGAGGATTGTCATGAATTTGAAGCCAACCAAGGCTAAACAGCAAGTTCCTGTCTCAAGCAAATAAATAAAAAAAATTTTACAGGGCCAGTGAGATGATAATGAGAGTAAAAGCACTTATTTTGCAAGCCTGACAACCTGGGTTTCATTCATGGAACCCACATTAAAAAAAAAAAAGTCAGATGTGGTAGGGGCACATCTATAATCCCAGCACTCCTATAATGAGATGGGAGGAAGAGACAGGAGGACCTGCCTGGAATGCCAGCTAGCCTGGACTACACAGTACAGCAGAAACTACAAGAGAGGCCATGCCCTCAACAGGTGGGAGGAGAGAACCAACTCCCAAAAGCTGTCCTCGGACTTCAACAAGCTCTCGCTCTCGCTCTCTCTCTCTCTCTCAAATTAAAAAAAGAAAAAACACCAACAAAACACCAAAACGAGCTCAGTGGGTAAAAGCACTTACTGCTCTTCCAGAGTACCTACCTGGGTACTCTGCACCCACATCAGGCAGCTCACAACCATCTGTAACTCCAGTTCCAGGGGATCTGACACCCTCTTCTGGTCCCCATGAATATTTGAACACAGACATAAAGTCACACACACACACGCACATGAATAAAAACTTAAAGCCAGGCATGGTGGCGCACACCTTTCATCCCAGCACCTAGGAGGCAGAGACAGGTGGCTCTCTATGAGATTGAGGCCAGCCTAGTCTACATAGCGAGGTCCAGGTCAGCTGCAGCTACAGAGAGACCTAATGAAAGACCAAAAAGAAATTAAAAATGGAAAAAGACCCTAAAAACCAAATACTTTCATGTATGCATAAAGAAAAATAAGGTGGGTGAGGGCACATTTCAACAGTTAACAGGCACTGTTAAAAATCAAGCAGTCAGAGAAGGACTCTGAGAAAGTGACACTGGGCAATGCTAATCATCCAAATGTCTAGGAAGGGCATTCCAGGCAGAAGGAACAGCTAATGTAAAGGCTTCATCATTCTGCATGGAAAGAATCCCTTTCACCTGAAATTTGAATGTACCTGCTGTGTGACATCTTCTCCTTTTATCCTGGTTTGTGATTTTTTTTTAAACCCACACTCTCATTCTGTCTGTACCACAGGCCCTTCAAAGGCAGCGTCTATAGTAGGCTCAGCCTAATCTCCCTTATTGGCTATGCATAGTTCCTGACACATAGTAGGTGCTCAGTAAGGGCAGGAAAAAAAAGTAGATGGAAAGATGGATGACTGTCTGCAAAAACGAATGGGACTGAAGGTTGTGAGGAGATGCCTGTGGGTGTTTCTAGCTCTCTAGGTCCACTAGCCTCTTGGGCCTTGTTTTTTCTTCTCATTCCTTGCCCTCCTTTCCCTGTCAGCCCCCTTCTCACTCAGGTTGGCTCCTTCCTAAATCCTGTTCCCCTTCTGTCTGTTCCAAGGGCTGTGCCTGGCTTTTGTGGAAAGCAACTTCAACATATCAAAGATAACTGAGAATGCAGATGGCAGCTTCGACTACGGCATCTTCCAGATCAACAGCCATTACTGGTGCAACGACTACCAGAGTCACTCCGAGAACTTCTGCCACGTGGACTGTCAAGGTCTGGTAGGGAGCCCTGGGCATGCTCTTCCAGGGGTGTTTCAACGAGCAGGAAATCCTCAGGGTCCTGATGCCCTCCCTTGAAGGAGGTTGTGCAGGTCCCTTGAGCAGGATCCAGAGAGGCTTTGAACGGACAGGAGTGGCAGAGCAGCCACATCAGACACATTGACTGATAGCATGCTACATACTGAGTATATCACGTGCATAGCTCATTTCATCTAACCTTCCATGCAGTAGGAACTATTTATTATTTCTGCTTCCCAGATGAGCAAACTCAGCCTCAGAGAACTGAGGCAGGCGTAGCATCATTAGTACCATCTACTTGGGAGTCTGGGGCAAGATGATTGCTGGAGTTCAGTAATTTAAATTTAAGGCCAGCTTGGGGCAACACAGAAAATGTTAGGAGAGGATAGGAGAGAAGGGGAGAGGGGAAGGGTAGGAGAAGGGGAGGGGAAGGGGGAGAGGCAGAGACTAGAACTGAATGCGAATGTGACTTATGGCCTTGAAGACTCAGATATAGCATTCACTAGTACCCAGGTTAATAGTCTAAGCAAAAACTAAGTGCAAACTCCTTGCCTCAAAGCTAATATGAGAAGCTTGATGGGGCTTGTAACTCCTTTGTTCTCTAATGTCCTTAGGCTCCTTGCCTATAAGACCTTTTCATTAGGCAGGACTTTTTCTTGATCTGTGTGCTGTCTGCTTTGGCATCTCCGCTCCTCAGAAACCCTGCAAACTTTGGATGAGCCACCATCTATCCTGGCTAGAAGAATAGTAATGGGCAGGCCCAAATCTCAGACCTCCTGGCCCCACTTCTATCTCTAGCAGTCACTGTAGGAATGTCTAAATGGGTCCCTGGGAAGACCTTGCTTAATCTGGAAGGCCCTTTGAAACAAGTCCTGTGCAGGCAGGGCTGGTGTTTTCCTGGTCTTTGGGACTGATCTCTGTGCCTGTCACAAGTAACCTCTTTCTTCCTTTCAGACCTATTGGATCCTAGACTCCTTCCTTCCATCAACTGCGCAAAAATGATTGTGTCTGGATCAGGAGGGGTGAAGAACTGGTGAGGGGGGCTGATGGGACTAAGTTGGTGGACAAAGCCTCCCCACCCCTAAAAGGGGGATGTGACAGAGAAAGGAGCAGTGGGCAGGAACTTGTAGGCCTTACGGAGGTTTAGAAAAATGTGAGATAGCAGCTGGGCTTGGCACTCTGTGTCTAAACATCTGGGTTTGTTTCTTTTTCTGATACTGTATTAAGCAAAACCTTTCTGGTTGTAATAAGAGAAAACAATTTACTTTCAGTTATTTATTTATTTATTTATTTATTTATTTATTTATTTATTTATTTATTTAGTGTGTGTGGCCGGGGGGGGGGAGTGCATCTGTGTACACATGTGTGAAGACCTGAAGTTGATGGAAGGAGTTTCCTCAATCTCTCTCCACCTTTGTTTATTGGGCCGGGGTCTTTCAGTTGAACTCAAAGCTCACAGATTCAGCTAGTCTGGATAGCCAGCTTGCTCCAGGAATCCCCCATCTCTGCTTTCTGAGCACTGGAATTACAGGCAAGCCACCAAGCTTATCTAGCATTTATGTTAGTTCTGGGGATCCTTATACTTGTATGGCAAGTGCTTTAACCATGGAGCCAGCCCCCCAGCCCAGAAATTTATTTCAAGAAAAGGTCTCTTACTGAGCCCACTCAAGAGGTGCAGCTGGGCCTCAGGACAAGACTGAGAGAGAGACTGGAAAATAGGTAAAAGCTTCTCACGACCAGTTTCTGCTTCTGTTGTGCATTCAAGTCACTATTTCTGTAGACCAGCGTCCTCTGCTCCTACATCCACAAGGCAGACTACAGGCTTCCAAGTTTATAACTTAAAGTCCTAAGCAATCATAGGGGGCTGGTTAGTCCAGGTCCCAGTCTGAGCTCCTGAGCTAGAGACTCTGATTGGTTTAGTGTGAATTATATGCTCTCCTACTTGAACCAATCAGCTGTAAGCATGGGAAGACTTAAGCAAAACAAATATGTTTCCTGTAGGGGCCCCCTCAAAATAGATAATATTTCTTATTAAAGGTGTGGGCCCCTTAGCTGGACACCCCAAAGTTTTCAGCTTCTCAAAGCTGGATGCATAGGGGTCACTTAGCCTTTTCTCTAATTCAAACTGGACATATATAATAGAAATAAACAATAATATGTAAATGTCTCCCTCTACAGACAGCTGTAAGAATGGAAGTAATTGCAAATTCAAAATACCATCCAGGAAAGGACACTGATGATTATTAAGGCTGATTCTTAGGGATGGGAGAGTCAAATATTGCAACTAGGATTTTTTAAAGTAACTCTTAGTCCTATAAAACAATGCATTTTAGCCGGGCGTGGTGGCGCATGCCTTTAATCCCAGCACTCGGGAGGCAGAGGCAGGCAGATCTCACTGAGTTCAAGGCCAGCCTGGTCTACATAGTGAGTTCCAGGACAGCTGGGGCTACAGGGAGCCCCTGTCTAAAAAAAAAAAAAAAAAAAAAAAAAAAAAAAAAAAAACCACAATGCATTTTCCTTCAAAGGAAAATGAGGATTTGAAAATGTAGATGCATGCTACATGAGGGAAGAGGGCAAGCCCCAGGGGTGAGGGAACTTTAAAGAAAATACAGAAAGGAGCTGGGCATGGTGGTGCACACCTTTAGTCCCAGCACTCGGGAGGCAGAGGCAGGTAGATACCTGAGTTCAAGGCCAGCCTGGTCTACATAGTGAGTTCCAGGCCAGCTGGGGCTACAGGGAGACACTGTCTCAAAAAGATGATGAGGATGAAGATGAAGAGGAGGAAGAGGAGGAGGAGAAGGGGAAGAAGGGGAAGGGGAAGAAGGAGGCGGAGGAAGAGGAAGAGGAGGAAGAGGAAGAAGAAGAAACAGCCTAAAGAGCTAGAAATGAGAGGGAGGAAGGAACTGGGTTAGATGGTGGTGAAGAAGCAATTAAATACAAAGCAAAAATCCTGTCTTTTTACCCCACAGGGTAGAATGGAGGTTGCACTGTTCAGGACGGCCACTCTCCTACTGGATAACAGGATGCCATCTGGGATGAAACAGAGCGCAGGCCCACTGGGGAGTCACTCCAGGACGCCTGTATGACTTGGAGATTCTTCACTACTTCGTCCTCTTGCCTTCAACTCATATTATTTTCTTCTCTTCTCACTCACAAGTAAAACTGACCAGAGTCCCAGGGATGTAAATGCCTTTCTTAAGGTCCCTCCTTGTGTTCATCCAGGCCCAGTTCCTTTGTTCCTATCACTTTCAACCCAAGAAGACCACAATAAATAAATTTGAATTTTTTAATTTATTAAAGGACACCCTGGGCAAAGAATGTGTTAATTTAGTCATGATTAATTCCATACATATTTGAGTATCTACTAGTGTAAAGAGTGTTTGTTGTCTAGGCACTAGAAGGAAGCCGAACCTAACTGTTGTTTTCAGGTGTTCATAACTGAAGTGGAGAAGCAGAGACATCTACAAATAATGAATGCTAAAATGTATAATAAAATCTATAATTATTGTTTAGAAGCAGTACCAAGATGTAATTCACCCAAGGCAACTATTTTTTAAAGGTTAATAGAAAGATCAGATGTAGGTAGTGGGTGGGAGTAAGGGTCTGGTATCAAAGTGGAGAAAGGAGCGCTGAGTTGGAGATACGGTACCAGGTGCTAGTGATCTGGGAAGAATGAACGAGAATCTAGATGATTAAAAAGGAGGGCCAGCAAGATGGCTCAGCAGGTTAAGGATGCTTGCAGCCACACCTGATGACCTGAGTTTGATCTCTGGAACCTACATGGTGGAAAGAGAAAACTGATTTCTGGAGGCTGTCCTCTGGCCTACACACCTGTGCCATGGCGTGCGTATGCGTGCGCGCACGCACACAGACACACACACACACACACACACATGCAACAACAACAAAAAGCTCTTCTGGATAGGATCCAGTTGGCTCAGAGGATGCGGATGAAGAGTAGAACTTGCTTAAGGAGAAGGCAAGGCAGAATGTTGGGGGAATGTCCTGCATATAGCCACGATCAGTACTGTCTACCAAAGCTGGCGTATTAACTTGGGACACTTATTTTTCTACCCCTGGGCTTTAACTGCATCAGCAATAACACAAAGGATATTATTAGGCCAGTAAAAAATCAAACCAATAACTAAACCAGAAGCACTCTGTATTAGTTGCTTTTCTTGTTGCTATGACAAAATACCTGACAAAAACAAGTTTTGTTCTGTTTTGTTTTGGGCTCACAGTCTGAGGGTCCAGTACACCATGTCTGATACAGCAGCAGGAATGTAATAATGGCTGCAAACAGGAAGCAGAGGTGAATGCCGGTTCTCAACTCACTTCCTACTTTTTATTTGGTCCAGGACCCCAGCCCAAGGAGTAATACCACGCACATTCAGGTAGGTCAATAGTTCCTCAGTCAAACTTTTTTAGAAATGACCTCATAGACACACCCAGAGGCGTGTCTCCATGGTGATTCTAAATCCAGTCAAGTTGACAAGGAATAACCAGCAGAAGTTCAAGCTTTTGTCTGTAATATTTAGTTAAAAGAGTAGAGTATTATAAACTGGGTGTGGTGATGCATGCCTTTAATCTCAGCACTCAGGTGGCAGAGGCAGGCAGATCCCCGTAAGATCTAGTCCAGTCTAGTCTATCTAGTAAGTTCCAGGCCAACTAGGACTACAGGGTTTGACGCCCTGTCTCAAAAAACAAGTATTACAACAACTAGCTCTATTTCAGCATCTTTTTTTTATAAAACGATTTTTAGCATCAGATTTTTATGGAGATCAGACATGTAGAAGAGTGTACTATAATAGATTTTATTTTACAAAATTAAAAAATTACTGTCCTGTCATTTTGCTGAGGACGGGCAAAAACTTCTTTACAGACCAGCATGGACTATGAAGGACTGAAGGCTGTCATTTGGAACTCCCAAACCTCTTCTGTGGAGTCCTTTTAGCCTAGTATTAAAATGAAGAGCCTCAAGCCCCACCTCTCTCTGAGCACTGCTCCCATAAACAGCCCATTATATATCCTGGAACACCTTTCTCAGGCACCACCAGCTACAGTACTGTTGCCTTATATGAACCCATTCTGATTCCTTTCCAAATTTCTTTCCTTCTCTAGTCTCCAGCTTCTCATAGTGTCCAAACTCTGCAACACACCACTCCAAATTCCAGGGCAACCAGGGAATTCTCTTTAAAGATTTCATGCCAGACTCCTAGTGGTTGAATTCTGCTCTGACTTTCATATTTAAAACTAAAAGTACTCTTAACTCAAAGATTGCATCTCTAGAAGTCATTTCCCACAAGTTCAATAGGGCTAACTACTGTCTTGGTCTCTGGAAGTGCAGATGAAGTCGGCCGCTACAAAGCTGTGCATATTGGATCCTGTAAGTTGACTCTTAGGACTACCTGAAAGATACACTTGGAGTACTAGAGCCAACTCTGGCACTGGCGGTGAGACTGGAGGAGGGGACCTAGAGACCAGCACCACGAAGGGAAAGGGGCTGGCTCCAGGCCGGCCTCACAAGCCTCACCGCTCACAGATGCTCTTAAAAAAAAAAAAAAAAAGTCTCAGGTGTTGTTTGCGCAGGCGCATTGACTGCAGGATGGTTCAGTAGCCACTGCGCTGAGCGAGGACGGACCGGGCCGCCACTGCGCTGAGGGAGGATGGACCGGGCCGCCGCTGCGCTGAGGGAGGATGGACGAGGCCGAAGCCGCGCTGAGGGAGGATGGACCGGGCCGAAGCCGCGCTGAGGGAGGATGGACGAGGCCGAAGCCGCCCTGAAGGAGGATGGACCGGGCCGCCACTGCGCTGAGGGAGGATGGACAAGGCCGAAGCCGCGCTGAGGGAGGATGGACGAGGCCTTGAGTGTGCGGGGCTGGACTGCGGGAAGATGGACAAGGCTGCTAGCTGCACCGAGGGAGGGACCAGGCTGCCGCTGCGCTGAGGGAATAAAGAACAAGGTCTACCAGGGGCGCCCTGTCAGGCTCTCACCTGCTTGGAGACTTTGCTGAGGGACGCAGGTCTAGCGGACCAGGCAGTCTGTGAACCACAGTTTGACAGAGACCAGAGCGCCACCGTTTGACATCTCACGATGTCCCTCCTGGGAGGAAACCCTGTTCCTTCAGTGGGAAGTGTTCCGAGGAAATACTGCGGTTGATAAGGGCATGGGGACGTGCAGGGCCCCGGCTTGGCTTTCCACCGGGGATTTCCACGCTTACTACGTGCCCCGCCCCGCCCCCCCCCCCCCCTCCCCTGCGTTCTCCGTTGGGCCTTCCATATTCAGTCTGCGACGCCCTAACACAGACTGCAGTGGTCCATCCTGGTTTGCGTAGACCATCATCAAATCTAACACAGCACGGGACACTCACTATCCTATGCTTTCTCTACAGGGCTTCCCGAGTTACTTTTTGTGGACCCCGAGAGTGTAGCAAAAACACAGTGTGACTTAAAAATATATATATTTATGGGGCTGGAGAGATGGCTCAGCAGTTAAGAACACTGGTTGTTCTTGCAGAAGACCCGAGTTCGAATCTCAGCACCCACATGGCAGCTAACAACTGCCATAACTCCAGTACCAGGGGACCTGATAGCCTCTTCTGACCTCCCCAGGCATTGCACCACACGGGTGCACTTACCTACATGCAGGCAATACACGCATACACATAAATAATTTTTGAAAGTTTTTAAAAATACATTTAGGGCTCACTATGAATAGAGTTAAAATGTTCTTATACCATTTAATCTTCACACCTACTCTGTAAAATGAACATTGATAAATCTCAAGTATATCCAAAATATAATCTCAGGCAGGCTGTGATATTTGTGATTCTCACCCTTGTGGCTAGGCTCATCTCAGCACCAGACAGGGCAGTTCAACATCAGGCCCTTGCCCTAAACAGTTCAAGATGCCAAGAACTGGCACATTATTACTTTGGTCTCCATGGATGGTCAAACAGGATCATCAAGGTAAACCTGGTAGATTTGCTTAGACTATCCACATTCTCCTTTCAACCCTATAATCCTAGGCTTTAGACAAAAGGATCATGGAGGACATGTGAGAAACTAGTTACTCTTAAAGTGGAGGTATCTGAATTTGCCACCATCTGGAATTAATCATTTCAGTCTCTCGGGTGTTACCAAGAGTCCATAATTTTCTCTACCGTTGTGTAATGTGTAATAAAAATGGTTGCCTATATCTAGTAGTTTCTTTGCAAGTCTTACTTGATTTTGAAGCTATAGGATATCTCAACTGTTAGCTGGGACTTTTGGAATTTATTTCTCTTCATTAAAACCGTAAGGTGTACTGAAGATATGGCTTAGTGGTAGAGGACTTGCCTAGCATGTATAAGCTCCTGAATTTGAGCCTCAATGCCACAAAAGCAAAACAGAATTTCTAGGATGGACTTTAATCCCAAACCTAATAGCTTCAGGAGCTTTGGTGCTGTGCTGTAAAAGCAGTGCTGTCACCCCATGAATGCAGAAACCCTGGAGCTGGCATTGCCAAGAGTTTTTGCATGAGCTAGAGGAAGCACTGTTCTTAGTGTGTGGAAGGGAAGAGAGAAAGGATGCACTATTATTAGTAATTTCTAAAACTTCCTTTCAATTGCATATCAGGCCCTTCCCTTGCTAAGCTACTAGAGTTTTGTGTCTTATGACACAGGTGTTTTGTTTTGTTTTATCTTAGGCATGTACCTGACAGAACCTTTAAAGTCACAATAGGCGTACTGAAATCTTGCCCAGTAGTTTTGGAGGAAGAAGGAAATAATGTCTCTGTGGTTCCTGACTAAGGACTTGCTTTATGCTAAAATAGTTGCTCAAATTCCAATGTCTTGGTATCTTCAATGATCATGGCAAAATTGTTATCTAAACATTTCTATCAACTCTTGTGTGAATATTCAGTCCTTCATCTACTCATGGAATGAGAAGCAGAGAAAGAATCAAAGATAGACAAGATACTCCAACTGATTCTGAGTTTTTTCTAGACCCCATAATTGTCAGGCTGAGGGGTCCAAGTCAGAGGCAAGGGTGTTGGTGATGAAGTAAGCTCCTATCATTGGTTCTGCCACCCAGTCTTCCTCAATGTGTGATTTAAGCCTTGGTCCATAGAAGGTAAGGGTCTGCAGGGAGCATGGACTCCACCTGCCAATTTGAAACCTGTGCGTGTGATACTCATTCCATATGCCTGGCTTAGATAACCGAGCTGGTAACAGGAACTTCTGGTATAGACTGGGGCAGTGAAGATGGGTCCTTCTGGATTGTACTTAGAGTAGAGCCATTTAGCCTGTCTTTCCTTGTTAGGATAATGATCTAAGAATTATGGATGTTTGTTCTTCTTACAAGTATTTAAACGCCATCTATTTAATTGGATCTGGGATAGTCATCATTCTGTCCAATAATGGCACAGGTTCTCTTTGTGTTGCTGTCAGTTATTAAGAGCCATCAAGTCTTATAAGACAGCTGTTTTCATTATCTTAACTTTTGAATTTAGGAGAACTCTGGATGTAAAACAAAATACTGATAGTTAAATACAGAAGGTTATATATTGATAATGTGGCAAAACAATATAACAAATGCAAGAAGGAATCCATTGGTAGAATAAATTAAAAGGAAAAATAGTGGGATGTTGTAATAACTCCATATATATAATATCAAGAATGTGTAAAAGAAAAGCAATGAGGCAAACCAAAGCATAAAGTGAGGCTACAACTATGGGTAGATTGAAACACAGAACCTACCCTTTATTTAAGCAAACAGCCCTTTTCTGTTCTGGTTTTTTTTTTCTTCAGCTTTGAATTTATTTTAATGGTATACATAGGAGTTAACAAATAACAAAACGGAATCAGTTATATTAATTCCACATAACTTAAAAATTATGCAGTACTGCATGATAAAAACAGCTTCATTCATATACAAAAATATTACTTTGGGACTCATGACAGTGTCTTGAAATTTTTGACATAAGCTTTCTGCAAAGAATAT
>NW_008346898.1:63886-64137 GCF_000622305.1 Nannospalax galili
ATAAATATTGTTGTAAACAATAGAAAAAACCCCAAATCCCTTATATTTTTATTTTATCACTGGGTAACAATCTACTTCTACGCTTATAACACTACAATAAAGGCCAAACATTTAATCAAATCCAAAGCCCACAAGAGAGTAAACAAAGTGAATGTTTTTCAAAGTGCATAATTTCCAAAGCATCCACTTGTAGTAATTGTCCAATTCTAGTTCATCAGAAACAAAATAAAATGTACCTGGCTATAAAAATA
>NW_008346898.1:64308-65372 GCF_000622305.1 Nannospalax galili
TTCATCTGCTGGCACTCGGGGACACTAACGTCTGTGTCCGGCTGTCCTCTTTGGCTTCACTGGTAGCAAGGATGGGCAACGTATTGCTCTGAAGTGCAGACATAGGACATTTTCATCTTCACCACTGTCTGAATCTGGTGTTGTAACTTCACTCTCTTGGAGCCTCAGGATCTCACAAACTGCTTCTGGTAATTCCTTCCATTTTACCATCTTTAGGGAAATTGCTTCTGCTTCGCGTAGTACATCTTCCACATCAATTTTCATGGACAATTCATTGATATGCTTAAGTATTTCACTGAAGGCATAATGTTTGTTCTGTTTTTTGTTTGAAGAGAACCTTTAAAAAAAAAAAACAGGTTTCAGGTTTAAGTAACTTGAGACAGGATCTCCCTGCAGCCCCAGCTATCCTTGAACTCACAGAGATCTGCCTGCCTCTGCCTCCCCAGTGCTGGGATTAAAGGCGTGTGTCACCATATCCGGCAGGATGTTTTTTTTTAAAGAATTTATTCTTATGAGTGTACTGCCTGAATGTATATATGTGGACTCATGTCGGGCAGTGCCCATGGTCAGAAGAGGTTGTTAGATCCCCCCAGTAGAGGTCAGAAGAGATTGCTGGATCCCCTGGAACTAGAGTTACGTATAGTTGTTAGCCACCATGTACTTGCTAGGAACCGAACCCAGGTCCTCTGTAAGAGTAGCCAGTGCTCTTAGCTGCTGAGCCATCTCTCCAGTCCCCAGGATATTCTTGAGGTTGAAAAGACTTAGAACAGATTTTATTCTAGAGAATAACTTCTTGAGTTCTTTCAGTGTGGATGGAGTAGGCCTCTGTGCATGTTGAGAGGGTATTAGCAAACATCAGAAGATATTTGTATTCTGACAAAGAACAATTTGAATAAAATCTGCCAATCTTTTAAAAAAATTTTTAAATTTATTTTTATATTTTTTGAGACAGAGTCTCACTCCTTGCTTGCCTGAAACTCATGGAGATCTACCTGCCTCTGCCTCCCAAGTGCTGGGATTTCACCACACTAGGCTTTTATTATTATTATTATTATTATTATTAT
>NW_008346898.1:68759-73710 GCF_000622305.1 Nannospalax galili
ACTTGCCTCTACCTTCCATGTACTGGGACTAAAAGCAAGTGCTACTACACCCTGCTGTTGTCAGCTTTTTAAATTAAAAGAAGGTTTTCTTGTCTTTTACGTGTATGAGCATATTGCCTGCATGTGTCATGCGATGCCCTCGGAGTCAGAAGAAGGTGTTGGGATTCCCCTGGAACTCGAGTTACAGACAGTTGTTAGCCACTGTATGGGTGTTGGGAATTGAACCCAGGTCCTCTGAAAGAGCAAGCCAGTGCTCTTAACCGCTGAACCATCTCTCCAGCCCCGCTGCCGGCTTTTTAAGTGGGAAGACTTTTACCTCACTTTAAATTCTGACCTTTTTGCTTTTACTGCACATCTACTTGAGCCTTATCAATGATCAGGTCAGTCTCTAAGTCTTCGCCTTTAAGATGTATGTTTTCTGCCTGTTTCTAAGAAAAATCATACCTTTAAATTCAGAAGTGAAGATTTGGGATTAAGGTTTGCTTAGTGCTGTGAAATAAATAATTGAATCAACAGTAACAGTTGAGCTGGGCATGACGGTGCATACCTTCAGTCCAAGCACTCAGGAGGCAGAGGCAGGTGGATCGCTTTGAGATCAAGACCAGCCTGATCTACACATTGAGTTCTAGGCAAGCTGGAGCTACAGGGAAACTCAGTCTAAAACACCAAAAAACAAAAGCAAACTAACAATTGATGAATCTAAACAAAGTCACAAAATCTTTGTTTTTACTTAATCTGTCTTTATTTGTGACTATGTATGTGTGTCTATCATCTACAAGTGCTTACATTTTTATGTTTACGTATACCAAAATGACTAATAAGAAAGTAGTCCCATGAATGGAAATTGTTAAATTAGTTCAAATTCGTTTTAATTCATGATAAAATTAAAATTATAAAGGGGGAAAGAAACTCTATTTCCAACCGTCCCAAACAGTTAGACTTGGTCACCTATCTCCATATGCAAGTTACAGAAACAGAATAATGGTGAGGGACAGAGAGGACATTTAATTAGTGTTGGCCAGATTAGGGCAATGAATAGAGGGGCCTTAACATGAGCCTTTAGGGGAAAAGAAAACAACAGATATGCATGATTGAAAAGTCCTGATTTGAGTGTTACTTCATTGATCCTTGTCTCAATTCTGTTTATATAAGAGGGTCTAAGAAGCCCCTATTGCTTGAAGGGATTTACTGGTCCTTAGGAGTTGATTACTCCTGCACCAGGGTGTAGCTGTACGCTTATGGGTAATTGCCTTCATCTGGGGTGCTATCGTGTTATTCCAGGGACTGGAAATGTAACCTTCTCTGTGCTTTCAGCTCTCCTTGTATTACTAATATGCTTACCTAAAGATAAGCAAGTAATTCAACGGGCAGTAGACACAAAGTGAACACAGAGATGCCAGAACTGTGTCCTATGTTGTCTGCATCATGAGCCTAAATAAGAAAATAAATGCTTTTTATGTGTATGAGCATATTGCCTACATGTGTGTAAGTGCACCTGTGTCATACAGTACCCGTGGAGGTGAGAAGAGGGCATCAGACCCCTGGAACTGGAGTTATGGATGATGGTCAACTGCCATGTGGGTGCTGGGAATTGAACCTCGGTCCTCTGCAAGAGCAGCCAGTGCTTTTAATCACTGAGCAATCTCTCCAGTCCCAATAAATCCTTTGAAATAAAAGGAGTTTCTAAGTGCCTAACAAATATTTGTTAATTTAAATTGCTGGTGAGAGAAAATAAAGAATCTCCATGACTATAACATGTTTTGCCTATGTTTCAGACATAAATTACTGTATTTAATTAAAATATGAAATTTTTTATTAAAAATGAAATACTTTGGGACTGGAGAGGTGGCTCAGCAGTTAAGAGCACTCACTGTTCTTGCAGAGGACCCGGGATAGATTCCCAGCACCCACATGGCAGCTAATAACTGTCCATTACTCCAGTTTCAGGGGATCTGAAGCCCTCTTCTGACCTCCTTGGGCATTGCATGACATGGGTGCACTTATACACATGCAGGCAAACACTCATACACATAAACACTCATGCACATAAACATAAATTCAAAAATTTAATTTGTAAAGAAATAACAGAAAGTAATTAGAAAAGATATTAAAAGGCATAGTTATAAAATATATGTTTGTGCCGGGCGTGGTGGCACACGCCTTTAATTCCAGCACTTGGGAGGCAGAGGCAGGCAGATCTCTGTGACTTCAAGGCCAGCCTGGTCTACATAGTGAGTTCCAGGAAAGCTGGAGCTACAGGGAGACCCTGTCTCAAAAAGACAAAAAAAATATATTTTTTTTTTGTAAAGAAGGTTAAAGAGAAAAGAAAATGCTTTCAGACTAGAAAGGATTGTAGTTTTGTTCTAAAGTAAGGAGTGTTTCAAAATGCACAGAAGAAAAAGTGAAGACAAAACCAGAACCATTAGCCCATTGTAAAAGGTCTCAGTTTAAAAGAATATTTATGAGATAAAACTTGATGAAAGATGGTATTGTGTGATTAAGTTTATAAACAGGGTGAACAAGATTATGGTCGCCGGCTGTGGCTGCTCTCCTCTGGCTATGGCCGCTCTCCTGCTCTCTTAGTTCCTCGTCCAGACCCCAGGGCTGGTGAGGAGACTGTGTCAGCAGAGCCGCATTCAGACACAGGAGACCAGGTTCAGTGACACAGATCTGGTTTATTGCAGGAAGGCACAAGCTTATATAGGGGTAGTGGTCCAATCACAGCACAGCAAGTAGTTTAAAGGTGAGGTATCCAAGGGTGGTGATTAGGGAGTGGCGAGCTCTAGGCATCAGTCTCATGATCTGCCAATGGGAGCAAAATGCCACAAGGCATTCCTTGTGGCTCCAGCAGTCAGGCCATTGCCTCAGGCCTGCTGTATGGCTGTGAATAAGACTTTCACCCTAGGCTCAAGCCTGTCTCCCACACAAGATGGCTCAGTGAATAAAGGAACTGATGATGCAAGTGTGATGACCAGAGTTCCATCCCTGGCAACCTCTTAAATGTGGAAGGGGAGAACCAACTTTCCAAAGCTGGCCTGAATTCTGTATGCACATTGTGGCAGTTCCCCCCACCCAATAATAAAAATGTAAATGTACCATAAATTCAAGATTATTTATAAAAGTCTAACTAACATCAGGTGTGGGTCTCTCCTTCCCCTCGTGGGCCGTTGGCCACCAGCCCACGAGAACAAAGGGGCAGGGCAGGCCTGGTGGTCAAGGCTCCCTGAGCTCAGGGGGCTTTCATTCAGTTTGTTTCCCATTAGCCTGGGGCAGCAATGTGGATCAAGTCCCTACTGCATGCCATGTCTCTACTGCACTTTGGCACACAAAGGCTTCTCTTCATGTGGCAGCTTTTGTGGCTGCTGACCCAGGTTGCTCCCATTTCAGAGTGGACCAGAAACCCAGTCCAGTTGACTTCAGAGCCCCGGACACCAACCATGCTCTGGTCTTGGCACCCTTCTGATCATCCACTGAAATCCCACCATACATGAAAATCCAGGACAGACGCAGGGGACATTGATTACCTGGGGTCCTCTGCATCCTCAGAGATGTCGGCACCGCTTGAAGAGTTGACTGATAGTTTATTTGCTTACCAGGATCCCACTTCTCTGGAGTCGTCCACAGAACCAGATGAATTCACTGTTTCACCTCAGGATCTGCACAAGAAGCAAACACTGCCTGGAAGCAGCCAGAGAACATTTTAATGTTAAATGGAGATCAAATTCAGGTCCCTGTTCTGCATTAGCAGTTCAGAAGTACTGCTGGTCTAGATCAGACTACAGATCACCAGTTGTATGAAATACTTGTTCCATCACTAGACAATCAGTACAAAAGCAACAAAGTCCATTGTTTCACCCCAGGACTTGAAGAAAGATCTAACTCGGCACAGACCACTCGCTGAAGTAGTTGTTGGAAAAACTCAGCTTCAGAAACAAATCTCGGAGGGTGATGTTGAAGATTCAAGTATGAATGAAGCTTATTCGGAGAGCGTACCTCTGCAATCCCAGGCAGACATAGGTGAGCCTCCAGAACGCCCTGAGCAGTTTGAACCATCCCGCTTCCAGGTGAAGACCCAAACTCACCATCCAGATCATTCCCAGGCAGAAACTCTAGATTATCTTCCACAGCCCCCTGATCAACATCAACTCGATTCTGAGGCATCAATGCATCCTGAGAACAATGATCCATTTCCAAACAGAAATGAAGCTGAGCACTCAAACTGGCCAAATGTCACAGCGAAACCCACAGATCTTGAGATTACAGTAACTTCAGAGGCAGAAAAAGAGGCCGAAGCCATTTTGAGTCAGCAGCAGCGGGCTCCAGTCCAGCTTCCAGAGAGTCCTGAGGAGGTAGGACCCTCATCAGTTCCACAAGAGGCCCCAGGTCAGACCTCAGATTTTCCTGAAGACCTTGAAACTTCTGGAAGTCAGCTGGAAGTTCCAGCTCTGCCTACAAAGCTCCCTGAAGAAGTCAGTGCTCCCGTTGAGCAAGAGGCTTCAGTTTCAGGTCCAGATTCCTCTATACAGAATACAGTCGAAACTCCAACAGCAGTTCAAACTCCCAGTCAGGAACAAGTTCACCATTATAGTTTTCCAACTATTACAGTTAATCCTGCAGATGTGGAACGTACAGTAACTTCTGAGCCTTCTCCTAGTCAACAACAGCCACCAGTTAAACCTTCTGTCTCCTGAGGAAGTTGAATCTTCTGAACAGTATCTGGAGTTCCCAGTTCAGCCTCAAGACAATGCTGAGGAAGTGGAGTCTTTTCCAACACTGCAGGATGTTATCCCATCTCAACATCCAGGCCCTCTTTTGGAGGATGAACCTTTTAGTGAACTAGAGCAGCCAACTCAACCTTCTGAATCTCCAGAGGAAGTGGAATCAGGTTCTGGAAACCAGCCAGAAGCCTCATTTCAGCCCGCAGAGCACCCTGAAGTAATAAAACCTCCAA